>NW_024543087.1:11310000-11745000 GCF_018167655.1 Microtus oregoni | reverse complement strand
CTGGCATGGGACAGAACTGCATAGTTTGGAAGAGTACAGTATTTAACTACATCTAAAGTTGGATCACATTTATGTTCCCTAATATATTTTAAATTATTATTATTATTGTTTTTGTTGTTGTTATTCTAAGCAGTGTATTTCTCCCACCCTGCTTCCATTTTTGTTCTCAGGCTGTCTAGTGACTATTGCAAGGCTCATCAAGTCTGACAGAAATGAGAGCCAGTATTAATTCCTAGATGCCTGCACGCTGCTGCTTGACAGCATGCAGAGTTTCCAGGCTCTCGTAGATTACCAATTAGCTCTCCCTTACCCAGACACCACAGGATCCCAACAGATCCCAGCTCAGAACGACCTGAGGAACCTGTGTAAAGAGCACAGTGGGCCTGAGTTTAGAAGGGCTACATTTCACCTTCATCTTTGATGTTTTGGGATAGAGGGACTTTAAGCAAATACACCTCTCCATGAGTCTCAGATAAACATCTGTTGCACACAGCTGCCAGACAAGGCGAGTGTAAAGCAGTTTATAGCACATGGTGACGTGGATGGTCTGTGTTCTCTTGAGGTTCTGCAGGAATGACACATCACAATGTCTTCCTTTCTCCCTGTGTCCTGGACTTACAAATGGGTAGGGGAGCAGGTTTTATCCATTAGGCTGCTGCTGTGGCTAGTTTTATGTCACCTTGGCACAAGTGAATGCCACCTGAGGAGAGGAATCTCAATTAAGAAAATGTCTCCATTAGAATGAGTGGCAAGCAACCCTCTAAAGCATTTCTTAATTCCTGACTAATGGGGGAGGGCCCATCCCCCAGCCCACTGTGGGTGATGTCATCCCTGGACAGGTGGTCCCAGGTTCTCTAATGGAGGCTGAGAAAGTCATGGGGAACAAGCCAGCAAGCAGCACGCCTCGTTGGCCTCTGCATCATCTCCTGCCTCCAGGTTTGAGTTCCTGGCATGACTTGCTTTCATGATGAAGAGTGATGCGGAAGTGTAAGCCAAATAAACCGTTTCCTCCCCAACTTGCTTTGTTCATGGTGTTCATCACAGCAATAGGAACCCTGACTAAGACAGCTGTCCTAATGTCAGGCTCTATGCCATGGCTTCCTCTGAGAACCACCCGTAAAGTGTGATATGCTCCTTTTATGCTTTTTTTTTTCCAGTGTGGTGGCTGCTAGCTACATATGGCTTTTAAGAAACTGTGGCCATTTCAGTTGAAACAGAATCTTAAGAGGAATTATACAAGTTAGATATCTGAATTGTGCTGCTAACTACTGTTAGGTTACAGACCCAGCTAAAGCCTTCTCTCTGTTTCTGTGTCTTTCTGTGTGTCATTCTCTCTCTCTCTCTCTCTCTCTCTCTCTCTCTCCCCCCCCCCCCACCACCACCACCAGATTCAAAGCAGCCTTGAGTCTTAACTGGTACTTTGAATGTTTTCCTGACTTTTAGTAGGCAGGGTCCTGTCTTGTAATACAGAACTTTCTTAGTTACTCAGAAGCAAAGGACTTCTCCCTTGAGTGTCGATCACATGGTCAGTGTCTGGCATCTCTCTTGACTATCGTGTCTTTTGACCTAAATGTTGATGCTACCCCTTCAGGCCGCATCATGGCTGCCCATGGCCATAATGCTTTTTATCTCTTTTCGGGTTTTTGTTTTGTTCTGTTTTGTTTGTTTTTGACACAGGATGATGTATGCTGTGAAACACATCAACAGGATTTTACTGTGTAGCCCTGGCTGTCCTGGAACGAGCTGCTGGTGTCAAACTCACAGAGATCCACCTGCCACTGCCTCCGGAGTGCTGGGGTTAAAGGCTTCTGCTGCTATGCCAAGCCACCATGCTCCTATCTCTTCATGAGGCTCCCTTGAAGGGTGATTCAGCTAGGCTTCCTTTCTCTGAACTAACTGTCTTCCATTTATAACAACTACAATTGAGGACAACATAATTTTATTACTGTTTACTGAGTATTTTGCTTATTTGTTAATTGTTCTTCATTATAACTTGTTCTTTGTGTGTTCAAGATGGCTTTGTGGGCACAGGCACCTTGCCACCAAGCTTGAAGACTTCAGTTTCATTCCTGAGACCCATGGTAGAGGGACAGAAGTGACTAAATCTATTTTTCTTCTGATCTCTGCACATGTACAGTGCCAAGTGTATGCCAACACACATACCACACATATACACAAAATAAGCAAACAGTATACTTTAAAAGGTGTTGATTTTTTAGGTCAGTTGGTGAGTTGTGAGAAAAGGTATTGCTATGTACCCCAGACTGACCTCAAACTAGAGAACCTCCTGCCTCAGGCCCCTACGTGCTACGATTAGATATGTGCCAGGTTGCTTAGACTAGGCCTAGACATATTTTATAAAACTTCTTTTTCCTGTGACCTGTTTAAATAGCACTTATCTCTGTTAGCTGAGCATTTTGAAGAAAGTATCTGTGAGAACATCTTACTGCTATTTTTTAACTTTCTTAATACATTCTGTAGTTATTGGGGCGACTATATTTTATTTTTCTTCCTAAATCGCTCTTTGGGGTTATTGCTGAGGAGACATTATGTCATGGAAATTTTCTGGGAAATAATTTACGTTATGTAACTTTCCAAGCTTATTTACATAATGGTGAGGCCTAGGCCCTGATAGCAGCGTTCTCTGTGAACATTTCTCCCTCTCCAGGCTCACTCTGCGGACTCGCCTCATTCTTTCTTATTCACTGACCCATTTGGCGTCCAGGTTCTCTAAGAATAAACTGCGCTTTAAAATAATTTTGTCGTAATTACTTTCTTTACGAGTGTTTGATTTTTACATCTCTTAATTCCTTCTCCTGGGATTTTTCTTGTCGGTTGCACTTTGGACGTCCTATGTCACAAACGTTCTTGACTCCTCAGCTACTTAAAGGATTTAGATAGAAGAGATGTTGTCTCTCAGACTGACTTTATCGCACACTGAGTTTGGGTGTATATCACCTAATTTTTTTAAAAATAATATTTCTTCTTTGGAACTTTTAAAACATTTTCTTTTGATCAAATGAAATTAATTGGGTTAATTTTTTACTACTAATTATCAAGGAGATTGTATTTAAACTTTTGAATATTTAGAGTGGTACTATTATTGTCTAATTGTTATTTTTTATTTTTTTCAATTATGCTTTAAATTTTCATATTTCACTCAAATTACTATTAATCAAAACCTCTATAGTATCTATTTAGTTTGATTTTTTTCACCTAGGATTGGTTTAAAGAATTGTGTTTTCTTGTTTTAAATTTTACTGGGTTTGACTTCTACATATTTTGAAGCCACAGTACATTACAGAAAGATTAGTAACTTCCCCGGATTTCACTGGCAGTGTAGTTTGTAATTGCCTAGACATCACATTTCCTCTTCCCTTGCAGTAAGATGCTGACTAAATGATCATACAATGGCCTTTTCCGTAGGTTCTTAATATCTACTTTCTATTTCTGTGAACCGGCCTTGAGTATCTTTGCAGATCTCTCTCTCTCCCTCTCTCTTTTTCTCCTTTGTGTATTAGCAGGGAACCCCCTCTGCCACATGCTAATCAGGTGCTCTTCTGGGCTACATAACACCTTTCCCCCCTGTACATCCTCACATAGTTTACTTTTTCTACTTAAGCATGTCTTAATATCTGTGGTCCATCCTCATGTTACCCCCCTTAACCCAGCACTTCCAAACACCAGGAGTTGTACACTGAGATCTATTTCAGCTTCCTTATGCGAAAGAGACCATGTGGTGTTCTCTTTCTGTCACTGGTTTCCTTTATTCAACGTAATATCTTCTAGTCACTGCTTTGCTGAAAATAAGAATTTTATTCTAAATAATAGTCCATAGTCCATAGAGAACTCCATGGAAAGGGTCCTTAAGAACTTAAACATGGAGCCACCTGGTGATCTAGCCAAGGCTCTTCTGTGTATGTATTAAAGAAGTAAAATATCAAAGAGACCCCTGGGTCTCCACGTTTCTTGTGATGCTGACAGGGTGGTCTAGAGCACACTGTGTGTGGTACTGGGGAAGCTTTGCCAGTTCTGTTCCAGTGTAAATACGCTTTCAGAGTAAATGTCTTTATACACTGTTTATATCTTCGCATGGACAGTAACCATGGAAACATCTGCATCCCACTCCCTTCACGTGCAGGCCATCTCTTCTGACACAGTCTGCAGCTGCATTGTGCCTCTGATCACAGTCGGGACAACACAGTTCCTGGCGTCACCTCCTAAGCACTTGATACAGAAGAGCTGAACTAATTGTCAATCTTATAGTATACAGAATTTACAGATTAAAAATCATCAAAAATTTAAATTAATGTAATTGTGAAATCATAATTTTCCACTCATTCTGTCTCATACCACTGAGGTAAAGAGAATAGAGAATCTTACTGACAGTGGTCATATTTTATTCGTTTATTTATGTTGATTTTGTTAAATTTAGATTGAGAATGCTTACAATTCTTTATTACTTTAACCAACATTTTATACAAGGTAATAATATAAATAAAATAATATATATTAAATAATAATAAATCTGTAAAGAACAATGAACACAAATAAAGAAAATATGCCAATATAGAATGATTTTTATTTATTTTCTAAAGATATATTTACTTATTTATGTGTCTTCTTGTGTATATATGCAGGTACTTGTGTGTACAAGAGGAGGGAGACAGAACCCGCTGAGCTGGTGCTACAGAATAATTAAGCTGCCTGGTGTGGATTCTGGGACTCAACCACTGGTCCTCCGAAAGAGTAGAAAGAACTTTTAAAGACCGAGAGGCCCCTCACTTTTCACGTGCAAAGTGTCATTCTCTGTGGCCCCTGACTCTCTTCCACACATCTCATGTGACATCTCTTCCAAATTCTTGCTTTGGCCAACCCTAATGTTCCATAAAAACTCAAGTGAAAAAAAAAAAACGATATCTAGATCCAAGTACAGGGTTAGATCCAGTCCTGCATGACACTCACACTATGCACTGGGACTCGTGGGGACAAACAACATCCCACAGAGAGTTCTTGGGTTTTAGAAAGGAACCATCTTTCTGTTTGCATATGCTTTCTGTTCATGTCATTGTCTATTTCTCCTGCCATAATAAAATACCACACACTGAATAATTTGTAAATAGTAGAGATTCGTATTCTGCTGGGTTTGGAGGCTAGGCAGAACAAGGCTGAGATCCTGCAGGCTTAGAGTCTGAGGAGGCATGGTCTCTGAGGTCAAGGCAGTTTCCTGTGGCCCAGTCTTCACACTGCAGAAGGGGAGCCAGGGCAAAAATGCCTTTGCTAGAGCTGGGGATGTAGGTCTGTTGGTAAAACGATGATCCACTTAGATATATGAGTCCGTAGGTTTAATCCCCTAACCAGGCATGATGTACACAGCTGTATTTCCACCCCT
Organism: Microtus oregoni; assembly: GCF_018167655.1. NCBI lineage: Eukaryota > Metazoa > Chordata > Mammalia > Rodentia > Cricetidae > Microtus > Microtus oregoni. The sequence continues at coordinate 11,739,608 of NW_024543087.1, read as the reverse complement.
CAGGAGACAGAAGCTGGCAGGGAAGGTTTTAAGGCTATCTTCAGCCACAGAGTGAGTTCAAGGGCAGCCTGGACTCCGTGAACACGCTTCAGCTTTATAAATAAGAGAACTAACTTTATCCTATATGCATGACTTCATTATTCCATAACCTGTTAAGTCTCACTTCCAAAAGTTATGGCCGTGGGGTTAATATTCCAATGCATAAATTTTGGAGGAATACTTTGACTCCAAGGCAGTTTTGATGGACTCACAAGTAGACACTAAGCTCCTATTTTGTTATTTGTTCAACCATCTTTCACAGATTTTCTGTTCATTCATGGATTAAAGGTCATCATGGAGTGATGGAGGAAGGTCATTGGTTAATTAATAAAGAAACTGCTTGGCCTCATAGGTTAGAACATAGGTGGGTGGAGCAAACAGAACAGAATGCTGGGAGGAAGAGGAAGTGAGGCAGATGCATTCTCCTCTCCAGAGCAGACACGATGAAGCAAGCCACCAGGTCAGACATGCTGAATCTTTCCCGGTAAGACTGATGCTACACAGTTTATTAGAGATGGGTTGATCGGGATATCAGAATTAGCCAGTAAGGGCTACAGCTAATGGGCCAAGCAGTGTTTATATGAATACAGTTTGTGTGTCATTATTTTGGGGTTTAAGCTAGCCAGGTGGCCAGGAGCCAAGCTGTGGGAAGAGGCCCACAGTTCTTACTACAATGGAGGTGTTGCAGATGGTTCAGTGGTTAAGAGCACTAACTGGCCTTCCAAAGATCCCAGGTTCAATTTCCAGCACCCACATGGGTTCACAACCACTTGTTAACCCCACACATCTGAATCTGTTATCTGGCCTCCACGGGCCCAGGGCTCAGCACACACACAGTGCACAGACATACATGTAGACAAACACCCATACACAGAAAAAGTACAAAATATTTCTTAATATAGGGAAATGTATTATTCTATAGACCAGGGTGCCCTGTTATGCACTATATAGTTCAGACTAGCCTCCAACTCATACCAATCCTCTTGCCTCAGCCTCTCAAATGCTGGGACTACAGGTAATTCCCATCCAATCACAGACTCCACATAAATAACTCCACCCTTTCACTGTGGGTCTTGTTCTGTACTCTCTATGCTAAGTCACAGCCATCTCCCCTTTCTCTCTAGTTTCATCTCTTTCGTGCACCTCTTAACTTCCCAGAGTACAAGTGCAGTGGCGGCAGCGGACACCTGAGCTATCTACTATCAGTTCAGAAACGGATGGAGTAGGGAGAGAAGTTTAATTGGCCAAACCGAGACCCATAAGTAATCAGTGGAGAGGAAAGCAAAGAATACCTGGCTGAAGAAACAAATGTATTATAATTAGGCCAATTATCCCCCATGTAGTTCATCAGCCCGCAGTGATAAAGGCCGTTAATGAGCTCCATCAGTGACAGCATTACTTTCTAATCTTAATCCCTTTTGGGGGGGGGGGTTATTAGCTTTAATGCCACTTGCGCAGATATAAGTTAATTTACACTAAAATAAAATTGAAAAATAACAAGTCATGATTGCTACCTTTGAGCAGTGACTTCTAAAAGTTTCCCTCTGACAAAACTTGCTGGGGACAGTGCCATCAGCCCAGTCCTCTGGGGCGGGTAGACAATATTGGCAACCACAGAGTCAGCCCTTAAAGGAAACATGGGTATTCTTGTGGGCTGTAAATAGGTTTATAGTGAAGTGTGTGTGTGTGTGTGTGTGTGTGTGTGTGTGCGCGCGCGCGCATGCACGTGCTCTATGTTTGGTGTATACTGTGGTGTACGTATTGTGTGTTTGTATGTGATGTAGTGCGTATTTATGTGTGTGTACTGTAGTAGTGGTGGCGGTGGTGTGTGTGCTTGTGCATGCGTGCGTGGGTGTGTGTTCTGGGTGTGTGTGTGCTATGCTTGATGTGTACTATGGTGTGTGTATTGTGTGTTTGTGTGTGTTGTGTGTATGTATGTGTGTGTGCTGTGCTGGTGATGTTGGTGGTGGTGCGTGTGTGTGTGTGTTGCATGCAGATGCTAGAGCAGCGATAGGTTCTCTCATTGAATTGAAAGCTCACTATCTTGGCTGGGCTGACTGACTAGTGAGCTCTCAACAAACTCTGATTCTCAGTCAGGGGTTACAGACAAATTCTGTCACACCTGGCCTTCTACGTGGGTGCTGGGGAATTGAGCGCAGGCCCTATCCTTGTAGAGTAAGCACTATTACCCAGTGAACCGTGTCCCCAGTATCTGGTGAATAGGGGACTCTTGCTTGATGAAGTGAGTGCTCCAGGCATCTTGAATTACTCCATATTCTGTCCTATGGGCCATCAAGAAAACACTACAAAAAAAAAGTGTTCAGCTATATTGGTGACTGGACCTTGAATTAAGGCCTGTGTCTGCCTTGCTTAATCTGCTCTTCACATTGGTACCAGAACTCAGATAATTATTAGAACAACTTCTAATCTCTCCCAAGGTGTTCTAATAAAATACTCAGATAAAGTCAACTTGAGGACAAAAAGGTTTATTTCATGTGTCTCATAGCTCAAAGACACAATCCATCATGATGGGGAAGTCAAGGCTGTAGCACATGCTCACACCACATCCACCACCAAGAAGCAGAGAATGATGATCTGTGCTGTTACTCAGTTCTCTCTTCACTAGTCCAGGATCCCGAGCAGAATGTTGCCACTCCCAGTGGGTGGGCCTTTCCATTTCAGGTAACTCAATCAAGATAATCCCACATGGGCATACTCAGGGATCTGTAGGAGGAGGCCACTTGTTCATCCCGGCTATGCAGAATCAAAATAACCACACAGAAACTATATTAATTAAAACACTGCTTGGCCCATTAGCCCTAACTTATTATTGGCTAACTCTTACAGCTTAATTTAACCCATTTCAAGTAATCTGTGCATCACCATGAGGTCATGACCTACAAGCAAAATTTCAACATGTCTGTCTCTGGCAGCTCCATGGCATCTCTCTGCCTCTGCCTCCTTTCTCCCAGCATTCCATTAGTTTTCCCAGCCTAGCTCTGTTCACCTATAGCTCTGCTATAGACCCAAAGCAGTTCCTTTATTCATTAATGGTAATCACAGCATACAGAGGGAAGCCCACATCAGGGATCCATCCCCCATGTGATTCTAGATTGTGTCAAATTGGTAATTCATATGAACCATCATAAAATCACAACTGTGAACAGCACTGTTCTCTTAGCCACACTCCTGGAGCGAATAAAAAGGAGAACAGAGCTGAGTACCAAATATTTACCTCTTTCTGCTTCCTTCCAGGGACCCAGAAAACCAGAGACATTGAAATAATTTCTCTCATGAACAGACATGCAGTATAATATTTTTACATAATGGATACGAAGTGAGGAAGTGATTCAATGTATCAGCAGTTTATGAAAAAAATAACTCTTAGACAAACAGAGATAAAACAAGTTTACTTTCTTAATTTGACATAAATTATCTGAGAAAGATTTATAAAATATCCCTTTAATGGTTGTTTCATCACTGAACTAGAAATCAGTGCCAGACACTTAAGCAAAAGAAGTAATTAAGTGACGAGTGAGTTGGAAGCAAAGTTAGAAGTCCATCATTAACTGCCAAGGTCTCTTCTGAGACAATAAAACGTCTTTAGATAGACTGCTGCAGCTAATGGTGGGGATTTAGCATTTTTATAGACTATTGTGTCAATATACAACTGCAAGTTATATGATATTGAAGAATTGACCTTGATAATAATTTATTTAGTGTTATTTATAGAGCAGTCTAAATGAATGTGTAAGGGCAACACATCAAGATAATGTTGTAATTTTTTTACCCACCCCCAAATATAGTGATATAAAATATAGCCACCCCTCATCCATCCCCCAGATCCTGACAGCTGGTTAGCTATGGGTTTCCAGCAAGTCGTGAAGTTATCTATGACTGTTGATTGGTCCCCCTTAGGTTTGCTGTTCAATTCCTCCACTAGAAGTGGCTACCTGTGAGCCAATCATGTGATTGCTGGGAAAAGAACCTAGGTCCTTCACAAGAGCAATATGTGATTTTAACTGCAGAGTTAATAGTCTAGCTTCTGAAAGGACCATTTGCATTGAAATAAAAGTTGGCACAAATTTTTGTTGTGTTAGTGTTAATAGAATTTGTGCTCATGGGAAACAAGACACAAATATCACTAGCCACATAGAAAAATACTTAAAAATTGAATGAAATTATAATTAGAAATATTTGCTTTCCAACCTCAGAAGATAAAAAGATAAAAGCCTGGGTAAGAAACGAACACATGGGCTGGAGATGTTTTTAATTCTACCTGTGGCTCATGAATGATCTGAAAGGCAGAACTTCACTCTCAACCCACATTGGTTGGTCTTGGCTTCCACGAATGCTCGCTTTCAGGAACCTCTCACCAGCCCTTCATTTGGCACACCTGTGTCTTTACCAGTTTTGCCTCTACGTGAGACAGGAAGTCAAATGCCTCCTTTTCAAAATTCTCTCCTCTATAGAACTTACACAAACACCATTTCCTTCCTGTTGGTTATAGCAAACCTACTGCATACAAACCCTGATTTGGGGCTTTAAAGGGACAGAGTTTTTGTGTTGGTCATCTGGGCACGTGAGAAACCATAAAAACACCCCGTGGCCATACTAAAGAACTAAGACAGAAAAATCTTTCAATTTCTATGGATGTGGAATGGTTTCATTTGGGACAAGCCTTGGGGAAAAAAAAAAACAGCCATGGGGTAAAGTCCTTTGGAACTTTCTGGACTTTCAGGACTTTTTGGAACTTTCAGGCTGTAAATAAACCATACAGAGTGACCCACAATTAAAACATGGGTCTGCTCCTAATTTTTCCTAGTGTTATGACAGCAGCGGAGACCCAAGCCTTTATTCAACACATGAACTTTGTGAGGGGAACATTCTGTATCTAAAACAACAACAGAAACCTGATTAGAATTGAAGAAAATTAAGTCAGTGAAAACCCTAACCCTCATCTCCTTTGCTTCATTTATCACATCTCATGACAGGTCTCAGTGAAGTTTTAAAGGTTCACCAATCCCAAGACTGGTTTCTGATATATCTGAGAAAATAAATGCATAATAATTGCCTGAAGATTTGTGTCTTGCACATGAAAGGTTCTGCTTCCTAAAGAAGACAGACTTAATGTCACTTAATTCAAACTGATTGTGTGTAACGGCATAAACGAATGCAGACAGATTGTAACAATATATATATAGTTTAATGTCGAAATAGACTTACAGAACCACCGTTCCAGTGGAGACCAGGAAAGCAGAAGCGGCTGCTGGGAGCACGCTCACCAAATTTATAGGCAGACATTAGCCCGAGGCGAACACGCCCCCAAGGGGCGGGACTTATCCCTACATCTCCCCTTTTTGTCTAAATAAGACAGAACCAAACCAAACACAACCATATACAATAACAACAAATAATAAATATAACAAACAATATTGAGAACAAAAGCTTTGCTAAACATTCTATCTCAAGGAATCCAAATAATGTAGAGAGTAACTACAATGATATAATCTTCAACTCAACAAACCAGATATATCCAAAATGTGCAACAATTGACAGAGACAACTGACTACCTGGGCAATCACCCAAAGTCTCGTTTGCAACGTTGAGTCAACCAATTTTGGCTAAGGCCTAACATAACTGACATACCATTATTAAAGGCAAGGAACTTTTCAAAACTATCTTACCCTGTCTTGGCAGGATATGACAGTCCTGTTTTATCCATTGATGCACGCTCTGTATCTCTGTCAGTGGTTGAGGTATGGGCATTTCTTTGTCCAAAGGCCAGTTCTGCCAAATAGAAAGGCTCCAGATGGAGTGTCTTTGGTGCTCAACATTCTCTCGGGAATAGAGCGGTGTTGCCAGGAGCAATTGTGTCTCACTATCACGAAACTCTGAGTTAGATTAAAGGCCATTTTCTACAGCTCTTTGAAGAGGTCGAAGATTATCTATCTATACTGAGTATAATCTCTATATATCTAAAGAAAATGATTAGTCTAATTATAAATGACAAACTTAGATGACTATTTATCTATATAATTCTCAATATCTATCTAACTTAAAGACTAAGACAATAAACAACTGTGTAACAAATGAGGATGATGACCTTCAAATATAAACACTGTACAAATATACATTGCAATATGGTAAATATATATCAATACACAAACATTATATAAGTATCTTAATCAGAGGTAGAAATGTACACTGCAATATGGCAAATATATACAATATATATTTATCAATACAATATATGTCAATACATAAAAAATGTTTTAAACAGAGATAGAAACATGCATGCATACAATAGTCAATAAAATTTAACTTTGTATCAATATACAAGAATCTATACCAATATATTTGTCTAAAAGCAGTAACTCACAATTATAAATCTATTATCCCATCGTTCCCTCTTTTTTTTTCTTTTTCTTTTCTTTTTTTTTCAAAACGATCCCTGAGCTTATAAAATTCCTCCCCCAAACTCCCAACCCCTAAATGATGTCCCTAAACACAGGGGTAAATTTTACTGGGAGAGGGGACGTCGCCCTCTAGAATTACTTCCAGCTGTCATGGGGGCGACGTTCTTTCTGGGGGATCCTGTGAAAGTAAAATGATGGTTAAATTTCAAGATCAATGTCTTCTAAATTGCAAATAGTCTCTGAGTATTTTGTGCAGGTCTGGCCAGAATGTTGTACAAGATGTGCACCATTTCAGCTAACCAAGTTGGGATCGTCTTGTGCAGCAGGTATCCAAAACAGGTCTTGTAGTAATGCTATCAGTATCATGACGTCATATCAACCAGGTAGAGTTGTTGTTGTGGGGCCCCATCTTCTTCCTGGAAACTTCAAATGTCACTTCAGGAAAAACTCATTGTTCATTATGAAAAACTTAAACATTAATCATATAGACATACATATATATTCAATGAAAGGCATGACAGATATATTCAATGAAAAGTATGATAGATATGGAGAGAAGCAAAGATGTTTTCTAAACTCATATTTCTTTCTGTCCCATATTATGGCTCTTGACATGAGACAGAAACTCCAGAAACTCTGGGTTTTTCTCTTACTAACAGGCTTGGAATTGGAGAGGGAATGAGCCAGAGTCCAACTTCAAAACCAGCTCTATATATTTATAAAGAAATGTTTAATAAGACATATATATATATATATATATATATATATAAATTAATACTTACAAAATGTGTCCATCCAACAGTAATTAAATATTCAGGGTCCCTTAATTTCTTTGAAGATGAGTATTTTCCTGTGGAGATAAGAAAAGAACCCTGCCTCCAACCTATCTGTATTTCTTACCATCAGTATGTTCGCCATCCTTATGAAAGAATTCTTATTTCTCTTTTCCAAGTGGCTTCTCTTCTTCAAACCGAACCTTTATTAATTTTGACGGTATCCACAATTTTTCCTCACCTGTGGAGATAAGAGCAAAACCCCTCCCCCAATGTAGCACATCTCCTGGCTTCCATTGTGAGGTCAGCACATCCTTGAAATAAACTGGTTGATGTAGTTCAGTAGACTTTTCCATTATCCAATGTCTTTCTGCAGCTGTTGATCCCTTCTCATTAGCGTTGAGAAAATTCAAGGTTAACAAAGCATTATGTAACCTATTTCTGGGGGTGTTTTCCACCCCTTTCTGTTTGTTCAACATATCCTTTATAGTTCGATTTGATCTTTCTATGACTGCTTGACCTGTAGGATTGTATGGTATACCTGTAACATGCTTGATATTGTAATAATCAAAAAACCATTTCTTTTTCCTAGAAACATAAGCAGGACCATTATCCGTCTTTATTTGTGTAGGTATACCCATGATAGCCATGACTTCTAATAAATGGGTGATTACTGAATCAGCTTTTTCTGAACTTAAAGCAGTTGCCCACTGAAAGCCTGAATAAGTGTCCATGGTGTGATGAACATATTTTAATTTGCCAAATTCTGCAAAGTGGAACACATCCATCTGCCAGATTTCATTCCTTTGGGTGCCCTTTGGATTAACCCCTGCAGGCAGTGGCGTTTGGTTATAGAAAGAGCAAGTAGGGCATTTCTTTACAATCTCCTTAGCTTGTTGCCATGTAATTGAAAACTCTTTCTTCAAACCTTTTCTATTAACATGATGTTTTTTATGAAATTCAGAGGCTTGTAGCACACTACCAATCAATAATTGATCAATTTCTGCATTACCTTGTGCTAGAGGACCTGGCAGACCCATATGGGATCGGATGTGTGTTATGTACATAGGGCAAAGCCTGTTCCTGATCAAATCTTGAACCTGGAGAAACAATGAGCTTAGTTCTGTATCATCAGGTATAAATTCAGCAGTTTCAATATGTAAAATAACTTTCTGCGTATTGTGAATCAGTGACTATATTAATAGGTTCTTTAAAATCCCTTAGCACCATAAGAATGGCATATAATTCCGCCTTCTGGACAGAATTATAAGGACTTTGTTCTACCTTACCCAAGTCTTCTGATTTGTAACCTGCCTTCCCTGATTTATTGGCACCAGTATAGAATGTACGGGCTCCAATTATTGGAGCATCACAGACGATTCGAGGAAGAATCCAAGAAGTTCTCTTTATGAAGTTAAGCTTGCTTTTTGGATAGTTGTTATTAATGTCTCCCAAAAAATTAGCACAAGCTCTTTGCCATGGTTCGTTATCTTCCCATAATTTCTTTAGTTCATCAGCAGTGAAAGGCACTATAATTTCTGCTGGGTCTATGCCTGCTAGTTGACGAAGTCTCAGCTTGCCTTTTATAATTAACTCAGAGACTTTTTCCACATAAGTTTTCAGTTTCTTACTTGGTTTATGTGGTAAAAAGATCCATTCCAGAATAATATCATCTCTCTGCATTAAAATTCCTGTAGGAGAAATTTTTAATGGTAGTATGACGAGAATACAATTGAGCTCTGGATTCACCCTGTCCACATGTGCCTGTTGTAATTTTTCCTCAATCATTGTCAGTTCCTTTTCTGCTTCAGCTGTTAATTCTCTGGGACTGTTTAAATCTTTATCACCATCCAAGGTTTTGTTCAAATGAATTATTAGATCAGGTGTTATTCCAATAGCTGGTCGTAGACTGGAAATGTCTCCTAACAGTCTTTGAAAGTCATTAAGAGTCCGTAGGCGATCTCTCCTAATTTGTGCTTTTTGTGTCTTAATTTTTTGCAAACCTATTTTATAACCTAAATAATTAACAGAATCTCCCTTCTGAATCTTTTCAGGAGCGATTTGCAATCCCCATTTAGGTAAAAGTATCTTTATTTCTTCAAACAGTCTGTTCAAGGTATCCATGTTTGAATCGGATAACAAAATGTCGTCCATGTAATGATATACTATAGATTTGGGAAATTTCTTGCGTATTATTTGCAATGGTTGGTTCACAAAATATTGGCACAGGGAGGGGCTATTTAACATACCCTGGTGGAGAACGGTCCAGTGGTACCTCCTCGAAGGTTGAGAATTGTTATAAGTAGGCACTGTGAAGGCAAATTTTTCTCTATCTTCTTTTTGCAAAGGTATAGTGAAAAAACAATCCTTTAAATCAATAACTATGAGAGGCCATCCTTTTGGTAATAAAGAGAGCAAAGGAATTCCAGATTGCAGAGGGCCCATAGGTTGAATAACCTTGTTGACGGCCCTGAGACCTGTCACCATTCTCCATTTACCTGATTTTTTCTTAACCACAAATACAGGAGAATTCTAAGGGCTGGTAGATTCTTCTATATGTCCAGCATCTAATTGTTCTTGTACCAGCTGTTCTAAAGCCTGTAACTTTTCCTCAGCTAAAGGCCATTGCTTTGTCCATATTGGTTTCTCAGTCAACCATTTTAGAGGCAAGGCTGTTGGTATCTCAGAAGGGACATCAATTGCTTGTTCTTGTACAGCCCAAATAGCCGGTTATCTCTGTTTGTAATATCTTTTAATATTATTCTCAGAAATATAGGCTCTAGAAGTAGCAGGAATGTTAATTTCGGTATTCCATTGTTGTAATAGGTCACGACCCCATAAATTCATTGCAATATTGGCTACATATGGCTTTAATTTTCCTATTTGTCCCTCTGGCCCTATACATTCAACCCATCTTGTGCTCTGCCTTACTCGAGATAGGGTTCCAATTCCCAGGAGCTGAACATTTACATTCTGAAGTGGCCAATACGGATGCCAAGATTCTGGGGTAATGATATTTACATCAGCACCTGTGTCCAGCAGGCCAGTAATAAAAATGCCATTTACACACACTCTCAGTTTAGGTCTTTGATCATTTATAGAAGTTTGCCAAAACACACGTAACTTATCTTTCTGATCATTATTGCTTGTAACAGTAGTCATGGGGCTTCCTAATTGTCCTGACGAGGCATGTTCTCTGCAGAAACTGGAAATGACTGAACCATCTTTGCCATGGGGGCCTGTGAGGCCCCCCCTCACGTTTCCCAGCTGTATCAGGTTGCCTTGTCTATCTCTTGTAGACCTGCATTCATTCATCCAATGTCTGCCCTTTCCACATCTTCTACATAAACCTGAAGGCTGAGTCCTCCTATTTCTGCTATTTCTAGAAGATGCATCATTATTATTATTATTATTATTATTATTATTTCTGAAAGATGCATTATTATTATTATTATTATTATTATTTCTGAAAATCCATTGTCAACAATTCCTTTTCATATGACCCATTTTGCCACAATCAAAACATTTGGTATTCTGATGTCTCCTTTTACCATTGGAAATTGCTTCTTCTACCCATGCTTCAGTGCCATAATCAAATGTATCAACACTGAGTGTATACAAGACCCATTCTTCCAAGGGCGCTGATCTGAGCTTTAAAGGACCCAAAATCCTTTTGCATTCCACATTTGCATTTTCAGAAGCCAAAGACTCAATTATTATACGTCTTGCTTCTGGGTCAGATATCCCTATTTGTGCAGCTTTAGTTAATCTTTGTAAAAAGTCACTAAAGGGTTCTCTCTGACCCTGTTTAACTCTGACAAATGATTCCATTCTCTGTCTTGGGTCTTGTACCCTGTCCCAAGCCCTTAAGGCTGCTGTAGTACACATGGAGAGTGTGTTTTCATCCAAATTAGCTTGTTCCTGAGGATCAGAAAAGAGCACTTCACCTAGAATTTGATCTAGGGAAATGTCAATTCCCTTCACTTTTTCCTGCTGTTCTAAGAGTCTAGCCTCTTTCCTGAATAAGCATTTCCATTTCAATTGCGGTCCACTCTCGAGTACCGCAGAGCTCAGCTGGAGCCAGTCCGAGGGGGGTGCTCTGCTTGTCGTGGCCCAAGATCTTAGCATCTCTTTAACAAAAGAGGCTTGCATCCCAAAAATCATGACAGCCTGTTTAATTTCCTTGAGATCATTCATACGGACAGGCTCCCATGTATCCTCCTGATGACCCTAGGGTTTTTGGAACCAATCACCTTCTCTGTTGTTATTACTGGAAAGGCAGGTAGAGCTGTAGGTAGAGCTTTGTGGAAATTGTCCTGGAGAGACTTACCCACAGATGTAGTTAAAATTTGCCTTTCTACCCTTTGCTCTTCTTTATCAGAATTTAGAAATTCCTCAATCTTTTCAATTCTCTTCACCATTGCCTTCTGCAATGTCTGAATCTCCTGTCCAGAATTATGTTCCAAAGCCTTCATCGAGGATTCTAAAGTATGAAGTTTGTCCGTTAGAGATAACATCTCATCTTTGGACATAATTTTTATGGCATAAACCGTGCCTTCTTTTATTGACAATCTTTTCACCAATCTGTCATAAGCTTTAGATAAAATCCGATTGTCACATTCAGCAGTTTTGATTCTCTCAGTTAATGTTCCATTTCCTACAGAAAGGGACTGAATCTTATTGTCCAAATCAGCTGTTCCCTCTTCCATAGTAATGAATTTCTCCTTAATATCAGCCACTAATGTTTCAGCTCCTACAGAAAGGGATTGAAGCTTACAATCCAGATCAGCTGTTCCCTCTTCCATAGTAATGAATTTCTCCTTATCATCAGCCTGGAGAACTACAAACTGATTCTTGAGAAGATTGTTATCAGCCTGGAGAACTTCAAACTGATTCTTGAGAAGATTGTTGTCATTCTCAATTGTTTTTAAGTGTTTAATCTCTGCCTTAAGAATCCTGGATTTGTCTCATAAAGACTTTATCATATTTCTATTATCAAACCATTTGGTGCCAATGAAAACTACGAATCCCAGAAGGATCCATAGATGTGGGGTGATAGACACCTCTTGTAAAATCTCCCACATGGCACAATTAAAAAAAAAAACTGTTAAATTCTTGAATACTAATGTGTTCAGACATTTTATTTATAAAAGAAAAAATTTTTTACCTGCAATGATCGGTTCCTGCCAGTGGTGGTCTCTGTGTTTTTGGAGCCTGTCCTAGAACTAGCTCTGTAGACCAGGCTGGCCTCGAACTCACAGAGATCCGCCTGTCTCTGCCTCCCGAGTGCTGAGATGAAAGGCTTATGCCACCACTGCCCGGCCAAGTCACTTTGTATCAGACCAAATCTGCCGCTGTGGCAGCTTTTGTTGCAAAACAGCAGGTACTTGAGTTTCTGCTAATTCAGGCAGTGGGGTTCCGTTGCAAACTTAGCCAAGGCAGGCACAATGGGCCTGTGTGGCCGAGTATGTCTCAGACTTGGCACTGGGGCCGGAGTCAAGGAGTCACGAACTAAAAAACAGGACCCGGGAGGGTGCTGTGTTAGCTAGTGGCTACCCACTTGAGTCGGGGGCAAAAATAGACCTCGTTGGGCGCCAAAATGTAACGGTGTAAACGAATGCAGACAGATTGTAACAATATATATATATATATAGTTTAATGTCGAAATAGACTTACAGAACCACCGTTCCAGTGGAGACAGGAAAGCAGAAGTGGCGGCTGGGAGCACGCTCCTCAAATTCATAGGCAGACATTAGCCTGAGGCGAACACGCCCCCCAAGGGGTGGGACTTATCCCTACAATTGTGTTGTTCAAATATATGAATTATATTTCTGATTTTCTAGTTATACCAAGGAAAAGGAATTAAAACCAGTGGTTTTAATTGTGGAGTTTTTATTTCTCCCTTTGATTCTGATAGTTTTCACTATATGTGTGTGGGAAATTTCTTACTGAAATAAATATCTAATATTTTGATATCATTCTCAACAACTACCTTTCTCATCACAGAAAGATATCCTGCTTTATTTTTTAAAATTGTTTTTATTCTAAAGCCTTCCTCAACTAATGTATTTTTCACTATTGTAGCATGTACACCATTATATTTTTACCACCTTCTTTCTTAACATGTTCACATAGATGAGATATATTTGTCTTTCTTGTTTTAACTTTTCTTTCCAGAAGATTAAATACAGAGATGCTAGACAAGAGCTCTATTACTAATCTCCACCCCTAGTCCATGGTTTTTGTTTTCTTAAATCAGTTTGAAGTTCTCAACCTTTTCTCTAGAAGATTTGGGTTATTTATATTTAATGAGATTGTATGAGATTTTACATTTTCTATTTTTACATTTTGTGTTTACTTTGTCCATCCTTTGCTTCTTCCTTTCTTCTTCACCTTTACTCCCAAATGAAATTTTAGACATTTTTTAAACTCACAGTAATAAGATTTAAAGGGTTATCTTTTCCTGCTTCCTATTTTGAATATTCTATCACATTAGTGAATTGCTCCCAATTCATCTGGAACATGTCAGTTTGTATCTCCTGTATCTCTGTTGATGGAATGCACTTGAAAGAAGAGACCATGGGGATATTGGTAGCATCCTCCACTGCCTGAGACTATGCATCTACCTCCTCATTTAACACTACCACATCAAGACAAACCTTGATAAAATCAATGGTGAATCAAGTATTTGTTACATACATACTATATTTCGTTGCTTGCCTCACTTAGTGCTTCTGATAAAGAAAGAAGCCAAGCTGGACTTCAGTGCCATCCTTACCTTTACAGCTGACAAAGTGTATAGTTTGGTCCCAGACCATGCTCCTGAGGACCTTGTGTTCCCACAAGACTCCTAAAATTTCCATCTTGAGTGAATGTAAGAACCAAAAATCTTCTCAGAGAGCTAATAGTCCTTCTTGGAAGCTGTTTCCTCAACCCTGTACTGCCAAGGAGAGTTTAAACTTCTGATGGCTTCATGAAGTGACTGTGTCATAAGACTCCCCTCTTTCTCTATCTTTACACTGGATTGTTCCTCAGTCCTTCCCCTTCTATGGAGCTCACCCTCTTTAGTGCTCTATTTCCAGCTCACACAGATTTTACAGCAGACAGACCTTCATTGCTCTCGTGTCAAATCTGTTACATATCTAGCTGTGTGTCTTTTGGATCACTTTCCTCTTTTTACTTTCCAGCCTGTACCAGCTTCAGCTGGAACTGAACCACTAGTGTTCAGCCCACTATAGCATATTCACTGGGCCACCATCTGTTGGTGCATCCTAAGAGCCCCTCAATTCTGGGGCACACACTAGCATGAGAACTACTACCATGTTCTAGAGAGCATCTTTCATGAGGAGATTCCATTTATAATGTTGGCATTCTTCTCTTTTCACAGTTTTGGCCTCATCAGCACACGTCAGAAACTATAGGACATTTTTGTAACTTTTTAAAATTAACCATGATTGTATTTTAAAAATCAATCCAAATTTATCTTTGAAATTATTATTACTATTACTGTTGTTGTAAACATAGTTGTTAGATGAACATCCAAGTGTGCCTTCACCCGATGTTGAGTACACATAACCTATCCTAGCAGTCAGTAAACTAAAGCTTCAGTGATGAGAATATAAGGGTGAGGGTGGACAAATTAGCCTATGCATGCATAGCAGGGTGGATGGCCAAAAACCAAAACAAGCAAACAAACGGAAACAACCACACACAAATGAACGATTACATTTCAGAGTCTTCTGTGACCAAAAACAGGTAAGATTATGTTTGCAAACTCTTAGGTTGAGAGTGGGAAAGGTCTCTGTGGGGAGACGGCATAGGGCTAAGTGATAAAAAGGAATAAAATCTACAAAGTTCTTAGGGATAGAAAGGACGTTGCTCAAATATAAAACTGACCCATATACTAGGAATGAAGTGGATGCTGCCAGAAGATGAGGCCCTTGCTGTGTGTTTGCAGACCTCTAATCCTCATCAGCTGAATTCCGTCTATTCTATGTGATCTCAGAGGAGACAGTGCTATCTAAGGGTTGTTTACTAGTCTTTCATGTGCTGATGATTTATTTTGGCTGCAGTGTGAGAATAAATGGTTTCTATATTAAAGGCGAGAAAATTAAGAACTTATCATTAAGTGATTAAAAAAGAGCAAGATGTGTGTCTCTTTCAGATGCAACTTTGAAGTATCACCTCATTATTTCCACCTCTGTTGGACTTCTTAAGGCCAATATCTTGATGTCTTTCAAACTTGGACACACTCATGTACATAAACAAAGGAAAACTAAGTGTCACACTGTTGGAGCAAAAAAAATTGCTGAAGAGGAAGTGCATTCTGGGTATCTACACAAATTCTTTTTCATTTTTTAAAAATAGAAATATTATGGGCTGTATCTGGCTTCTGGAGAAGAGGGTAAATCACTGAAAAGAAGTGATAATGGAACTAAAATTCCTTACTAAGGGTCATTGACATAGGTGCTCAGATTGGAAAAAGGCAGAATGTCCCCACACCACCTATGCAATGGCATCTACATTTGGCAAGGGTTCTGTTTTTTAACACAGAAACAAAAGCTCCTACAGACCTTTTCCAAAGATAATAAACACATCATCTTCAGTTTTATAGTCAAAAACTCTACCATCACTCATCATTGTAGGAGCACAAGCCACTATAAAATGTCACCTCAGGACACACACACACACACACACACACACACACACACACACACGTGGTGGTGAAGGTGTGGAGAAATAGACACACTTACTCTGTGTTGGTAAGAATGAAAAGTGGCATAGCTAGTACTGAAAATGGCATCCTGGTTCCTCACAAAATTGAAAGTGAATATTACATGATAGACTCTGTGAGCAAGGACCTCTGTGAGTAAGAATCAGAAAACCTAAATAACTTTAGCTTTCAAAAATGCTAAACATAAACTATTTCAATGCATCATTCCTTGAAATAAAATATGCAGAGAATAAAATATGAGGATCTCCCTTTACTAAATTTATTTTGAGAATAATAGAGTAGCATAAGGGCTTTCCTGCCTCTGGGCCTTAAGGTGGTAAATTGTTACAGGAAGCATATATTTCTTTCTTCTATGCATAAGAAATGACAAATTACATAAACTTAATAATTAGGTATATGTAGGTTTTATTTATCTGTAACAAATACATAATGAAAATCTCAAGGTTGAGGAGTAGACAGGCATTATTGGATGCTGAAGAATCAGGCTCAGTCTGGATTCTAATCTTTTGAATAAGGTACTTTCACTAATCTCCCAAATGTTTCCTACTTTTAAAAAAATGTTCAAGTATTCAACTTGGTCATTCATGCAAGTTGGCTCAGTGGATAAAAGTAATTGTAATCAAGACAGATGACCTGAACTCAATGCCCAAATCTTACATGGGGAAAGAAAAAACCAGCTCCCTCAAGTTGTTCTCTGATCTCTACATTACCCACCAATATATGGTCTTTCTCTTTCATTCTCTCTCTCCTACTCCCTCTCTCTCTCTCTCTCTCTCTCTCTCTCTCTCACACACACACACACACACACACACACACACACACACACTCACATACATATACAGATGTAATTAAGAAATTATAGTGTTGAACAACTTCTTCCTTAGTATGGATTCTCCACAAAGAGTGCCTGAGGCATGGATCTAGGTAGAGTTAATTGATTGGGAAGGCAAACGCAGAAATCAATATAAGGGAAGCTGATACAGAAAAGGAAGAAGTAACATCTGGTGACAACAATCAAAACTAGGTCCTCTGAGGACTGTCCCAAGGACTGATTGTGTTCTAGAAGGCATGTCAGCATGGTCTTTGTAAACATGAGATCTGGTGGGTGCCATTCAGAATCTCAATCTGCTGTTACTGAGGAAGTTGAGTTTTTTTCTTTTGGGTTCTTAGTTCATTTATGTGATCTCAGTGGTTCCTGACCTGGAAGATTGGGGTCTTTGCAGTACATTCAAATAGCACACATTTGATGTGGAATGTCCTTCTGTTTGTGTTGCTTTATTGGTTGGTGAATGAAGCTTCTTCAGTCTATGGCAGGGCAGGATAAAGCCAGGTGGGAAGTCTGAAAAGAGATATAGGGAGAGAGTAGGTGGAGTCAGGGAGATGCCATATAGCAGCCAAAGGAGACAGATCCCTGGAACCTTTACCGGTAGGCCATGGCCTTATGGTGATACACAGATTAATAGAAATAGATTAATTTAAGATGTAAGAGTTAGTTAATAAGAAGCCTGGGATAATAGGCCAAATAGTGTTGTAATTAAAATAGTTTCTGTGTGATTATTCAGGTATGACTGGATGGGAAATGAATGAGCAGTCTCCTTCTACACACATGGCTTGCTGTTGAGAGTTACTGTCCTCTGAGTCAAGCAACTGCTATCTTAAGGAGTTCAGTTCCAACCCCTTCCAAGAAGACTATCCCAACTGGGCCTGTTGATTGTTTATGCAATCATGGAGGGTTGCGTTGGGCAGGAGACCCTCCCCTAAGTATCCAGTTGCTCCCTACTACCTACTGTATGCAACTCTGCCTTAGTTGCATGTGGTTTCTGAAAGGGATAGAACATATGAAAGATGTCAAAGGGAAGGGGCCCGATCTATGCAGCTATTGGGATGCTTTCATACCCGCTGAGTAAAGACTCTCCAGGCGTGATCTATTAGAAAGAGAAGCAGCACTCATGTCCCTGATGGAGGAAGGTCATTGGTTAAAAAAATAAAGAAACTGCTTGGCTGGCCCTCATAGGTTAAAACATAGGTGGGTGGAGTAAACAGAACAGAATGCTGGGAGGAAGAGGAAGTGAGCTCAGACTCTACAGCTCTCCTCTTGGGAGCAGACACCTCAGAGAGACGCCATGCTCCCGGCTCCTGGGCAGACACACGCGATGAAGCTCCGACCCAGGATGGACGTAGGCTAGAATCTTCCCGGTAAGCGCACCCAGCTGTGCTACATAGAATATTAGAAATGGGCTAGTCCAGGTGCGAGAGTTAGCCTAGAAGAGGCTAGATAGAAATGGGCCAAGCAGTGTTTAAATGAATACAGTTTATGTGTTGTTATTTCAGGGCATAAGCTAGCCAGGCAGCCGGGGTGCTAGGGACGCAGCCCCGCCGCTCCTAATACAACAGAACGGCACCCAACGCTCCAATTACTACATGTCCCCAAAGTAACACTCCCTCTATGCTCTGTAAGAAGCCCCAAGTTCATCAGTTCGGTTCCCCAGGATGAAATTTGGGGATTCTGCCTCAGTTTGTTGTTTGATGTCTAGGACAATGCATGGCTGTTTCTACATCTCCCTCTGGGAAGGGACTTTAAAAACATTTGCATGTGGTCTTTCTGCTATGTTGCCTTTGTGGTAGGTCTTCTCTCTTTCTCTCTGACAACTGGTTTCTTTCATATCCTATTTTTCATTTAGGCTCACTGTCTATCCTACTTCACTGCCAAGCTTACAAGGAAAACAATGCTGATAGAGGCATATAGCATCCCTCTGCCTGTGCTCCCATAGGCAGGCTAAGTGTTTTCTGGGGACAGTTGAGGAAGCAGGATCACAGTAACATCTCTCACAAGGGGCAGGCAATATGGACCAGGGGACACAGACCCAGAAGTGCCTCATTCCTTCTCAGTTCATATAATGGCTAAGTCAGTTAACACTTGGCATCTAGAAACCTAGAACTTGTCATTTTCTAAAAATCACAACTTGAGTCTTGAACAACTACTGGGTTCAGAATCTACTTTAGCATGTCTAGGTGGTCAGAATTCAGCTCTGGCTTCTTAATTCTGATTTCTAACACATATTTTTATGCTTTCTTTCATGAAACTATTGCTAAATATGCCTTTCCAGTCTGGGCTTATCTGCGTATACATGTCTGCATGTAATTGAGCTTCTAATTAGCATTTTGAAGGATTTATTCTGTGTGTTTTCTTAATTGAATGCAAAGAGCTTTAAAAACAAGGTCAAGTACTCCCTTCGACTCTGTGGAACTGTGTAGACCCAGAAGGATTTTATATATAGGAAGATACTTAGTACATGTTATGTTTTTTGTCATTTTTATTCATCTATTCATTTCCTTGTTTGTGGTTGGATAGGGGCACGTTGTCAGAGAATGTGTGTAGGTCAGAGGACAACTTATAGATGCCAGTTTTCTCTTTCCACCAGGTGCGTTTCAGTTATCAAACTTTATCAGATGTGATAGCAACTGCCTTTACCTCCTGAGCCATGGTGCTGTCCCCGTAATACACTTTCAAAAACACCCACTCTGTTTTATTTCCAATTATGTGTATGTGTGTATACATGTGTATGTGTATGCATGTATGCACGTGTGTATACATGTGAATGTACATGCATGTATGCACATGTACATACATGAGTGTGCTTTGTTTATACATGTGTGTGTATGCATAATTACACATGAATGCAGGTCTGCTCAGAGGCCAGAGGCATCAGATCCCGCTGGAACTAGAGTTACAAATGGTTGTAAGTCACCCAACTTGGTTGATAGGAACTGAACTTGGGTACTCAAAGAGCACTAGTAATCTCTGAGACTCTCTCCAGCCCCCAGCCACATTATGCTTTTTAGTACTGTATAAAGTGATTATGTTTCAGCTGCTCTCACCACCGAGTTTCTCAGAATTTTAGACACAAGGTGGAGATCAAATCCACAACGCTCGCTAGCATTGCGGAGCATTCCTGGTCAGTACTCAGGGTATTAATGGAAGCGCAGATGTTCCAATGAGCGTGGGGAGTTTTGGCATTCATATAAACCACTGCCACTCCCTTCAGCTAGGGGTAGAGAGAAAACTGACTGTTACAGATCAGTTGGATCACTTTGAAGACACTTAGCTGGCAGTGAAGTTGTTTTGTAGGTTAATTACTGCACACCAAACAGTGATTTGTGTGCTTTTCAACCTCGTGTTTAGCTTATTAGACAAAGTCTTTAGCTCCTCCCACTGTATTCATAAGTACATTTCTCTATTGGTTCTTTATCATGGACAATCTCTTCTCCTGGATTTGAGGTACGTGCCACTCAGTAGAGTGTCAATATCTCTGCTTTGTTGTAAGGTAAACATGTGAGTATAATGCCGTATTCCCATGGAAAGTTCCATCAAGAACCTAGGCTGAGCTTGTCACTTGATTATACCCATTACACGCAAAGAAGGGGATGCTATGACGGTTGTAAAGCAAAGGCTTCATAGCTCTGTTCTTTGTCCTTGATTATATTCTGAGGCTTCCTTTAAAATACCCGAAGAAGACTATAACATAGGCAATAGACAGGGGAGAAGGCTCAATGTCTAAAAGTATGTACTGCTCTTGCAGAGGACTGGTGTTTGATTCTCAGCAGCCACACGTGGCAGCTCACAACTACCCGGAATTCCAAGTTCAGGAAATCCACTGTCCTCTTGTCCCCAGGTTGCTTGCATTAACATGTAGATAAAAATCTTCAAAAGTTCACATTAAAAAAAAAACCTAGGTTAAACTGTTAAAAAGCATGGTAAAAGAAAAGGGGGGGGGTGATTCATCAAATCTGGGGTCTCCATACTCAAAGAGCTTCCAGAGAATCTTCCAGCCTACAGAAAACACAGGAGTTCATGTCACATGACCAGGCCACATGGACAGCAGCATCAGAAGATAAGTACAGTTTAAATGGTGACTGAAATTCATGCAGCTTACTAAGTCCTGAAGTGGCTGAATACAAAGTAATAGACAAGTTTTACGTATGATGAATAATGGTGCAGTGGCTTATTACAGAGTGACGGGGAGGTGAGCTACGAGTTGAATAATGGCACAGTGGCTTACTTCAAAATAACAGATACAGATATAGGAAATGCTGTAATGGCTTATTATATAGCAAAAGGCACAGGATATAGCTGGTTTTTTTTTTTAATGCTGCAGATGCCTGCTACACAATCACAAGAACTCAACATACACAAAAAGGAGCCCTGGTTTCACTGCGGTCTACAGGAATCATGCAGTGAGATTTCATCTGATGAAGCAGAAGGCTGACTCACCAGAACAAATGCATTCTGATGGATGGAAACCCAGTTCTCAAGGCAATGGGCCCAGCACCTTTTGCATTTTGACTGATTCTCACCATGAATCTCTTGTGAAGCCATAAGAATGCTCTCTTAGTGCAAGACTCAGCAGAGTATGAGTAAGTGTGCACAACTTTCCCCCATGTCCTGGTATATTGGGACATCCCCCACACACACACTCTGTGGGACCTCCAGTGGGAAATTCAGTCACAGAGTCAATAAGCTTGTTTCCTACAGTCTAATCTCTGCTTTGTTCTCTGAGATACAATAAAAGCCATCTCCCTGAAACTATCTTCCATTTGGTAGGACATGCAGTCAGGAAAGGAGTCTTTCATATAGAAAACATTTATGACCTTCAAAGATAAAGGGACGTCCAGGCTCAGAGAATTGCCTTTGGTTTGTGTGTATATAAGCTGGAAACTTTACAGAACAGGAGGACAGCAGGAGAAGAAGAAAGAAACTGATGCAGAAAAGTATGCAGTGGAGAATTCATTTCACCCTCAAATCTAAGTCCCATGCTTTCTGTGAGTCTTCTGAACCCTGAAGGGAACACTGAGACTGGCACTCAGGGGTCCCCAATATGGCTTTAGTTCTTAGGCTTAGTGCCGTACCATTTTCCTTTTATTAGAAAGTGTATATATTCTGTCTCGTGAGTGTTCACAGTAAAACAAATGTATATTTGGGGGAACAATGCCATTAAAGTACTATATGTGTGTATGAATGTATATATTTTGTATATATTTACATATAAAAATGTGAAAGGATACATCTTTAAGACCTTGTAGCTGGTGTAGCTCAATCAAAAAAATAGGAGACAGGCATAGTGGTGCAAAGCACTGGAGAGGTGAAGGCAGCCAGATCCTTAGGGCTCCCTGGCCAGCCCTCCCACCTGAATCAGTATTTTCCAGGTTCAATGAGAAGAGAGACCCTGTTGCAAATAAAATAAGGTGGTGAGTGACTAAGAAAGAAACTGAAGTTGACCATTGCCCCCCATATGCTTTGACACATGCATGTAAATGTAACCACATACATGTATGCTTCCCCCATACATATGCACACACACACACAACACAGACACACACATGCACACACAGACACAACCTTTTAGTCATCTTCCCAAATTCTTTTGCTTTCTCTTCCAAGCCAGCAATACCTTCTGCCACACAGCAAGTCGTGTCTTTCTCTTTCCTTGTCTCCCGGCTCTTGGCACTACCATCTTTCACTTGGATCATTACAACCAACTCCCAGGCTCTTTCTTCCTTCTACTTTGATCCTTTGCTACCCCGTATTCTCACAGCAACCATGACCTTGTAAGTCAGAACTGTGTCCTTGATTTCCCCAGAGGAAAATCACTGAACAAAAGATATAGTTTTGTGCCACCTCTCAAATTTAGACTGAACAGTTTTCCCATGACTCAGCAATTCCATTCCTAATTATATATTCAAAATATTTAAAAATAAGTACTCATATGAAACCTAGACACTGTTCTAGTGTCCTCTGTTCTTGTACACTGTAAAAATTTGTCACTCATATTGGTTTAATAAAATACTGATTGGCTAGTAGCCAGGTAGAAAGTATAGGTGGGCCAACAAGCCTAAGAGGATTCAGGGAAGAGGAAAGCAGAGTGAGTGATCATCCAGATGCAGAGGAAGCAAGATAAAAATGTCTCACTGTTAAAACGTACCAAGCCATGTGGCTAACATAGACAAGAATTATGCATTAATTTAAGTTGTAAGAGCTGGTTAATAATAAGCCTGAGCTAATGGGCCAAACAGTTTATAATTGTTAAAAGCCTCTGTGTGTTTCTTTGGGATTGAATGGCTGTGGGACTGGGCAGAATAGCAACTTACATCTGCATCTCTCTCTGCTGCAATGAAAAAAACACCCTGATCAAATTTGACCTAGGTAAGGAAAGGGCTTCTAATTCATCACTGACCAGAAGTCAAGGCAGGAGCTCAAGAAATAGTAATTGATGTACATATATCAAGTCAGTAGCAGAAAGAATATATACATCAATCCTGTTACCTGATTGCCTGCTGCCAATGCCTTCTTCCCTTCCAAACAGGTTAGTACACAGACCACAAAACGGTACCTCCCACATTCACGGTGAATCTTCCCACCTCAGTTTATAACCAAGACAATGCCACATCCATGACCATAAGCCAACCTGAAGTAGATGATGCTTCCTTAGGACTGTCTTCATAGGTGATTCTAGACTGTGTCTGGTTGACATTAAAACCATCCCAAAAGTCCACTAACCAACATTCACACTAACCAAATGGTGAAAGTAACTCGGATATCTCTCAATATTAATATATCAACTGGGTTAATAAATTTTAATCTACCTGCACGATGGAAACACTCAGCAAATATAATATACACACAGCAAACATACAAAGAGTTACCACTTGTGAATGGCTGACAATGGCACTCTGAACCCAGGGGAAAGACTGAAGCAGGGATTCACACTGAGAGTCTACACATGGATTCTTTTTCTATCTAAAACATTTCCTCTACTGTTTACTACCTTTCAGATAGTAAATTAATTTGATTTGAAGTTCTAATTTGGAGGACACACTGTTCTTCGCATGGACTATTTCTTCTTGAATTTTAAAAATATCTTACTCAAAGAATTTATTTCCCCTCCTGGGGAAGTTCTTGTATGTAACCGTATACACAATACCTTCTACTTCTACAGTGTTTAATACCAACCCCAGGGCTACAGCAGAGCTGAATGCTAATCATCACGCCAGTTAGGAGCACTCAACACAGAGAGACAACAACAGATTTCCTCCTCTTTTTATAGCCAATTGCTGCATACACATATGCATGGAAGAATTATTGGTGCAGAGTCACTAAAAGACGTTACTTTGATGATTTATTTCGTTACTTTTAAATCTTTAGAAAGAATTAATAGAACACTCATTATTAAACTTTCAAACATATGTAATGTACATACAACAAGAGATTTTTAAGGAGACAATGATTATTACCTTAAGAAAACATGGAAAATGAATAAGACACCCAAACAAAAGAGCAAAGATACCTTGTCACCTATCTCTAGACATTTGAAAATATTTGAATGGATAACTTAAAAGTTTAAAGTTATATTTCTTTATCATGTTTGTGTGTGCTTGTGTATAGGTGTATCTGCATGCACATGGGTGCATGTATGCAAGTCATAAGACAACTTAAAAGAATTGGTTCAGTCCCTCCAGCACGTAGGTTACAGAAATCAAGTTCAAGTCAACAGGCTTGACAGTAGGTGACTTTAGCTACTGCCTTTACATCTTGCCAGCTCCTAAAGGCTGATATTTGAGATAACAATATGCCATGAGATAAATACTTGATAAACAAACAAATACAAGAATGCAAAGAGTAGCTTTAGTTTGTATTCTTTGACCAGAGACTTAGTTCTCCTGAGTGCCTTCAATAGCCAGCTCTATGATTTGAGTTTCATTTAGAAGCTAATACCCAATACTCACTTATTCACCAATTCCTGATCTGTCCACTTGCTTAGATTTGTACTTGCTCAACCACTGAACCAGTGTTTATTGAGTTCTGATGGTTTGAGACACGGTTTTGTTTTGAGGGAACCAGAGACCATGAAATAACCAAAGACATTGGCAGATGTCACAGCATCTGCACCATGTCACCACTCAACTCAGCCAGTTCCCAGCTGGGGAATAGGGCTGTCTGTCAGAGCAGGGACATGCTGGTCTCCATATGCAAAGTGGGAATACGTAGGTGAGTAAATGTCTTGAAAGGGAGGGAATATTTGAGGCAAAGGAACAGCAAGGGCAGTACAGAATTGAGTACATTGTGGGTTAAAAAGGGTGCATTAGGACTTTGCTAGGAAACCTAGAAGGATTTAATATTTAAGCACGCATCTTCTGATATAAATCAAGAGTTTTAAAAACTGTGTAAACTGTGAAGTTAATACAGAAGTCCTGTATCTTGGTTGTAAAGAACACCAACGACTAGCAACAAGGAACTACATCTGATTACTATTATTGCTTTTATAGGATATTGAATTTTTCACATTTCTAAACTCTTGCTGTCTGCATAAGCCCTTATAGACAAGCTGTTCCGTTAAGAGTCTAAGAGCTACATATGTGGGTTACATGCAGCCTGCTTAAATCTTCAGATCAGATGTAAGAAGAGAACCTTGGTGAACTCAAAATGAACTGAAGCCATGCTAACACTGACAATAATCCTATGAGGGTGGAGCCCTAATACTCAAAGATCTCTTCCTAGGCATCATTTGCCAGCACTGGTGTATGAAGCACTAGGTTTCCAGCACTGGGATTTAGGACAATACACTTTAACTCTATGATCATTTGTATGAGTTTTAAGCTTATAGAGAATTCCTTTGGAATAATCAATATTGGTTATTATTTAAATCCTCAAAATTGTCTCATGAAAATAACGGTCATATTATACACTTTATTTTTCAATAAAAAGTCCTTCCGATTTGTGCTAAATGTGGTGGTGCATGGCTGCAATCCATGTACTTGAGAGATGGCTGAAGGAAAATCATGAAATTGAGGCTAACTTGGCTTTTTATATCAAGTCAAAGGTGACCTGAACTATATAGTGAGACCCTGCCTCTAAAACCAAATCCCAGTGATGTATCCTTTGGCAGAATGATTAACTAACATGTACAAGGATCTGGATTCAATTCCAGCACCATAAACAATGACACATAACCCAGTCTATGGCAGAATAACCAGATCCTTTAAAACAGACAAGGTATGAAGATTTGAGTGTATTCAAAAGAATCTGTCTAGGGCCAGGCAGATTGTCCAGCTGTTAAGAGCAGGTACTGCTCTTGTAGATGACTGGGATTCAGTCTCTAGCACTCACATGGCAGCTCACAATCATATATCATTCCAGTTCTAGGGATCTCTTCTGATCTCTGTGGGCTCCTGAACACACGTGGTGCACATGCATACACTCAGGTGCACATGGGAATACATTGAAGAGGAGGAACTGTATGGGGAAATAGTTCTATTTCAGTTACTGAAAGCATGTTTAGAGAGGCAGTTGAGCATTTATGAAAATTTCCCCATTAGAGAGCAGAATAATCAAGGACAGAATACCATCTGAGGATCATATTGGTTGCAGATAGGGCATAGAGAATGGTTTCGGTTAATGGTGCCCTGGTACAAATAAAACCTTGGAGTTTATATTCAGGGCAGAAAATAGCACTCACAGGGTTTAACTCTGAGGTGTGTGGGAGATCCATTGGTCCCCTGATGGAGAACTAGCCAGAGCCTGCTCCTTGGGGAATTAGTGCAGTCTGTAAGTTTCTTAGAGAACATGCAGAGGGGGTGGTCTCTGTATCCCTGAGGGTTGAGCATAAACTTCAGATTGCTAAGAAGGCTTGTAAAAAACAATTCCACTTTTATGTGCTTCCCTGCTCCCCTATCCAACCTTCCTTTATCCCAATCATCCCATTGCCCCAAGTTCTCCCCATCCTACCCTTCTCACTTTTCTCTTCCCATCTCCCCTTACCCCCTCCCCCCCTCACCCTTAAGATCCCGATTTTTGCTTGGCAATCTTGTCTACTTCCCCTACCCAAGAGGATAGCTATATGTTTTTCTTTGGGTTCACCTTCTTATTTAGCTTCTTTAGGATATCCAATTATAGACTCACTGACCTTTATTTAAGTCTAGAAACCAATTATGAGTGAGTACATCCCATGTTCATCTTTTTGGGGCTGGGTTACCTCACTCAGGATAGTATTTTCTATTTCCATCCATTTGCATGCAAAATTTGAGAAGTCATTGTTTTTTACCACTGAGTAGTACTGTAATGTGTATATATTCCACACTTTCTTCATCCATTCTTCCATTGAAGGACATCTAGGTTGTTTCCAGGTTCTGGCTATTACAAATAATGCTGCTATGAACATAGTTGAACAAATGCCCTTGTCAGATGATCGGGCATCTCTTGGGTATATTCCCAAGAGTGGTATTGCTGGGTCCAGGGGTAGATTGATCCCGAATTTCCTGAGAAACCAAAACACTGCTTTCCAAAGTGGTTGCACAAGTTTGCATTCCCACCAGCAATGGATGAGGGAACCCCTTACTCCACAACCTCTCCAGCAGAGGCTATCATTGGTGTTTTTGATTTTAGCCAATCTGACAGGTGTAAGATGATATCTCAAAGCTGTTTTGATTTGCATTTCCCTGATCGCTAAGGAGGTTGAGCATGACCTTAAGTGTCTTTTGGCCATTTGAACTTCTTCTGTTGAGAATTCTCTGTTCAGATCAGTGCCCCATTTTTTAATTGGGTTAATTAGCATTTTAAAGTCTAGTTTCTTGAGTTCTTTATATATTTTGGAGATCAGACCTTTGTCTGTTGCGGGGTTGGTGAAGATCTTCTCCCATCTTAGGGTTGGGAAGAGACTTGGACCTAGAGGGGCTTCCAGGTGCCCAAGGCGAGGTCCCCAGTTAGTTCCTGGGACAGCTGAAGATAGGGAACCTGAAATGATCCTATCCTATAGCCATACTGATGAATATTTTGCATATCACCATAGAACCTTCATCTGGCGATGGATGGAGATAGAGACAGAGACCCACACTGGAGTACTGGACTGAGCTCCCAAAGTCCCAATGAGGAACAGAAGAAGGGAGAAGACGAGCAAGGAAGTCAGGACCAAGAGGGGTGCACCCACCCACAGAGACAGTGGAGCTGATCTATTGGGAACTCACCAAGGCCAGCTGGACTGTGACTGAATAAGCAGGGGATAAAACCGGACTCTCTGAATATGGTGGACAATGAGGGCTGCTGAGAAGCCAAGGACAATGGCACTGGGTTTTGATCCTACTTCATGTTCTGGCTGTGTGGGAGCCTAGCCAGTTTGGATGTTCACCTTCCTAGACCAGGATGGGGGGGGGAGGACTTTGGACTTTCCACAGGGCAAGGAACCCTGACTGCTTTTCAGACTTGAGAGGGAGGGGGAGAGGAGTGGGGGGAGAAGGAAAGGAGTGGGGGAACGGGGAGAGGAGTGGGGGAGGAGGAGTGGGAGGCTGGGAGGAGGCGGAAATTGTTTTTTTCTCAATAAAACAAAAAGGAAGTTAAAAAAAAACAATTCCACTTTTCTATATTAGATCTCCTCTTACCAAGAGCTGCCCTAAGAAGCCCAAGTCTCCTTGGCATGTTTGTAAAGTATCTTTAGAAACCTCCCCACTCTAGCTCCTCCCATCCTGCATGGCAACAGACTCTGTGTTCTGTTCAGACCAAGGACATCCTGTATTCACACCCAATCTCCCTGCCTTGGCCTGCTTCACTGATGGGCCTCCCCACACTGTTCTTCCAAGTTCCTCTTCTGTAACAGCACCCTCCACCCCATGCTCAATAAGGCCTTTGCATCTACTGAGATTGTATTGCCATCCACATGCATGCTCTTTTCTGAGAATTAATCCTATTTTACTTTTGTCCTGTATCAGCCCTAAAGATCACTGATTTAATATAACTTAAAGGGATGTTCAGTGTTGAATCTATATCTTACACTATCTTAAAACATCACTAGGAAAGAACATTGAAAACATTGGATTGACCATTCTATGATTAGAAGGAAAACCATAAGTTCACATTATTTTATATAATAGATAACTAATGGCCAAACCTTTAGTGGATATTTTAGGTGTGTATTTGTATGTGTGTGTGTCTGTGTATGGTCTATCATTGTGTGTACACATATGCCCTTGTGTGTGCCTGCACGGGGAACTCATAGATTGCTTTGTTATTTCTTCCTCTATTTGTCTCCATCTAAATGTGTGTGTGTGTGTGTGTGTGTGTGTATGCACAACATTTCATTTTATTGTCAATGGATAATACAGAGGAAAGGAGGTCCCAGAGCTTCACGTCTTCTTGCCAGCCATGCATCGTAGATAACACCTATAATCCCAGCTCTTGGGAGCCTGCACCATGAAGATGGTGAGTTGACATACAGATTCGTAAAGGAACTGTCACAAACTGTAAAGAAAATGAAAATCTAAAGTACGAGCCCACTGGTCCTGGCTGGAGGATACTCTTCTGTGACTATCAAGAACAGCTGCCAGGCTGGTCAGCTGACCCTGTTGTCTCAGTAAGAAGTGGACACGGAGTTGGCCATGGACCTCTTCTGTGTAGTGATGCTGCTGGGCCTCATGAGAGAGACTGGATGGAGGTGATACTGAGATGGGACAGCAGACTGACCGCATCATCCAATGACCTCCACACACATAATAGTAAACATGTGTGTCCACATAAACATATACATACAAACACAAATAAATAGATGTATAGTGCAATCGGAAAGTGCAAGGGCACCAAACGCACCTTGGGGTGCTCTCTCAGGTACCATCACTGTGGTCACTCCTTAGACTTGCTGCCTCGGGGTCCTCCCATGTGAATGTGAGTGTTAAATCCTGGCCTCTGGGTCTATCCCTTTGACCACCTCACATTTTTCAATGAATGCTTCTCCCTTAATTAGTATCTTTTGCAGCCATCCTATCAAAACATTTTAATCTCTCCAGGCTTAGCACTTTCTCGTTTGAACAACTTTAAAAGTCCTGGAAGAAGCTCAGAACCCAGAGCTAGCTAAAGTGTTCCTGGACATTTGAAGTCTGAGCAGCTTCTTCTATTGTCATTGGAAATGTTCTACATTCATTTCTCTTTCTCAATGAATGTTATGTTGCTTAGGACACAGTGTTTCTCATGTTGTTCTCACTGGAAGAGAAAAAATTCAATGTGTGCTACCTCTCTTCTTCTAGGTAGTGCTCCCCCTCTTCCTGTAGGTAGTGCTCCCTCTTTTCCTGCCAGAATAGTAGGTATCTATGAAACCTCTAATGAGCTGTTCTTGTGGAACTTTTGTCTCTTTAGGATAGCTCTCCAGTTCTCCAAATATGACTTGCATTTTTGACAACCCTTTTCCAGTCGCTACACTGTTTCATTTTATTAATCTTTATTTTATTCATTATCTGTGCTTCAGTTTGTATATGGAAGTCAGACACACAGTTCTCTCACTCCACCGTGATTTCAGTGGATTGATGTCAACTCAGGCCTGCTCAGCAAGCACCTATGCCCAAGGAGTCATTAACTGGGCCTCTCCCTACTTTCTAGAAATAACTATGCACTTTGAGATTTATAGTCCATTCTTTTATTTGTGTGTGTAAGAAGGGCCTCCTAGATCCAGCTGTCCTCAAATTCACAGTGATCCTTCTTCCTCAGCCTCCTGAGTGCTAGGGTCACACACATGCACTGTCGCGTCTGACCTAGGGTTACACACACCTAGGGTCACACACACCTAGGGTCACACACACCTAGGGTCACGCACACCTAGGGTCACGCACACCTAGGGTCACGCACATGAGCTGTCACGTCTGACCTACAGTCCAGTTTTGATTCATTTGCCTCTGGTTTTTGTCACTTTTTTTCCAAAGGTTTGAAGAATAATAACCATTGTAAAATCTTTTAAATGACTCACAAACCACGACGCTACTCAGAAATAGTAAAGCCTTAAAAAATAAAAAAGTGTATCCAGTGACATCCCAGATTGTATGCACTAGACAGTTTCAAAATTCGCCATGGGTTGCTATCTGTTCCGGCCACACAGTCAGCTGTAGTCTGTCCCCAAACCCTGACTAAATCAGTTGCTTTTGAGTCACAGTCAGGTGACCCACCACACCAGAAGCAATCTGTCTAGCTATTTCATTTTGCTGTTTTCCTTGTGGATTTGCAATGGAGCAAAGCCTGCATACGTTCCCACGGGCTGTTTTATTGGTACTGGAAATATGATATTTCTTACCCATAACCTGGTGTGGGACACCAAACACCTTCTTCTACCGGTGTGTGCCTTGTTGGATAGACTTTATTTTGGAGTGGGGTCCAACATTTGCTCATTTGAACCACCAGCGGCTGTGAGGACCTGAAGAAAACCCACACATGACTGGGCTCATCCACGTTCCAGTACGGAAGGGAAAGGCGGATTCTCTTCCCCCAAGGACTCACGGTAGTTACTGGAGGAGAAGACCAAGGGGTCCCAACCTCTCTAAGATTTACAAATAGCTAATGGTTTCTAGGGAAAAGAGCTCACAAGGCCATACCCCACCCCAAGGATGTATAGATAATTAACCCTTGCTGCAGAGGGACATTTTCCTTTCAGTGTGGGTATCCATGTTCATAAGTAACCCCAATTAATCTCCTCAGTTCACCAAGCTACACTTGGGTGGGTTGGGTGGGGCCCTAGTTTGCTTCTCTGTTGCTATAATTAAAAGCATTCTGACAAAAAACAACTTAGGGGAGGGACAAGTTCATTTGACTTACAGCCTTTAGTCCATCAAGGAGGGGAGTCAAGACAGGAGCCTAAAGGCGGGAACTGAAGCAGAGACCATGGAGGAAAACTACTTGCTTGCTTCTTCCCCCAGGCTTGCTCTGCAACCTTTCTTGTACAGCTTGAGTCCACAGACCTAGGAACGGTGCCACCCACAGTGGGTTGGACCTCTCTACATCAATTAGAAATCAAGAGAATAGTCCACACAACGCTTCCAGTCCATTCTGATGGAGGCAACAGTTGCTGCCCCCTCTTCCAAGGCATCTCAAGTTGACAATCCAGATCTGCTCTCAGGGGTGGGGTGACTTGTTTCTGTTATTGGGTATATCACTATCTAGGATAAGATGTTTTGTTCACTGTGTCTCTTCAGAAAAAAATCCACACAACAATTTATAAGCCCTGTAAGAGTTATTATGTCTACGTTCTCCAGTATGCTAGACAGTCATTCATTTTCTAAGAATAGGCGTGCATGAATCAGTAAACACATTATATAATCCCCTGAACCACTGTGGCTGATGTGGGCCTTCCATGTCTGCCAAGTAAGAAATTCCCTCCTCTTTCTGTTGGCTAGAACGATTTCTGCGATGTCTTCATTACTCCCTAATTGTCTATATATTTTTTTTGCTTCGTTTCTCTTGTTAAGGGGAGATTTAAAAAATGAGTTCAATAACTCAGCCGTTTTAGATCATCATTAATTTCACGGTTTTCCTCATTCATTAGTGGACCTATTTTCCTGTGGCTTTCTTTTCCCTCTGGGTCTTTTTTTTTCCACACAAAAAAAAGGAAGTCTCACTTCCTTTAACCATTTCTTCCCCTTTTCCTGGCCACCTGTCTGTCTCTCCTGGGGACTCAGACAGAACGGTAAGGGAAAATATATTTGACTCCTCTGGTCTCTCCTCAGCCTTGTTTTATATTTTCTGTGACAAGTCCTGTTATTGTGCTGGCTGAATTTTAAGTCTTCCTATTCAAATGACATTCATAGCTAACTTCCTACAGAGAATGCTAACTGTGCTCTCGGCCACTGGAAGGCAACCTACCTTTAAACTAAAATTTGATACCCTGGACCACTGTTTTTATTCCCCGTACATGGTTTCTGCAGCCAGCCTAAACTCCTGATGTTGCCCAGGCTTGGACTTTGTCTCATATTAGAAGTACACCCTCCTCCAGAATTCAATAAAAGCCATAACTCCTTTCCTTACCCCTGTGATATGTGTGAATTTCCAACCACTGAAATTTTATGTAACAAATGTATAATACTAAGCAAAGGATGTTTTTATATTTGATTGTATGAATGTCAGCTTAATGTTCCTGTCTGTAATACTGACTCTTGAGAAGACACCCTAAATTAAATGTGTTTATATACGTGGTGGTCATACCAAAGGGGCCATGAAGATTCCACTTAGAAGATTTCAATATTTCTAAAGGTCAGCTTCTTTCATTTCCTTCTCCCCACTCAGGATAAAATTGCTTGCCTATCAGTTAATATAAAAATGAAGTGAAATCTGAAAGCAACTAAAATTTGCCTGTTCTGGGTTTGCATCTGAACTGTCTACTTTCTATATGCTGGGTATTGAGCAGTTTCTGTAAGTATGCTGAAAATTTTAAGGCCAGGCTCTTCCTGAGTCAGTAAAGGGAAGCTAGTCATATAACATTCTACTTTCCCAAAATATAAGCACGGGAACTTATTCAAAGTAATGTAGCACTTTAAAAAAATAAGGCAATATACCAAATACAAAATACAATAGTTTTGAAATGTCTTCTCCAAGAGTCAAATTAAATTTCACAACATATAGTGGAATTAGACATTATCTCTTCGGGGAACTGGAGAGATGGCTTCATGGTAAGAGTGAGTTTACTACTCTTGTAAGGTACCTAAGCTTGGTTGCTAGTGTCCAGAACGAGCAGCTCACGACCCTTGTAACCCTAGCTTCATAGGACCTATTATCTTATTGCCTCAGAGGACACTTGAAGTCATGTGCATATGCCCACATACAGACACATGTGTGCACACATGTGTGTACAGCCATCCTTTAAACAAGTTCTCTTTAAAGAAAAAAAAAACCCTTAATTTTCTGAAGTCTAGAAAACTCTATTGACTTCTTTCCTTATTTATGTTTATTATGTCCTGGACTTAGATGTTTGCAAACACAGGAGCGACGGCCATACAGAGCTGTGGTAGCGGGGGTAGGTCCAATAGGAACTCGCTAAATTCTTCTCTGGTGCTTTCTCATGGGTGGTTGGTGGTCAGTAGGAGGTAGGTTTAGTCAAATCCCATGTCCTGCATTCTCATAAACATCAAATGTTCTGGGAATAGAAAGTCGGTCCAGGAATGCTTGCTGATCTTCCGGAGTTCTCATCAGGTTCCCAGCACCCGCAGCAGGTTGCACAGCTGCCTGTAACTCTGACCTGCTTCCTAGGCCTCTGAACTTGTGCTCAGAGCCACACAAGGACATGCCTAGATAATTAGAAGTTAGAGTAAAATGAAGGCCTCTGTCATGGTGTGCCCACAAATAAGAAGTCGCATTCTCAGAGCCCCTCCGCCAGTTCTTTTGAAAGAATATCTGATTTCCCCCCTC
Source organism: Microtus oregoni (assembly GCF_018167655.1). Lineage (NCBI taxonomy): Eukaryota > Metazoa > Chordata > Mammalia > Rodentia > Cricetidae > Microtus > Microtus oregoni. Next base: position 11,705,447 of record NW_024543087.1, on the reverse strand, counting down.
TCTGGCAGGATCCATTGTCTATTCTTTCCCACAATTCCTCTGACCTCCTGGGCACCATCTTTGCTTACTGCTAGGATATTCCCTACGCTGCTGGGTTCCAGTCACCATACATTAGCCATGCATTTGTGATTTATTTTTAGAAAGAGGGCTCTAACAGAATTATAAAAGCTTTGAATCCTGAACCACAAAGGAGCAGTTTGATCACATAAAAGCTAATTCTTGAAAAACCCAAATACACAGAGATTCAAAGTCATGAGTAGGAAGAGCAGAAGTCATCAGGTGTGGCAGGAAACAGCCGCTACCCAGCAGAGCCGTGGAAAGAGCCGCTACCCAGCAGAGCCGTGGAAACAGCCGCTACCCAGCAGAGCCGTGGAAAGAGCCGCTACCCAGCAGAGCCGAGGAAAGCTCCGCTACCCAGCAGAGCCGAGGAAAGCTGTCGCAGGCAGCGGCGCAGAGCTCTGCCTCCCTCAACCTGTCAATTTCTAAGGCTGCTGGATTCCGATTATTCAGTCTGCTGGGTTTTTTCATTATAGGTAACTAATGTGTCATTTCTATTTAATGACGGTCTTCTTCCATTTCCTCCTGCAATTACAGTACATGATCAGCCATTTAATTGTGGATTTAAAAAGAAAATGCTGTGTAACAATATTTAGAGCCAGTTTATAGAAACAAAAGATGTCTAGAGCCCCAAATCAAGGGAAGTGTCCCCTTAATGTTACTCATAAATATTCCAATGCGTTTCCCCACAGTGATCTTGGGTTTGGAGTGTTCTGCTGGAAAATATTGGTTGTCAACTTGATAGGACCTAGAATTACCCGGGAGACAAATCTCTGCACGTGTCTGTGAGGCAGTTTCTAGACGGAGTTAGCTCAGAAGGGATGAGGCACCTTCAATGTGACACTTTCCCACGGGCTGGGGTCCTGACTCCCTACAAAGGATACAGCATTCTGATTCCTGCTTCCTGACTGCAGGGCACTGCGGCCAGATTCTTCATGCTCTAACCTTTAGCTTTCCTGCAACGATGGCCCATATCCGCAGACTGTGAGTCAAGCATAACCCCCTCCCTCCATTTGCTTTTGTTGGCTGTCTGTTCTGGCAATAAGAAGAGTAACCAACACAGGTGTGAGTTCTCCCACAGTTGGGAAGAAGGCAGTCATCTATCAAGCTGCCTCCTTCTGTACTCCAAACAGCCAGCATCTTACAGTAAGGAGAAACTGCCCTCCCCTCCCTCCAGCTGGCACCTGGGCCTTCTATGACTACTCCACATTGGTTCTGCTGTCTCTTCTCTTGGAATTTCTCCTCTCTCCTTTGTGATGGTCTGAAGAAGAATTTTTGGGTCTCACTGTAGTCTCTGTGCTGCTCATTAACAAATCAACTCAGAAAACACAGCTTAGTCCCATTGCTTGGTCCCTTCCTGCTCCTGCCAGAACTCTGTGTCTAATCCATACATTGAGAATTCCAATCACAGTCTTGCACATAATAGAAACTGGATTCACTATTTTCAATTTCAGTGTATATATGTGGACTTGGGAGAGCGCTCATGGAGGCCAGGAGAGGGGGCTGGAAAACCTGGAACTGGAGTTGTACGGAGTTGTGAGCCACTTGGTGTGGGTGCTGGGAATTGAATCCCTATTCTCTGCAAGGGCTGCAAGTGCTTTTCACCATGGAGCCCTTTCTCCATCACCTGAATATATAATGTTTGAAAGACAATTATGTCTCCAAACCACACACTGAAAACTGTGGCAATAGGAATGAACATTTTACTCAACTACTGAGATTTAATTGTAAACAACCATGAGAGTAATTATAATTGAAATAATAGTAATATTAGTAATTAGGAATCAACTTTAATAAAGAAAACATTCATAACTCACAAAGCAGATATAGAATTCTCTCACTCTCATTGTTACTCATAATCACAAGCTATGTACAAATGATACACAGGAATATCTATATTCCAAACATGCTCTGTCTCTGATATGCTTCTACTCAGTTTTGCACATTTAAAGGCTAACTCGTCTAGGTGTAGTGTCTCTATCCTGTTCTTTGTTCAACAAACAGGAATGCATGCAGGTATGTATTATATCTATAGCCCACCAAAGCTCAGAGTTTTCCCCAGTTTTGTGAAAAAAAATAAAAAAAAGGCATAACCCAGGGGCCATGGAGATGGCACAGTAGGCACCATGCTTCTCTTGCAAACATGAGGGCCTGTGTTAGGTTCAGAGCTCCAGCACCCATGTACAAAGCTGAATGTGGTACTATAGGGCTAGAGGCATGCGAATCCCTGGAGTCTTCTAGCTAGACAGGTTAGCCAACTGCTCAACCCATATTGAGTGCAGGACCCTGTCTTTAAAATAAATAAACTAGAGAAAATATCATAGTCAACTTTTGGACAGACATGCATGAGAACACAGCAACACCTACACACACACACACACACACACACACACAATACACAGAAACATACACACACACATGCACTCATACACGCATGTATGTGCATGTGGGAAGGCACAGCCCAAAGGCACTATAAATGTATAATGAGAAATAAATAGCAGTAGAACTCTGGGTTTGTAATTTGCTGCATTTGTTACATTTTAAACAGAGCTCTATGAGTTACTTTCTCATTCTACATTGACTAACTTCAGAAATACTGTTTTTTCCATCATTTGCTTTTTTGGTTGTTTTCCTAGGAAGCCTTCCCTCAGACAATATTGGATGACTCAAAGCTGAATATGTCTCAGGGAAAGGATGTGATCCATCACCATGAGAACAAAGGCACCAAAACAAACCTAAAGACTGAGCTTCATGATGCTCCCATTATGTGATGAATTAAAGTCTATATATCAATCATGCAAAAGACAAGGGAGGCCTTAAAGTCAGGCACAACTCTTGACATCTCAACAGGACTTTGTCATCTATAAATGTGATGCTTAAAACCTACACAAACAAGTCACATAACTTGCTTTAGCTAAGTTTATGGTTTTTGTCTCGGGTTTCCATTCTCAGATACCCTCAGCCATGTGTGACCCAAAGTGCAGTACATAAGTGGGGCAAACTTGTTAGAATTCAACTTCTGAGGCAGGTCAAGTATCTTGGTGAGTAAAGTTACTTACGATGAAGCCTGGAAAACTTGACCCAGGGACCAAAAATGGTGGAAGATGAGAACTGACTCCTGCCATTTGTCCTCTGACCACATGGGCTGAGGCAAGTATATGTCCATATGCATGAATATAAAATAAATAATAATGTAACAAAAAACACAAGTTCTTGGTAGGAAAATAAGATGTTGCATGTTAAATCTCTTGGAAGAAGGCTTGTTTAACATAAACTTAAAAGAAGGGAAAACAAGATGAGGCTGGATTATTTCCTGCACTCAGACACTAAGCCAAACAGCCTGAGTTTTATCCCCAGACCCAAAAGATGGAAGGATGAACTGACTCCTGCAAGTTGTCTTCTGACTGCCACACACAGACTGTGGAATGGACATGTAGACACAGACAAATAGATGTAACAATTAAAACAGTGATAGAGTAAAAGAGACCAAAACATCCCCTCCAGCATCTCCAGGCACCCAACACCATCACGTCACTTCCCTTATGTATACATAAATGGGAGCTACACATCTGCAGTTCACTGCTGAGCCAATCAGGCAATTTCAAATTTCAGTTGGTTCCCTATGTGATCTTTATTTTTATTAGGAATAACCTATATGTGTAGAGACATCCAAAGACTTAAAAAGTAATCCATTTATAAACCTGTCAGTAAAATATAAATATGTTGCATCAGTTTTCAATAGGAAAAAATGCAAACACGTTAATATTTCCATATTACCACATATCTCAAAATTCCCAAGGATATCTAACAAAAGTAATCTAGTATCCCTAATAAATTATTGTTAAGGGAAACACTCACCTATATACATGGTTCTTTTCACTCAGCATTTTCCTTAGTCCCTGTTTGGATGAAGATACTGCAGCAGCTTGAATGATAATGATCCCCACAGGCTCAGATGCAGGAACACTGAGGCCTCAGCAGGTGGTGCACTTTGTGGAGATGGTGGAACATTTAGGAGCTGGAGTCTCCTTGAAGGAGGTAGGCCACTAGAAGAGGGCTTTGCAGTTGTATAGCCTACTACCACTTCCTGTTTGTTTGCTAGGAATGCTGAGGCTGGGCTCCTGCTCCTGTGGCCATGCCTTCCCCACCATGATAGACTCTATCCCTCTGGAACTGAGCCAGAATAAACCCTTTCTCCCCTAAGTTACTAGAGTCAGGGATTTTTTTTTTCATAGCAAGCAGGAAAGAAAATGAAGACAGTTACCAAGGGGAACGCTGAAATAATATGATTAGAAAGATGACATCATTATGATAAATCCATCGTAAATTCTACATCATGCCCCATTAAGGTTTCTTTTTACACTCGCCTGGCATGGTGGTATAATTCCTTGTAGATTGTTGTATTAGTAGAGATGAATCATAATTTACCATGGTGCTATGACACCCCTATTTAAATTACCAATTCAATGAAGTCTTTTTTCTCTTGTTTGTTCATTCCTACACACCGACACTGACACCAACACACACACACACACACACACACACACACTTCACAATACAATAGCTCCTTTTACTTAGGCAAGCTTCATCTCATAATGTAGAATTATGGTTGAAATCATTCATTTGGAGGATGGAAAGATAACTAAGTAAATGAGAACTCTTGTTGAACAAGCATGAGGACCTAAATTGGAATCTAAAAGAGCCATATAAAACACTTATCATGGTCAAGGGCAAGCTTGTAACACTAGTGCTACTGGGGTAAGAAACAGGACAATTGCTAGAGCTTGCTAGCCGCCAGCCTAACTGCAGCTTCCCCCAGACACCCTGTCCCAAATGAATAAGATGTAGAGTGATAAAGTAGATCATCTGTCTGCACATGCACAGGCATGCCACCCAGAACATATTTCATAACACACACACACACACACACACACACACACACACACACACACACGGGGGAGTGTCTATTTGAAAGCTGGACAAACTAAAGTCGCTTTTTAAAGTTACTGGTACATATAGACATTGATACCCATAGAAATTTTTTCAAATTTACCCCCTGTTCCTGTGTTATCGTGGATAGGTAGAAATATTTTCCCCCTACATTTCTGAACCAATGGATATTATAATTTCTGGTGTCATTTTACAACAGTAGATTTAATGCTCATGTTGTTTTGGTCATGTTTAAAGTTATAAAAGTTGACTATTTTTGTTTGAGAGCTATTGATTCCTGTATGGAGGACAGCCTAACATAATTGCCTACATTTTTGATTGGTAAGTCTGGTGACTGTGATTTGTAAGTTTACTGCCAATGAAATGCTCCCCATGGATGGCTAGCATTTTCCTTGCCTTTCTGTTTTAAGTTTGTGTTTGATTATAACCATGGTGATATTTTTTTGCCAGGAAGATCACTTTTATCGTGTAAATTTGAATGTTTCTATATATCCCCCTTTTTATTTTCTTTTTACTTCATGTACGGGATGTTTTGTCTGTAGACTGTGAGCTACACACATGCAGTAGGTCAGAAGATCCCTTGAACTATTTTGGTTGGCCATTTTCTTCACTATGATATATTAAGTCCTCTAAAACCATGCACCAATAAAAGTCTGGCCTCTCATAAGTTTTTCTGCCAGGCATTTTGTCATAGAAATACAAAAGTAACTGACATAGAAGTTACTAAATTACCCTGATTATTTTAGGGATTTTATCAACTAATGTAAAAACTAAGTATATTCAGCTACATTTTCTGCAAACAACAGTTATTCTTAATCATGATGTTATTGTGCATAGCTTCTGTTGTATTCTTTAGTCTTATTATACATTTCCAATATAAAAACCTGGATTATGTGTGATTTTTCCATTACAGTGGAACTCAATGATGACAGATCTATTTGGTTCTGAGCTCTCCATCCATGGATGGCTGACTTCATTGCATTTGCTTCTATGGGAAGACAAGATAGTAATATGGCAAACAAACAAAAACCAGGAGCATCAACAATGACAACAAAAGCAGTCACATCAGAGAAATCAGAGCACAAAGAGAAAGAGAAAATGAAGCCAGGATAAAAGATAGCATCCCCCACAAGTCTATATCAAGGCCCCACTTTTCCATTTTAGCTTCACCCCCTAACATTCTGTCACTTCCTAGAAGTGCTCCAAATTAGGAACTCCACAATGGAACAATCCAAAATGAAGCTCAAATCTTCATTATTGATCTGCTCTCCATGTCCATCTACCAAAAACTGAGCCATTAACAAATAGCCTCGAGGGCAGTTTAGATTCAAACTATAATGGATTCGAAGCTCATTTTCAGACTCTCGGGTGGGGGGGTTGTACTTATTTACGACATCTTCAAACATTGTGTTTATGTATGATGACTGTGTGAGTATATGCCACATGTATAAGAGTGCCTGGGGAAGCTCTAACAGAGAGTTAGACCACCTGGAGAAGGAGTTACATGTAGGTATGAGCTGTGTGTGATGTTACCTAGCCAGGAGAGAGAGGCAGGGAGATTTTGAGTTTGAGGCAGCCTGAGGTGTGAAATGAGATCTCATTTCTAAACAAAACAGAACAGTTTTCATAAAATACTAACCGCAGAAGATTTTGTTATAATTACCCCAAGCTGAAAACTACCAAGATATTACCCAAGAGGTTAATAAGTTTATATTCTGCTACTGAGTATTATTTATCAGATAGATAAATGAATTACCAAGTTGCAGAACTATAAAGGTAAACTTTATCTTCATACCTTAAGGCCAAACAAATCGATTTTAAAAATAAACTGCATTATATCATTTCAGTAACTTGACAATCTTCCAGTAGCACATGCATGAAGACAGTAAAAGATAAATTTGTGTGAGGCAGGGATCTTGAATAGCTGAAGCATAGAGGATTTTCAGAATGCAAGATGGTTCTGTTTGACACCAACAGGCTGCACATATAACCTGAACTGTTCCAACCCCAAACACCTTTCCAGTAGGGAGAGTGAATCCTCAAGTTCCCAGAAGATTGATGGAGTCAGAGCCAAGTTCAGGCTATGGTAAGAGAACCCTTCTGTACTAATCTTACTCAGTTCTGTGGCCTGACACAAGAGACTTCAGAAGTAAACAGAGTTGGTAGGTTGGTGGTTCAAGGCACTGGATGGAAGCATTTCACTCCAGTTCCTATGATTGCTTCCCATGGGGTACCATATTAACAATTACAAACACAGTTACGAAAACACCATATTACAAGGAAAGGAAATGAGAAGGGACAAATGACATCCGGGTTTCTTACCATTCAAGTGGGAATTTAGCCATGAGTAAGAGGGAGAAGCCAGATCAACCCACAGTTCAACAGACTCATTTCAGAGACATCAGTAGGAGTTTAGGCTTAGCTTAAGAGAGATGGCCAAATATAAAATATTTATGTAAATATTTACATATACAGTTAATATACACATAGTCCCTTGTTATGACAGCTTAAAGGTCTTAAGACAATGAATGTCAGATGACTTATAATAAGCAAACTGGGTATATCTAGATTTCATTTCATTAAAATTCGTCAGTAGAAGGAGCTAGCAACCCTTAAAGAAGTAGGAAAATGCAGCCAATTTTAGGAGTGGCACATGAAGTAGAATTATTCTAGAACATCCTATAGTGCCAGGTAATGAACAATACCAGTCCTTACAGAATTGGTGGTATTTCAAAGAGACATACCAGCAAAACACAAAACGTCTGAATCACCCAATAAACACACAAATATTGGATTAGAATCCAAAGTTAAAAAAATCAATATATGTAATGATTCACATTGATTTGACACATTAGTGAATGAGCGAGGGAAAGAACAAGATTCACTCACAGAATTCAAAAGAATTATGGAAGGAAAATGCCCTTAGCGATTAAGCCTATGTCCTACATCTTCATCTGTGAGCTATTTCTACTGAATTCTTTTCAAAGACTACATGATGGAAGGGAATGAGGACAAGTAACTGTACAGGGAGGATACCAAATATCATGCCCAACAAGTGATGGAAGGCATCATCTTCAGGGATAAATCATGAAAATCATATGTCTCCTCGCTGTATGTATAAAGATGAGCTTTAATTTTACCTCTGTAGTTTTATTCTTCCAAACCCACAGCACTAATTAATTCTGGGACTCAAGCAATGCCTGAGGGGAAAAATTAGCCAAATTCCCACAAAGAACCATCCTACAAAATACTTGACCAATATGTTTCAAAATTGTCAATGCCATTAAAACAGGTCTGAGCCTGAATGTTAAAGAAATCCAAGATATATATATATATATATATATATATATATATATATATAGAGAGAGAGAGAGAGAGAGAGAGAGAGAGAGGTGTGTGTGGGGGGAATCCTACCTAGCATGAGTCCAGGAAGAGAAGACAATGTCAGATTGAGTAAGAACAATAGATTTGGTCTGCCACGGTGACACAGGTCTTTAATCCCAGTATTTGGGAGCCAGAGGCAGATAGACTCCAGATCTCCAGGCAAGCAGAGTTTCAGGCTGGTTTTGTCTACATAGAGAGTTCCAGAGCAGCTAGAGATACATGGTGAGACTCTGTTTCAAAAGTAGTAATAATGCAGTTTTAGAAGGCCATTTAGAACGGGGTTGGAAAGATGGCTTAGTGAGGACCTAAATTCCCACTCCACGAGCTCATTTAAGTGGACACAGCAGGGAGTATCTGAAGCCTCTGTACTAGAGGACAGGTAGGAGGCAGAGTCATGAACATCTTCAAAATCGTGAGAGTAAATTAGTCAGCCCTGCTATGAACAACAAGGACATAAAGGACCTTGTTTCTAAAAGGACGTCTGCTGACCACAAACATGATAAGGATCAACCATTTAGAGAACAAAGATTAGCCTGTGTTAGTGGAAGCAACAGATGTCTGTCCATACCGGAAAATGAAAACCATACCCAGTCAAGCAGAGAAAATCCAGCTGATTCCTTCCTCTGGGTCCAGCTGCAGGTTTCTAGGTGAGCTACCCCAGTGGGGAGTTAGGAAGAGAGCATTAGCAGTGATGGTGAGGGCTCAGGCAAAGGATGGGGGTGATGCCCAGTATGGGGGAATAGAGGTTTAAAATTGAATTTGATTTCAAAGATTTTACGCGCACCAGGTATTAAGAGCTGTGTCAATGAGTTAGACTTTAAGTTATAAGATGGTCCAAATTTTAGTAAGGTGAGTCAATGGAAAGCTAGAAAAAATGGTAGGATATGGATAGTGACACACAATTCAACAGAGCAGTGATTAGCAAGAAACAAAGTCACTTAACCTTTTTTCCCTACCAAGGTGAACATTTGATGAAGTAGTTACTGAATAAAAGAAATCTGAGATGTGCTACTGTCCTTGTCCATCAGGAGCTGTGACTGGGCCTCAGCTGTGATGAAAGAGATGTACAGCAGGATCTCCTTTTATTTATTAATACCAAAAAGCTATTATTCAACTCAGCATGGGCCACTGAGCATAACGGCAGCGACTTGCTGCCCATTCTCCTGTTTACAAAGCACAGTGGAGGACAGGCCTCAGCCTCCGGTGACATTCCCCTTGACATGTCACTCATCTGCTTTTCTCTCCTCTCATCTGCCTCCGAGAGATTTGACCACGGAGGAGTAGATCAGCTTAACAGCAGCACAGTTGATGCAGCTGCTACCATCTGCCTAGGTAAGCCCTCCACAGGAGGGGGAACTCAAAGAGTGGTTTTTCCGAAGGACAGCTGACCAATCAGAAAGTTTCTGAGAAAGGCAATACCACCTCTTCCTAGACCCAAACAGCAACTGTTCAATGTCAGAATGCAAGGAGATACTGACATTGACAGAACTTGATTTCATTTCATTTTGGTGAAAAGATGAAAAGCAAAAAAAAAAAAAAAAAGAAAAAGAAAAAAATTCCAATGTTATTTTAAAAATTCTTGTATACAATGTATTTTGATCATATTTACCTATGCAACCTTCTCTCATCTCTTTTGCCCAACCACTGACTCCTTCACAGGTAATGCCCAATTTACTTTCATGTCTGCTTTTCTCTGTGTCTGTGTGTGTCTCTCTCTCTGTGTCTGTCTCTGTATGTATGTCTGCCTCTGTGTGTGTGTGTGTGTGTGTGTGTGTGTGTGTGTGTGTGTGTGTATTTCTTACAAGGTCATGGCCAACTTACCAGTGTCTATACCACTGAAGAGAATATCTCTCCCTCTCTCTATCAGCATCTGTTAACTGCCAAATAGCTCTTTCTAGAAACCTTGTCTTACAGTGGATGGCAGGTACTGCAGAGGCAAATGACTAAGCCCAAGGACTAAAACCAACTGCCCAAAGGGGACAACTGCATCATCCACTCCAAGGCTCAGTGAACATCCCTGGGTATAACTGCATCACCCACTCTAGGGCTCAGCAATTATCCCTGGGTACAACTGTTGTCGTGGTTTCTGTCCTGCCCAGTTCTTGCAGTCATTAAGTCCCAAAGAAATCACACAGAGGTCTACATTAGTTATAAACTGATTGGCCCTTTAGCTCAGACTTCTTATTAACTCTTATAACTCATATAAGCCCATTATTCTTGTCTATGTTAGCCACATGGCTCGGTACCTTATTCAGCAATGCAGTCACATCTTGCTTCTTCTATGGCAGGGCCACAACTGCACACTAGGACTTCCTTCTTCCCAGAATTCTCCTGTTCTCATTGACTGGCCTCTGCTTCCTGTCTGGTTGTCCCACCTATATTTCCTGTCTTGCTACTGGCCAATCAGCATTTATTTAAAATATAATTGACAGAATACAGACCATTGTCCCACAGAATACAACAGCATCACCCACTCCAAGGCTGAGTGAACATCCCTGGGTACAATTGTATCACCCACTCCAAAGCTCAGCGAACATCCCCAAAGGGGCATGAAGAGTTTGTGGAGGAAGACTTCAGAAGACTGTCTTTAGTTCATGACCTGACCACACTCAGGAACTTGTCACAGCCCTGGTTACCTGCACAGACCCACACAAGATGTAGCTTGTCAACATTCCAACATGGATATGGAAGGCTCATGAGGCCCCATCCCACCCTAAGAATTACTGGCCACTAATGTTTTACATTTTAAAATAATTTCAAACTTCAAAATTGCACAAAAATGAAAATGGCAAAAATAATGCAAGGATACCTTTCTGATTTCATTGTTAGCATTTTGTTCTCTTAACTATGTGTCTATGGTCTTTTCTGGTCTGAACCATTCAACTATGATATACGGCATAGCTCTCTGCCTCTTATACTTCATGAATATTTCCTGGAGATGGGGATGTTCTATTACACTCCAGCAGTACAGCTGACACTCTCATAATTTACACTAATACTGCACTTTGTCTAACTTGCCATCTATTTCTCCCTTTTGTCAGCTGACCGAATAATGTGCTTTAAAGATTTCCAAAAGTTCTTTGAAGCTTGATCATCAGAGGAGATGAGACAATCTGAACAAGTACACATCAGAAGTTGTGGGGATCTGACTCCACAGGTGTCGCGGCTCTACCTTGTCCAGCAAGGATGACGCGACCACCGGAGCTCTTCTCACTGCAGTTTATTACAGGACTTTATTCACTTTCTCTCTCTTTTCCCCTCTCTCTTTCCCTCTATCTCCTCTCTCTCTCTCTCTCTCTCTCTCTCTCTCTCTCTCTCCTCTCTTCCCTCTCTCTCCCTGGGCAAACCTCTCCCAGCCCTTAAGTAGGCATGGGCTGCCAACCCTGAACTGCCAGGTGGGCACTGCCCATAGGTTCTCACATATGCAGGCAGCTGATAATCATCGCGTGATCATAGCATAGGTCAGGCCTTAGCCATCTCAGGAGTTGATTATACATCTCCATCAGGTGTGATTCCATGCAGCTCGCTACACACAGGGTGCCAAGGAAACCCATGGAGCCAAAGAGCATCTTTATCACCCTTACCTGCGTCTTGCTACAAAACCAAAAGTTATGAGAAGGTGATAAAAAAAAAGTCAAATAAAGATACAGAAATATGACTTTAGATAGCTTCCTGGTGTAGCTGGTCTTCTAGGAGGACTTCTGATTAGTATGGCAATATTGAGTATTTCAGGGTGTGTTTGTCCACAAAGAAATCCAGGTGGAGTCCATGATTCAGTTCAAAGCCTAGCATAAAACTGCGTTGCTGAAATTCAAGAGCACAGAGGGTTGGCTCAAGATGGCAATTCTTTGTCATACCTAATAACACCCTTTTCAGTTGTCTGTGAGTGTGTGTGTGTGTGTGTGTGTGTGTGTGTGTGTGTGTGTGAGAGAGAGAGAGAGAGAGAGACAGAGACAGAGAGAGACAGAGGGGAGGGAGGGAGGAAGGGAGGAAGACAGAGAGAGATGGAGGGGAGGTAGGAAGGGAGAGAGAGAGATGGAGGGGAGGTAGGAAGGGAGAGAAATGGGGAGAGAGAGAGAGAGAGAGAGAGAGAAAGAGAGAGAGAGAGAGAGAGAGAGAGAGAATGGTGTATACATGGTATGCTTGAATTGAAACAAGAGAAGGCCTTCCTTCATCATTCTGCCTTATACTTTTGAGGGATGGTCTCCCCAGAACCAAGAGCTCGTGTTTATCAGCTAGTCTGTCTCAAGCAGCTCAAGGTAATGCTCTCACAGCTTCCTGTTACACCATGATGAACCCGTAGCTCTTTGGAACTGTATGACCAAAGAAAGCCTTTCTTTCCTACATCTTTTTGGTCACCATGTTTTACCACAGCAACAGAGAGCTTATGAAGACACCCAGTGCTTCTCTTTGCCCTTCTGAGGCTCCCCAGAGTCTGTCTTGAATGCTCTCTGAGTATGAGCATAACTCATCTTGTAGTATTTCAACCCACATTTTCACACAAGAACCAACTTTTTGAGGATACATTAACTTCTACAAGTGAATTACAGTTTTGATATAAAACATAATCACCAGCAAAAGTGGACTTATCCTGAATCTGCATGTAATTATTTGTGGGGGCCAAGAACTTACATGAAAAGAAATAATAAAAGAGAAACAAAAGACACAAGAACCCTAGATGGTGGAGCAGAGCCACCAGGAGGCTGCCCATCTGTCTGCATGGCTTTGGAGCATCCCTGACAGTTGGCAGATACATTGAGTGATGACCTCTGGAGAGCCCCTTCCTGAACCTGTGAATAAATGAAACTGAGGAAAGCAAAGTTAATAGAGTAATTAATTCCTCCTCTGATTGTGTCTCCTCCATCTCTCTCCCTGGATATTTAAAATAATTGTATTAAAAGGGAGAGCAAGGCTTTTTCAGAATAATTACCTCTGTGTTTTGATTGGCTGTTCTTCAATACAGGAGGGAAAAAAGACCCCTGTTCTCAAAAGAATGTGATGAGAAGAGATGTTATTAGATTAATTAATTCATTGCTGTGATTGTTTCTTGTTCGTTAGCACGGATGTGGGGAGAAGAAAAGTTCAAAAACGGAGCTCATTGCATTTTTGTTCCTGAATTGTGTTTTACTGAGAAACTTTTGAAAAACTGACTCTAAAAGGGAAAGTCTGTGAATTTCTTCAGTGTGATATCTCTTATAAAGTACAAAATAAAAGATGGTGCCTAAAATTGTAATCTGTAGTTTCAGGTGAATGTTTTTATATCCTGTTTCCCGAGTGCTTAAATTAGGCTAACCAAATGTTCATTTTGAATTTCTGTTTAACTTTTTCATGCATGATGGGAGAAACACAAGATGTCACCTCAGGAATATAGACATTTCTAAAAGTAAGTATAGTCTGGACTGTTGTCAAAGTCAGAGGAGAAGTTAGACCCTCCTCTTCAGGAATGTGGATTCTTTCCAGATATTTGTGAATCAGATCAACATGTATTCTTCTCTGTGTTAATCTGCAACACAGCCAAAATTGTAAATAACAAAGCAGAATCAAGAGCAATTTGCCAACATTCAAGCAAGATGCATGTATGGAGCCAGTAACCACTCATAAAATCATGGGATATAAAGATTCTCAAGACTATAATACTCAGAGCTGGAGATGTGTCTTGCCTGGCAGAGTGCTTATCTAACAGGTACTACAATCTGAGCATGTGGTATATGTTTGTAACTCCAGCACACAAGAGATGGAAGTAGAATTAGGAGTTCAAAGTCATTCTCTGATACAAAGTGAGTTGGAGGCCAGCCTGGTCTGCCTGAGACCTGGTTTTGAAAAAGCATGGGATAAATCCGGACTAGCTGAACATAGCAGACAATGAGGAATACTGAGAATTCAAGAACAATTGCAGTGGGTTTTTGACCCTACTGCACGTACTGGCTTTGTGGGAGCCTAGGCAGTTTGAATGCACACCTTACGAGACCTGGATAGAGGTGGGCAGTCCTTGGGCTTCCCACAGGGCAGGGAACCCTGATTGCTCTTCGAGCAGATGAGGGAGGGGGACTTGATCGGGGGAGGGGGAGGGAAATGGGAAGCGGTTGTGGGGACGAGGCAGAAATCCTTAATAAATAAATAAATTAAAAAAAAAAGAAACATCAAAGTTATTCCAATTTGAACATATATAAATATAAAATAGCCAAAAAAAAATAAAAGCATAATACACAAAATGCAGATCAAGGGAAACGTTGATCTCATTTGAAAAAGAGAGTGTGAAGTTTACACATTGCCACGGTTCCCCTAAGACTCCTAGATAGTGTATGTTTTTTACTGTAGATGTGATGGGAGGTGGCATGGGGTCTCCAGAAGGTGAGGCTTACTAAGAAATACTTAGCCAAGGCACTGGGCTGGTTTTCAGTGGACACTGGTTAATCTTCCTAAGATCATTCTTAAGAGAGAGTTAGTCTGACCTTCTTTGGTCTCACTATGCTTCCTGTCTTGCTGTGTAATCTCTCACTCTTGCGCATTCTCCTATAACTCTGCTTTCTGAGGGATGTGATTCAGCCAAGAGCCCTTTGCAGGGCCAGTGCTACACGCAGGGGAGAACTGGGCTCCGGTAAAATGTGGTCGCTATAATTAACAGTGAGAGTAAAAATAAACCATACAAGTTCAACACCTGCTGTGACTCTGAGCAATCCAGTTGCCCCTCTTTCGTCTCTGGTTGCTTGTTCTAAATGGCTTCGCTTTCCAGATTTAAGCAGGTGTGTAGGGTGAGGGAGATTTGGCACATCTATGTAGGGTCTGTGCACTTTTTAAAAGCACATTTCTAAGTCCTCTAAACATTTACAGCTACTCAAGGCCATGTTCTGACAGTAGCAGATGCAGACCTGAAGACCGGGGAGTTAAGGGTGTGGAACATGGAACAGAGGAATGCAGAGATCATGGTGGCCAAAAAAAGCTTCACAGAAGACATAGGAAAGTTGCCCATCTAATGACATCATGAGAATTTAATGAGGTAAAGGTAGAGAAAGTGTTTTGAAACGTGGAGAATTTGATAATAGCCACTATTGCTTCCATGTTGATTAAATATCTTCTTCTTGAAGTGGCTTTAAAAATCCCTATAATTACTTATATTAGCAATACTATTTTGGGAGATCTCAAGACTTCCTTCCGTGGAAGTAAATATCAGCATCATCCCTGGGCATCACACAGGCTGAGAAATAAGCAAACTGGACAAGAAAAATGTGATGGGATTGGGTAAGTAACACATAAAACATTTCACTGGAGGAGGGGGACAGGCTGGAAGATGACTCCGTAGATAAGAGCACTTGCTGCGCAAATGTGAGAACCTGAATTCTAATCCCCAGCACCCAGGTAAGCCTGGGCATAACTATGAGTTCCTGCAAAGTTAGTGATGTGGGGAGGCAGAAATAGAAGATCCTGGGAGTTTGCCGGGCAGATAGCCTAGTCAAAATAGCAAGCTCCATGAGCTATCTCAAAAAAAAAAAAAAATCAAGGCAGAAAGTCATAGAGGGAGGTAGTTGCTGCAGTTTTCTAGCTTCAGTGTTTCCATGCAAGGACACACATACCCACAAACACAAGTGTTTGATATACACATGGATGCAAGCACCCAAACCATAACAACCACAAAATCAATTTAATGGTGAAACTTGTAAGTAGACTAATATATATTACCTAAATTTTCAGACAGAATGGAACTTCTGATTCAAGGTTGTATATTGTACATCCTGAAGCTAAAACAGAAGGGAGTGAAAAACTCAAACTAATCCTTACATTTTTTTGGTCATTATCTATGAAGTGCAGAACAGCCTACCTTGGACGACTCTGTCCACCAAACCTAATGTACACACACACACACACACACACACACACACACACACACACGGCAGGAGGAGGACACATTCTGAGAATGAGGTAATTTTCCTATGTGGGAACTTTTGGGATGGACAACCTGGCATTGTGGTGTTGTCTCTGCTCATCTACTAGTGACACCATATGGTGCGTCCTCGGTGGGAAGGCTCTCATAAGCAACCAAACAGAAAGCATTCCTGAAAACTTTCAAGTCTGAGTGCCACAGTAGGGAATTCCCACAGAAGGTACCATTGTAAACATGACTTTGTTCCAGACTTGGAGAATCACATGGTCCCTGTGCTGACTTGTTCTTATGTCAACTTGACACAAATTAGTGTCTTGTAGGAAGAAGAAATGTTAATCTAGAAAATGTCTCCATCTGCCTGGACTGGGGGCATGTCTGTAAGGCATTTTCTTGATTTATGATTGATATTGGTGGGTTCTGCTCACTGTGACCCATGCCTCTCCTGGGCAGGTGGTCCTAGATGGTATAAGAAAGAAGGCCAAGCAAGCCATGAATGAGCAAGACAGTGAGTATCACTCTTGCATGGTCTCTGCATTAGCTTCTGCATCAAGCTTCTTGTATTTGAGTTGCTGTATTGATTTCCCCAGTGCCAGAGTATGATGTGGAACTGTAAGGTGAAATAAACCCTTTCCTCCTTCAATTGCTTTTAGTCGTGGTGTTTTATCATAGCAGTGGGAACTCTAAGACAAGAGATAGAAACCTTAAGGCCAGACTGCCTTCAGACTTAAGGAGGAGGAGTGCAGGCTTAGACTCAGAAACCTGGAGATGGAGAAGATTTGACTGAAAGAAAGCAGTCTGTCATCCTAGCAGTAAGAGCCAAGTGGGGAAGGGGGGCTTCAAAGTCATTGACTCCAGTACTCAACAACATACACAAAGCTTCTGGTACTTCCAAATATTTGTCTAAAATATTGAACACAGCAGCTGGAGAGATATCTTTGTGTGTTCAATGTAACTTTGTGTGGTAGTCAATGTGATAGAACATAGAGTCACTTCTGGGTGTGTCCGTGAGGTATTTCCCAGATGATGATAATTAGGGTGTATTGACTTACCCTGCACTAGCCCAGATCATGACTTGAACTGAGTCCTAACCTTAACTGAAAAGAAAAGGAATCTGAAAACATGTATTCATTACTCTCTACTTCCTGACAGACTGTATCCCTTTGATGTACAGGTTGAACTAAATCCTTCCTTCAAATTGCTTTGTCAGGTCAATCAGAAAACTAACTAATATTTTTGGTTTCCTATATATTCTTTTTGATATCAAGAAAAGGATATATGGAAAACTACATCATTTTCACTTTGAATAATAACTCAGAGGTAAACACAGGTGAGAGAGAGAGAGAGAGAGAGAGAGAGAGAGAGAGACAGAGATAGACAGAGTTTCTAGCAATATCCTGTCTTCTCTAGGAAAAGAGAAATATAGTTTCATAGAATTCTACCTGAGCGTAGAATCAAAATCAGCTTCCAACATGAGTATTGAACATATTTCATGAAAACTCAAATGGTTGGTGGCAGTTATTCAGGCTGTTTGATATTCTTTGTATAGCACTTCCCACCCACTGATGTCCGATTTTAAAGCTGTTCTCCCTTTTCCCTTTGAGACTCCCACAAACCTCTATAGTGGAGTTTATCTATTATTGTAGGGATGCTTGGTGCATCAGGAAAAGACCAACAGCATAGAAAATCTCTATTCTAACCATGGCCAAACAGTAGAACAGAAGGTGTTTTTCTGAACTCTGAACAATGGGCAGGAAAGGATAATTTCCGTGTGGAGCCAAGCAGTTTGGATTGACAACAACATAAATCAGTTTTGACAATGCACCTAGTTTGCCAAGTTCACTCATTCATCCAAATTAGAAAATAGAAGCTTGGGAGCCAGGTACTCTCTATTGAAGAATAGAAGACATGTTTGGGGAAATTGGCTTGTGTGTAATGTTGTAGATAGGCTACAAAATGATGTAGGCTTTGGTTGAGCTGTTTGCAAAATCATCAACTCTCTTTGTCTGGGTATGTGATTAAATTTCTTCTCTTTTTTTCTTATTTCATACATTGGTTTGTGGGTAGAAATTGGTAACAAACTAAAGTAGAATTTGAAGTTGGAGACATAATGCTGAAAGTGGAGCTGGCATCATAACACTGAGAGCAGAGTTGGAAAAATTTGTGCTGTTTGGGAGCAGGGAGTGAAGTTTGGAGAGTAATTAATTCATCTAACACAGATGCCAACCCCTGGGATTAAATGATTACTGCTACAGCACAAATGATATTTGCACGTCCCTTTTAACCACCCAGCAGTTTGCAAAATAGGAGGAGAATAGTAACAATATTCAATATGATGTTTAATCAAAGACAACCCTTTCCGGATGACAGTTTTCCTGCCTATAAAGATAAATTGAAAAGAAAATATATTCAATGTTTGACACTCAAAGAGTCTTATGGTCCTCCCCAGGAAGCCACTGTATGGTTATATAGACACCTGGACTGGAAGAAGCTAGATTACTTCAGTGACCTTTGCGGGTTGAAAATGTCACCTGCAAACATGCTGGCACATGCCACTTATAAAGAGACCCAGCTTTTCTTTTCTCCTTCTAGTGATATTGCTTAAACCATGCAAAAACAATTGCCACCCCTTTCTCGGTGATTGCAAACTCTAACTATATCCTTTACAACAGTTACAGGATTGTTTTTGAAAACATCAAAGGAAGCCATGCCATTCTTTTGTCTTTTGATGCTTTATATTAACAAATGTTTGATGTAGAATTCAAAGTGTCTCATGATCCAATTCTAAAATACTTTCCAGCCCTGGCCTGGAAGTCAGAATACACTGTCGAGTTCCTGGGTGTTTCCTGAGTGTTGGTAACAAGCAGCTTGTCCTTGGAGTGGTCTTTCTCCTTCAGTGAGCGCTCTTACTCAATGCCAAGAAGGAAACCAAGGAAGCAGGGAGGGAAGGAGGAAAGGGGAGACCCCAGTTTACTTCATGATCAGTAATTCAGCTTTTCCTCTTAATGTTTTAATTTCACACCCTTTTTTAAACATCATTTTTCTCTCAAATACAATGGACCACTAGCCTTTGGTACTCCAACTCAAAGGCTGCTTTTGATCTCTGCTTTATGATCACTTGAACTACAGTTTTATTGCTTTAATAATTTTTTATAGTAGTTAGCAATATCCTAGCCCACTGTCTCTGGAGATCTACATGCCCATGGCTTCCCTGGTGCTGTCAAAAAGTAGCTACAGCGTGAACATGCTGGTGTGGTTGCTGGTTTTAATGATAACTTAACACAAATTACAATCATCTGAAAAAGGAACCTCGACTGGGGAATTCTCCTAATTGCCTTGGTTGATTGGCAAGACCCACCCCAAATGTGTGTGGCACCTTCTGGTAACAGCCCTGGTAAGAAAATGTCATAGCAGAAGGAGCACGATTTGCCTTTTGCTTGCTTGGCCTTCGATTTTGCCAAGAAGCTGATTTACTCTGTTGATGAT
Source organism: Microtus oregoni (assembly GCF_018167655.1). NCBI lineage: Eukaryota > Metazoa > Chordata > Mammalia > Rodentia > Cricetidae > Microtus > Microtus oregoni. Next base: position 11,685,694 of record NW_024543087.1, on the reverse strand, counting down.
TCCTTCTGACGTCAGAACAAGCATTTCCAGGCCTCCATTGTTGACTACAGACCAGCAGCTCTCAGGAATCCTCCAGGTTTTGGGTGCCAGATTGGGACCGCTGAGGCATCCAGCATGGATTGAGTAACTGTTGGATTTTCAGGCTCGGCAGTGTGAAGCATCCACCACAGGATGCACCCAGCTTTGAGGACTCAGAAAGTACAAGGTTCTTAGCTTCTCAGGTGCAAGACCCCTGCCATTATCATTTCACTATAAGCTGATTTAATAAATTTCTTCATGCCTACATGTGTATATACACTTCCTGTCAATTCTCCTTTTAAGAACCCTGACTAACACAGATGGCTGCTCTGGGGAATAAAAGAGCAGACATAATTTATGGCACAGAAAGGCATCCTTCCTTTCTGTTGCCAGATGAACCAGCACAAAGCAATTGCAGAATATGAATTATCAGATGTTGACAGTTTGATCTATACTTTCTTAACTGCAGAGCTCTTCAAAAATCCTCTATGGTCATGTGATCTATGTTGAAATTTTGAATTCTAGAGAGTTTTAATCAGAGATGGACCTTGGGCCTGATTTAACATCATGGCTGGATGTAGCAGGAAAAAAAATGTAGCCAAGAGAAATGAGGTCAGATCCACATAAACTTCATGATATTCTCTAAAATCCCTGTTTTCTCCTCATGTCACCCACACCAACTCCCATCTCCTCAAGAAACATCTTTCTCTAGCAGTATATCCAACACTTGACTCACATGCCCCCTACAGAACTATAAACCTATGAGATTTTGTTGATGATGCTATTGTGTGGCTTTCATAGTTGAATTTTAGTAGATTCCAATGCTGTTTCAAATGTCAGAGGGTTGGTCATTTCTGCCAGCATATCTCAGGAAAGATGGAGCTCCTTTCATTCTTGAGCCACCCATTTACTAACCAATCACCTTCTGTTAGCTCCGTGCAACTGTTTCTTCCTGTGAGCCAGCTCGTGCTTACTCTAAGGAACTGCTCAGAATTACAGGAACAGTCTCTTTGTGGGTACTCTGGTAACCCACCCCAGGAGTCATTGGAGGGATGAAGACTTGTAACATATCATTGCTCATCATTGTGTCATCACAGAACTGCTGAGAACATCATATTATGCTTTAAAATTTGCAAGGTTATCAGTAAGGCTCTAACTAAGAGGATAAAGATGTATGCAGTATGCTCGCTGGGAAATTTTTCATAACACAACATAGAAAAAATGCTACAAAATTTATTGCCATCCTGGATGGCTTAGGTATGTCTCAGTTCCTCATCTTGATATCTTACCACACTTCTTTATATATAAGAAGGAACCCTATTGCTCCTTCATAACCTAATCTAAAGAACCTTACTGTTTATTCTTTTTTTTTATTTTTTTCCTTACTGTTTATTCTGTCACTGTATGTTAGAAGTATATAAGTCATTTTTTATAATATAGGAGTCCATAGTTAAGAGACTTTGCTTTGGGTTTGATTTTGTACTGGATGCACTTTGTGTTATGCGATCACCATGCATCTGTGCAGACAAAGATGGAAGGTTATGGCTTAAAAGTGGTGTGTTGGGTGTCAGGTTGATAAGGGAATATCTGTGTGGGACTGCCTTGATTGTTAGTTGACATATAAAGTTACAAAGGTGCGACTCATTGTGGGAAGTTCTATTTCCTATGCAGAGGGTGTCCTGGACAATGTAAGGCAAGAGAAAACTCACAGAGAACAAGCAAGCAAGAAGAGACATAAGAATTATCTCTTTGCTGTGGTTATGGATTGCATGTGACTAACTACTTGAGTTTCTGTCTCAACTTCTCTGAAGTGATGAACTATAATCTGGAATTTCTACCCCCAGTTCTTTTTGGCCAAGGTGTTTCTTATCACATCAGCGAGAATGAAATTAGGACAAAGCCTTTGATTTCTCTGTGCAACTCTGCAAAGGCAACAAACACTTTGCTATCTATTTTCTTACCTCAGCCTTTCACAGAGAGAGAAGGTGACATCATGACACCTGCAAGTATTGTCCCTAAGGAGCCTTCTACAATTCTGTATTTTCTCTTAGAACTCTACCAGATGCAGGTGAACCTATTACATGATGGAAGACACTTGGGAAGGATTTTGGAAATGACCTGTGAAAGTCACCAGGAACATAGTCGGAAAATTCCCACCCCACGTGTGTAATGGAGAGCTTGTCTAAGAACAAAATCAAAACAAAACAAAGAAATACTCCTCTAAAACCAATATTTATTTCTGACTAGAGAAAATGCGGTGCAATTAGAGGTGTGCACAGATTGTATTCTGAAAATGATAGAAAACAAATAAATAAGATTAGGCTTTACAACCCTTAAAAAGGTAAAAGGAATTCCCCTCTCTTAGGTTGTACTGAGAGTATTTATAGGACAGGTTTGTTCCATGGCCATGATTGACAAACCCCTTACCTACGCACACGTATGATATTTTAAGACACAAATTTTTACAAAGCCTTTCTTATTGTCATGAGTGTGTATGTGTTTGTACATTCACACACACATATACACATACACAGACATATACATGTGTTTTGCCACCCTAAGAGGCCAGAAGAGGGTTTCAGTTGCCTTTAAGCTAGAGTTTCAGGCAGCTATCAGTTGCCTGATGTAGGTCCTGCAGACTGAATTCTAGTTTTCTGCAAGAACAGCCAGTGCTGTTAATCACAGAGCCACCTTTCCAACCTCAGGACTCTGGCTGTAGTAATAGCATACAACCGATGTAATGTGAGGTATTTCTAACACACACACACACACACACACACACACACACACCTTTGCTCTAAATATCTTCCTTTTGCAATGCAAATTGCCTTGACTTAGATTGCCATTTTCAAATAACACAATCCATGTAGGAAGGTTCAATATCATCCTAAAATAATTAGAGTCAACAAGATGCCAATCCCTCTAGAACCCATTGCCTTTTTTATGGAAAGTTCTCAGATCCCATAAGCAAAGCCCTTTGATTGAACCTTGAGAACATGACACACTCAGAATGCAAAACATTCTTCTTTAAATTACTTTTGGCACTGAATGTCACCTACTGTTTTCCTGAAGTGATTCTTGGCAACATGTGCTTGCTCTGATGGAAAAAATTAACAAAGGATTATTGCTCCCTGTAAGTCGATTAGGTGGAAGAAAAATTAGTTTCTTTTTTTTTCTTTCCTATATACCAGCTTAATTTCAAAGCAGCGTGGATAGGTATGGTATTATGTAGATGAAAAAATACTGGAAGTTTTCCCATCTTAGATGATAGATGATATTAAGGCTTTGTTTCAGTCTTATCGAAACTGAATTCTGAATGTCTACTTGATGTAAATAAAATCAGAAGGACTTACCAAATGTATGGATTGTATAATAAAGAGAAGAAGTTAGATGTGTGTGTGTGTGTGTTGTGTGTGTGTGTACCCATGAGTGAGAGAGAGACAGAAGACAGACAGAGAAACATACACACAGAGACAGAGAGTGATGACAGAGAAAGAGAGACAGACAGAGAGAGGACTATGTTCCTTCTTTTCTGAGCATAAAATGCTTTCTCTCACTGCAGTTAAAGAAAAGAAAAACTAAAGCAGTAAATCTTCTTACAAGGTCCCCCTCAGACCTAGCTCTATGTTTATGTGACAATACAATGCCTTATCTCCTAGAAATACTTTGGGTTCATTAACTAGGATCATGACCCAACATGAAAGAGACAAGCTTTTGTTTTCCAAAGCAGCCAAGTGAATGTTATTAATTGCTTTGCTGAGCAAGCATGTTGTCTGTGGACCAGATACACTTTAGAAATCAATGGGAGTAATTTGCTTGTGAGGTGATGGAAAAACTTGAAACAGTAGCTTGCATCACAGCGGGAGAAATAAAGAGCTAAACTCTTCAATTACATTGGATAGTTGGGCTACACGCATAATTGTCAGAATTAAGTTTAATCATAAATTCATACCTATACATGTATACATAAATACATCAAACATTAATAAATCTCATTAAGGGAAATCAAACTCTTTCTTCAAAAAACCTTCACTTTTAACACAGAACACAGTCTGTAAAGATAACAGAGTCCCATAAATACAAGCAGATCTCCCATCTATCTACCCAAAAGACCATAATAAAAGTGTCTGGAGCTAAAAAGGTTCAGGGCACAAAACGTGGTTAAGGGAGACTGGGAAGAAAGGGAAAAAAGAGAATAAAGGTTGATTCTTGATGTTCAGAAGCACGGAAGACTCTGGGTTAAAAGGTGCCTGGTTCAAAAGGTCTGTGTTTGATACTGTGAAATGAAAGACACCTTCCAAGGGACCTAGCACAAAAACGCTGCTTATCCTTGGACTGTGAGATTCCTAGACCATTCCTTCCCCGTGATGTTCCTGGGATTGCCAGCAGCTGCTTCTAGATCAACAAAGAAGTGGAGAGATATTGTTTTGATTTTATTCCACATGTTCTGATCTATCTTGAATAACTCTTCAGGGAATGAGCTAACATGAAGTTAGCAGGCAAAAAAAAATCTGGATAGTGAACATAGTTTGAGAAGTTCTTAGAAGAAAAGAGCAGGGTATTAAAAAGATGAATAAAAATAATCGAAAGATAAATAAACAGGGAATTATCAAAATGTTTTTGCTCTTCTTTAAACATTGTAAAATGTTAATTTTAGGAGATTGATTATTTTTATTTTATGTCTATAAGGATTTATCATGCCTGCATGCATATACTTTTTTATGTACATTTCTGGTGCCCAGAGAGACCAGAGAGTGCATCAGGTTCCCAGGAACTCGAGTTACAGGTGGTTGTGAGCTTCTGTGTGAGTGCTGGGAACCAAACTTCTGTCCTCTGCAAGAACATCACGTGTTCTTAACACTGGTCCTTCTCTGTGGCCTCTCTTTAGACATTTATAGTAATGGTTATAATTGTGCCATATTTCTCCTATTTGTGTGATACTTTCCACCTGTCGGTTTCTACACATAGCTGTAGAGGTCTACTGCTGATGTTATTGAAGATGGATCCAAAGAAACATTGAAATGTTGCTGTTTGCATAGCTTTGGGTAACGAGTGCCAAGGACTGGATATGAAAGGTAATGATAGGCAGTCAGAGAGGTAAACAAAAATAGAAATCTGACCCACAGCTTGCAGAGGCAAGTGTGTTATCTGTAACAATTAATACAGTAATTAAATAATGACTTACTGGACTAACATAATTAATATAGTGATTGATAACTAATAGTTTGCTAGCTTTAGAAGCCAGTCAAGGGTGTCAAAAAGTATCAAATGAATGGTATAGTGATCAGCCAAACTGGTGGAATACGGATTAGGAGATGAAACTTGTCTGAGTTTATCTCATTAGTTCATTCAGGACTAAAAGCAGAAGATGAAAACATTCCCCTATAAATGGTCATATGAGATGCTCTGCTTTTTGATTCCCCACACCAACCACAGGGTGTACTGGAAGCCTTTCTGGCCTGGAGAGATTGCTCAACAGCTAAGAGCACCCACTACTCCTGCAAAAGACTGGGATGTGGTTCTCAGCACCCACAGTGGGAGGCTCACAAGCTCATATAACTGAAGCTTCCTGGGGTCAGATGCCCTCTTCTGATTTCTGCTGACACTGAAGTCATATGCATAACCCCACACAGAGACAGCCACACATACACATACAACTTGAAAAAAAACTAACTTACACAAATAATTCAAGTTTTTCTTCTCCACTCAACTTACAACTCAGCCAAGAGCAAGAGAAAACAATTGACACTCTCGCTAGAGCACACTCTGAGCAAACATACTGCTGGTTTTCATTTGGGTGTTCTCCATTTATTTTTATAAGTGAGAAAATGAAATTCACCTCCAGGAGGGAGATGACATTCAACCTTGGTGATGATGACATTAATTATTCAGATCCCTCAAGACAACCTCAGAAAATTCAGAATTTAAACGGTAGGCTTTCTCAATTTGAGGCGATTGACATATAGGTTTATGGAAATCTTTATCGCTAGACTCTATCTTGGGTTTTGTAGGCTGTGTAGGGTTAGGGTTGACCTCTGCTCACTGAGTTCTCATGCTTATTGCTTTTCTCATGCTGAGACAACAAAATTGTCCCTCTGCATTGTTAAGTATCTCTAAGAGGAGGAAAAAAATTGTACTCTACATGGGATCTCTGCCCCTAGAGGATCCCAAATGAATTTCCCATTTAAACTACTTTAGTTTCTAGTCTGTATAAATATTGCATAAGGTACCCAGCCAGGGTCACTTTAAACCTTCCTGTAGTGTTTTACTCAACTACTCTGAAGTCCTTAGACCCTAGAGAGTTCAGCAATTCCTTCATTCTTTTCCAAGATCCTATGAGCAGTTCATTGAATAGTCACACGTCTTTCCCATATATCAAAAAGAAAATGCTTTGGGGGAAGGATCTAAATCTACAGCACATATCAGTACTACACAGAGATGCATCTTTATAGGTTTATATTAAAATGACTCCGACATAAGTGAAAGACATCTCTTGTGTTTGTTGGGCTTACAGGATACTATTTTTCCACACTTAGGCCCCCTTGTTCTTAGTGACTCCTGGACATCATGCTACATACCAAAGGTCCTGAACTAGAATTTAAAAACCTGATTTTTTAAAAAAAGGAGTTTTATTATCATTTGCAGTTAATGTAGTACAGAGAACTGGTATCCAAAGACCTGAGGGGGTGGTTGATTTATATTATGGAAGACAACCTGCTTTATTTGATGTTTTCTGATTTTAATATTAATCACATCTAATACATGCTTTCACAGAATCATGTGGACTAACACTTGACCTAGCTTCTAAGTACCACAGCCTCAGTAGGTGGAAAAAAACATTAACCATTTCATAGAACTAAATACAAGTTGTGCAGAGGTCAGTTGCACCCAGGATGAGAGCTCTTGAGATGTCATCCTAAGGATGGAAGACCTGACAAGTATTCAGCGAGGCTTCTCAGAAGGAGGGGGTAGTTGAGCAAGGCTTTATAGTGTGAATAAGAACACAGATGATGTAATGAAAAAACATTTGGGTAAGAAAGAAGAAGCGGCCTTTGCTAAACTTGACCTTGGACAATGCCCTTCATGTCTCTGGACTTCCGTTTACTCATCTACAAGGTAAGTATAATAATTACCTTAAGGCTTGTCCTTTGGAAAAATGGCTTCTACATGGCAAATTGCTAAGCAAAATGGTAGCTATAATTTTGATTGCTGCAATTGGATGACTAAATTGGAAAATTGAGTATTATCTTGATGAGGAAAGAGGTGAAATTTGAAGAAAGGGAATAAAAAAGATTGCTGCTGAATTGTTGATCATTGACATGAACAAGGTCAGGGAGTTAGATCAAATATAATGACGTCTTCCCCAACTTCATTTTTGTATGATTTAAAAATTGTAGAGAACACAAACTGGGAAGAGAATTCATAGGTGGATCTCGTGACTCAGGTTTTTCTTGTGTTCTAACTTTCTTATTTCTTCTCAGTCTGCTAGTTCCCCAATGAACAAGGTTGTAAAGTAACATCTGTCTTCATCCTTCATGGCACTGGCCTCTGTGGGATGTAGGTCTGAATTCCCAATCCGGGTTTAGTGTCATGCTTAATTGGAATGATGTTTGTAAATCAGACAGTGTTGTACCTACTATCTGATTTTCAGTTCCTCTCCAGCCGACATTGAAAACAAAGGTGAAGAGAATTTATATGGCTTTTCTTGCCCCATGTACAAATATACCTTCACTAATACCCATGGAAAAGTCAAGCTTTCCCCTGCCACCGTCATCTGATTCCTTTCCTTTTTCTGGTTATAAAAATAGTGATCCTTCTCACTCCACGGACGTTTCCATTCAAATCTAGGGAGACTCAAACAGAAGAAAAATAGCAGAGAAAATAAAATTAACTTATTACAAAAATATAAAACAATTCTCCAAGTCACTTTAGATAGGAAACTACGTATTTTTGTGCAGTATGTGTTTAGCAAGATCAGCATGCATCAGTGAAATCATTTCCATTTCTATAACAAAGTTTAGTATAGCTTGCTCAAAATTTTATTCATTTATCATAATTTGCTGAATTCTAGGGCATGTCAGACAACATGCTAGACGATAGCAATAAATAAATGCATATGGAAATGATCTTGATTTTAAATATTGTAGATTCTTTACTGTAATAGTCAAATTCAGGGTACACAACTTGTTCCCAGTATAGAGCGTGTTTGACAATGTATTGAGAGAAAAGAGGTTGAGTATTGAATGGAACCATAGACACAGCATTTAGGGCAATAAATGTCTGTTTTGTAATTGTAAAATCAAAAGTATAGGTGAATAATAATTTTTGAAATATTCAGCAGGGGACCTGAAGTTCAGTTCTCCTCTGCTGCAAATTTCTTAATCGTGGTCCGGGAAAGGACTCACGGGCAAAAGCATATCTTGCAATTGGTGACTGGCAAACATCCATTTTCTGATTTAGAGGGAAGTCATCAGTAGGTGGATGGCTTTCTATGTAAAATGATATCCATTTAAATAGGCTAAATATCAGACTATCTTGTTATATGGGAACTCTTTCATGAAAACAAAGATATAATAAGACACACTCTCTACCTACACTCAGGTATTCTGAGAGTATCTTTGCTAGCTTCACACTTCAGATCTGACATCAGAACACCTAGAACACTATGTGGTTCTGGTTCCATGTCTAACTATAGATCATTCAGACAATCGTGTATGGTCATCGCTGCTCAGCTCCACTTGTGAACATTAGATGTTGAATGTAAAGTTTACTTAGTCCACCTCCCCATTAGTATTATGCTTAATTCACCTGGAAAAAAATGGGTAATTAAAGAAATCTTCATGACAAGCCAAACCAGCAGTGCCTCTGGACTCTCCAGGACAAGTGGAATCAATTAAAACCAATAGGAAACTCCGCCTAGCAGATGTCTCCTGCATTTTTTCATAGAGTGTTGGTGCTAATTAGGAAACACACAATGCAAGTCTATTGGCTGTGGAGATTTATATACTGGATAAGCAAGAAATTTAATGTGTGTCAGCAATAAGCACATACTGGGCTTCAATTAAAATAGGAGTTTTAGTAGCTAAAAATATGTTCCTTTATTTAAAGAAACCAAAACGTGTAGCCGTGCTGATGAGGCACATGCTTATGGTGAGGGCATACCATTCTTACTACAGCTTTATGTGATGGATGGGCTTCCCCTCATCCCACACCTGCATCCTAGATAAACTCTACTTAACAAGCTCTGTGACCCGAACGTTATGGCATAATTGCCTGTTTTTGAAAAGAAATAAATGGAAATCCATGGGCATAGCATTAATTCAGCCTAGTATAACTTCAAAGGGTCATAAGAACATTTTATATCTCCTAGGTTAAGATCTATTTGGCTAATAAGTGCTCTTCCAGATTGTTCATTGAAGCCACCTTTTTTCCAGTCCCTATTTTTCTTGTTCATATGTGTGTGTTTATGTGAATGTATGTATTTGCCTGCATGCATGTAGAAGGCAGGGGAAATTCTCAGGTATTTCATGAGACTGGTTGTTCACACAGTGGCATGACACTAGACACAGGTATCATAATCTTCTTTTGAGATATGATCTCCATTGGTTTGGAGCTCATCAGATAGATTATGTTGCCTAACCAGTGAGTGCCAAAGACTTACCTAGCTCTGCTTCCATGGCAATGGGACTATAGCATGTACCTTCAAACTTAACATTTTCGCATGGATTCTGGGGACTGAACTCGGTCAGCATGCTTACAAAGTAAAAGCCTCACTTACAAAACTATCCCCCTCTCTTCATGTACCTTTGAGCAGCTGTTTTCTTCAGATGACTTCCCAAAGGTGTCTTAATCCATCAAGCCAAGCCTCTTTCATATTACTCATCCATGGTAACTTCTCACATCACCGAGCTATAAAACTTTATTAGCAATGTACATGTGCATTCCACAAATAGTCACTGAACACATGGCAAGGGGAAAGATGGAAAAGATGAGATTGGGCGAAGGCATGTTTTAAGAGTTGCTGGAGAACTAAATGGGATGCCTGTAGAGGAACATTACCAACCTGGACTCATCTATGCTACTGTGCATGTATGGTCACCTCAGAAATAAAGGTTAGGGAAGATCTTGACTAACATTCCTTGAACTATATACCTATGTAAATCTTGTGCTTTGTAAGGTATATCCTCTTAGAGTTTCCACTCTACCCAAGTCCACCTTAGTTAACATGGGTGTTTATTGAGTTTGCTTACAAGAGTATTGATAAATGTTCCTTCTAGAAACACAGATGACTCAAAAGCAGCTTTCACGTCAGTGAAAATGCCTGCCATCACATGGGTGAAGGTTTATGGTGGCTGTAAGCCTGGAACTCCCTTCCAGACTTGCAGGCAGCTCAACATAGTGCAGTCTCCTCTCCGTAGCTCTGCTGGTCAGACTTCTTCCTTGGTAGTTTGATGTGAGAGTGTCATATATCAATCTGTTGATTTCACTGGTTAAGTAATAAACAAACTGCTTGGGCTCATGGCTTAGAACATAGGTGGGTGGAGTAAACAGAACAGAATGCTGGGAGGAAGAGGAAGTGAGGTAAGACGCCTCAGACAGAGACGCCATGCTCCTCTCTCCCGGGCAGACGCGATTCAGCTCCCACCCAGGATGGACGTAGGCCAGAATCTTCCCGGTAAGCGCACCTTGGGGTGCAACACAGATGATTAGAAATGGGCTAAATTAATATGTGAGAATTAGCCTAGAAGAGGCTAGATAGAAATGGGCCAAGCAGTGTTTAAATGAATACAGTTTGTGTGTTGTTATTTCGGGCATAAGCTAGCCAGGCAGCCGGGGTGCTGGGGACGCAGCCCCGCCACTCTTAACACTACAGTAGTTGTTCAGTGCTTCTAAACCTTGGGGAGGAGCCCTAGGAGATCTTTGAAATGAATCAATTTTGCAAGTATTCTAAGTTTGTTCATTTCCCGAGTCCCATGCACTTCCTTTCTAGTGTCACCCTCATAGATTCCAGAGAGTTTTCACTGCCTTAGATTTCCACAAGATCCCCAAATGCCCTCGGTAGTTGGTGGGTGCTCGTTCATTTCCCAGCTGCCCAGACCAGAAATAATCACTCAGAAGCTATATTAATTAAATCACTGCTTGGCCAATCACTTAAGCAGATTGCTAGTTAGCTCTTATATCTTAAATTAACCCATTCCTATTATTTTAAATTTTACTATGAGGTTTGTGGTCTACCAGCAAGGTTCAACCTGACAACTTGCATCTTTCTCCTTTGGTGGGCACATAGCTTCTTACAAACTCTGCCTGCTTTCTCCCAGCATTCAGTTTAGTTTCCCTGCCTACTTCTATACTGTCCTATCACAGGCCAAAGTTTATTTGTTAAATATAAATATTTTATTAAAGTAACACATACACAAAAGGACTTCCCACACCAGCCCTCCAATTCCCATCCTCTCTTCCAGTGCTTTCTCCCCCAATTCCCCCTCCACTTTCTGATCCCTCCTGGGTGATGTGGAAAATGCTACAATCTTAAACCTATTTAAATGGATATCTTTCCATATAGAAAGCTGTTCATGACTTTCTTCTAAATCAGGCTATGAATATTTCTGGTATCTATGTGTTGGTCTAACTTCCATTACTATAATAAAATATCTAAAGTGGCTATTTTTATAAGTAAGAGAAGCTTTTAATTAGTTTGTTGTTCTGGATCCTCAAGGTAAGTGCTATGAACAACTTAGCTGTGGTGAGGGTCTCAGCATGGCCAAGATTAGAGCTGAGGAGTTCATGAAAGAGAAGGTTACCAAACTAGAGATGAAGCTAGTGCATTGGGAGGACCAGTTCATTCCTTCAAAATAATCCTTCTAAGGCATCCCACAGGAGCTAGTAATTCATCCCCAAAACATACTGACAAGACCTTTTTTGACTCTATCTGCTAAAGGTCCCAGGGCTTTGGTAATACCACACTTAGGATCAAGCCTCCATCTACATCACAGGGACTGTGTGGAAAACCACACCCAATGTTTAGCTAACTTCTACAACCCAAGCCACAGGAAGTTGCAATCTTTTCTAAATGAATGCTTTGAACAAGAGGATGAGCCTCAGGGAAGGCGAGGAGTCCATTCATGCCACCCCTATGCGTGATGATTCTGTCTCTGAGATCTGTCAAGTTTCTGAAACTGGATAAGTCTTTTGCTGTATGAGTGAGAATTGTTTCTTTCTGGTTTCAAGCTTCCTGCTGTACCCACCCCTCTCTCAATATAAAAGACACTCCTGTTGTGATGTCATCTCCCTGGTTGTGATGAAGCCAAAAGTCCTCACTAGAGGTCCAGTAGGTAGGGCTGCCCAATCTTGACCTATCAGTATATAAAATTATGTTAAGTAGGTTCATTTTAATCTACTCCCCTAATACCCTCTGTGCAAGTGACACCTGTTTCCCCTTTAGCATAAATGACCCTCAGCTCCCCTAACCCCCTTTAATATCAGTGACCCTCAACCCTCCTAAACCGCTTCAGCATCATACCCTCAGCTCCTGTTAGTCTCACGTTGCCGTCGAGCTATTTTTGCCAATTTTGAACTTCATACAATAGACATCATACAAAAAGACTATTTTATATTTGTGTTGTTAAACTCAATATTTTGTCTGTAGAATTCATCTGCGGCCCTGAGTGTATCAGCGGTTTGGTTTGTTCTGTAATGTCTAGTGCACATTGTTACAAGATGTCAGGATTTATGTGGCCACTGGATGGGAATCATTGCTCTCTTTAGTTATTGTGAGTATTCCTGCATATAATGTCTTCTGGCTTCATTTCATCCTCTGCAGAGTAAATACTAGGTAACATTTTGGTAAAAGGCACAGAGCCATGTAGGGTTTTTAGAAAAGACTCTGGTAATGTTTTCCCACCTGACTCCATTCTCACTATACTGTTTTCAGAGCTGATGTTAAGACACTACACACAGCCATTAAGATAGGAGAGAGCAGCAAACAGCACAGACCCTGAAGATCTCACAGCAGCACAGTTGAACAAAGTGGAAAGGAATCCAACCCTAGAGTTCCAAAGTGACTTCTTGAAAATATAAACAAGGAAACAAAACAGGAATCAAAACAAGAACAAACAAATATAATAAAATGATATTTAAATTTATACTATGAAACTGTATATGCATATATATAGATGATAGATAGGTAGACAGATAGACAGATACTGCTCATGTAGTATATGAATACATATACATAAAGTGAATCATATTGACATTCTTAATTGGGTCATGTCAGAAAAATGATCTATTATCTATCCAATCTAGCATTCCCTTCAAACAGCTACATCAGTAGGGTATTTTACCTAGAAAACATATGTTTTGTTGATGAAAGGCAGTATTTTCAGCAGTTAATGTTGTGCTGACATTAGCTATATCTAGACTCATAAACACGATTAATTCTAGGGGTCACTGTTTCCAGTTAATGCTACCTTTGCCTAGGAAACAAATCACGGAATAGAGTGAAATATATATATATATATATGTGTGTGTGTGTGTGTGTGTGTGTGTGTGTGTGTGTGTGTGTGTGTATGTATACATTATATTTACCCAACGGAAATCCCTCTTGCTGTAATTATCAGCGTTCTGCTTTTACTAGTGTTAGCCAACAAGACTGCTCATCTGCCTGAAGATACTGACAGGGAAGGACTGTGCCCAACACAGCAGGGGCAGTTTCACAGGAGTCCTTCTGATTTATGAAAAAAACCTCACATCTCTTTCATTCTTGCCAGGACACCATTGTTAAAAGATCTTTTCTATGCAAATGACAAGCCGAAGGACTTCAAACAAAGAATAGTGGTGGCAATTAGGAAGTGTAAGTACCAAGTAAAGCATGGGGTGGCTTTTGAACACACAAGAAATGTCACTATCATATTAGAAGCTAATCAACTGCTTAAACTCCATTCTTTTTTCATTTTTTTTTATTTTAAGTTGACTGTGTTGAAGTATGAGAGGCCTCTAACCCAGAGAAACTGGTTTTCTTTCGTGGTTGAGAAATAATACTCAGTTGAGTGTTATTTCTCTTATTTTTATATTTTGTTTTTCAAATTACCATTGACACAAATTCAAAGTAATTTAAATTTAATACAGTTTTCACTTCCTGAGCAGAGAACTTAATTGCAAAACAAGACTATTGAGATATTTGATGTTAAATTAATCAGCATAGTCATCATTTTTAAACCAAATTCTTGTTTGTTCACCAGGGTTTATTTTAAGGCTTGTGTTATACTCTGTGGGTGCAGCCCGTGAGCATGTCACAGTTCACATGTGGATGTCAGAAGACGACATTGTGGAGGGGGTTCTCTCCTTTCATCTTTACGTGGGTCCCAGGATTTGGATTCTGGAGGTCAGGCTTGTGTAGCCTGCTTTTATTCTCTGACACCCCTCACCTGCTCAGAAATATCTTTAGATAAGACCAGTCCCCGTTCTCAGGAGATTGAATGCACAGCTTGAGAGGCAGGCAGGGAGTGTGGTGCTTAGATACAAGAGGATAAAGTGGCAACAGCTGACTTACATTGTAATAGGGTCATGCATTGGGCCATGCCTGGACATACACTGTAGTAGGGTCATGCATTGGGCCATGCCTGGACATACACTGTAGTAGGGTCATGCATTGGGCCATGCCTGGACATACACTGTAGTAGGGTCATGCATTGGGCCATGCCTGGACATACACTGTAGTAGGGTCATGCATTGGGCCATGCTTGGACAATTCAGGCTACAGAACCATGGGAACATTTTCTCACTTTGAAAACTCGAGGAAGAATGATGCTTGGGTTAAAGTGAGGGGCTTGGGTTGGGTAGGAAAACCTTTAGAAAGAAGCTCTTTGTGATGATATTGGAGAGCAAAGGGACTATGGACAGTACACAGACAAAATCAGCATAGACTGCTGAACACGGGCCAAGAAGAATATGTCTAATAGCTGGCTGTTTAAGGTTTGTTTCCAAATGGAATCTTCTCTTCTGCCCTTGTAACAAAAATTGTCTTTGTGGGTTGGTCAGGTATCTCATGGGCAACAGTGCTCTATTCAATGGGGAAAGGCCCTTGGTATATAAACAGATGACCCGAATTCCAATCCTAGGACCCAAGAAAATGTGAAAAGATAGAACAACTGCATAAAGCTGTCCTATGACTTTGAGATGTGTCTACTGATTTTCACATACAAACATATACATCATATGTACATACAATCACATTATTAATAACAATAATGTTATTAAAAAGAATTTTATGGTAATATGCTCCATTGACAATTTTTATAAAAACACTTGGGACTAGAAAGATGGCTCATCAGTTAAGAGCATTGGATGTCCTCCCAGAGGAGCTGGGCTTGAGTCTCACAGAGAAGCTTATAGTCACATGTAGCTCCAGTTTCAGAGGGTCTTCCACCCTCTTCTGGCCACTACATGCATCAGACACACACGTGGTGGACTGGCACACATGCTGGCAAAACACTCATATGCATAAAAATATTTCAAAAATGAAAAAATACCTTGTAGGTTCATAGTTACTGGATTGTCTAACTGCTGTCTTTAGTAACTCTCCATGGACATCATACTCCCTATTGTTTATAAAATACTACCATAGAGTTACTGACTTTTACCTAAAAGATATCTTCTTTTGCCATATTCTTTGCACTATAATTGCAACAGCTGAAGCATGGCATGACTTGAGTGTCCACTTAGAGTGACTGGAAAAGAGAATGTATTCCATATGTATAAAATAGTTCTGAGCCATAAAAAGGATTATCTCACCGGCAAAAATAAAAATCAAGTTGTAGGATAGAGAATGAGGGCACAAGATGGAAGTCAATATACAAAGAAGGTATAAGGGAAAACCCAGCCAACATAGTTATTATTATAGTTGATAGAGTAAATTTCAATGCAACAATATTCAGAAGAATTTAAAAATATCACATATTAACAAAAACAACAATCCATCAAGGAATCAAGGACACACACACACACACACACACACACACACACACACACACTACCTGGAGAGGAAGAGTAGGAAGAGAAGTGGAAGAGTAGGGAGGGCAGTGAGAAGTGAACATTAGCAAATTACAAAGGTATATTTGGTGATGTTGTCATAATGAAGCCTATTAGTTTGCATACTAACTAAAACATTAATAGAAAAACAGAAATTTGTGCTAGAGAGATGGCTCCGTGGTTAAGAGAGTGTTTCAGCTCTTGCAAGAAACTAGTTTAGCTCCCAGTATCCATGGCAGATGACTCACAACCCCCTGTGACTCTAGCTCCAGGGGTCTGGCACCCACACACGTGTGTGCATACATACAATCAAACACATACATATACATAAATAAAAATAAAAGCCAAACCTTTAAAAGTAACAGAATTTATGAGTGAAAACTATCCCATAGACCTTTTCTAGAAAGGAAACATAATGCCTCAAGATTTTTAAACATATAAATTATTAAATATTTTATACCATTGGGCACAGTATACCATGTTATAGTTACCATACTGTAGTCATATCTTGACATGGAGAAATCGTGTTCACATGTACATTGTTAGCAACATTCATATCACTATGAATTTGGGACATGATCATCAACTAGCGAGGCAGCTCAGAAATGATCCCTCATCAGCACACTGGGAGCTGGGGCTGTTGTGTCCCTAATGATGGTGGTTACCAGGAGTGATGGTGCTGAGGCTGAGGCTAGATAACAATAAAGGTTAGTATAACTTCAGTAACACCACCTCAGCAGATAAAATGCAGGTACAGCCGTGGGAGGAATGGCATAGCCTGAAATGCCCTAGGGTGTCTGTGGACTTCCAAGGAATTCCAGAGAAAACAGAGGAAGAGATCTCTTTTCCAGAGATTACTTAGGAAGGATTATAAACACTGAGAATGCAGAAAGTTATACTCACAGTCCTTGGAATAATACCACAGCTAGAAAGAGACTTTAGATAATGAAGAGATTTTAAAAATCATAGAAATAATTATAAGTGGATGTGAGTCTATCTGAAATAACCGATAAAGAATCCAGAAACAATTACATTTTCAAACCAAAGCAGTCATTTTTATGATAGATAGAAATAAGTATTGAAAACTACTTTAGGAAGAAAAGTCCTTAGAAGTAAATGTGTATAAATGTATCAACACCTTTCCAGTAATAATGGAAAGCTATATATAATATAATGATGTCTTTAAGGATCCAGAGAAAGCAAATATTAACTTAGAGATCTGTGCACCATCATTCAAGCATGAAGTTTAAAAGTAAACAAAGTTTATATTTTCAAAGACTGAGCAAAGTTAGCAATTACATGTTAACATAAAATATTCTCTCCACTACATAAGAAGATCCCATAAGAAGGGAGTGGGATGCAGTAGGGAGCAATAAGGATGCAATGGATTGTCTACTGACAAATAAAACAAATAGTAGAGATACTGATTAACATATCAGAAAACTTAAATTTAAAATACACAGAACATTAGTAAGCAGAAAGTATAAGGTTGATATAAAAACCACAAAACATATGTATTTTTCATTTCTCTCTCTGTATTTCTTATTTTATTTTTTTATTTATTTTGTTTTTTTGAGACAGAGTTTCTCTGTGTAGCCTTGACTGTGCTGGAACTCACTCTGTAGACCAGGCTAGCCTCAAACTCATAGAGATCCACCTGCCTCTACATCCATAGTGCTGGTATTAAAGGCATGTACCATAACGATCTGGCAAAACATATATATGTTATAGTTATATATAATGTATATGATATATAGTTTTCCCATGATTATTAATGAAAGGGTAGAAATTCAAATCTACAATCACTAGCTTAACATCATCCTTGAGCTGCAGGCATTGGCCCTTGTACATGCCGCATTATCATTTTAAAAATCCAAGAAATCGGTCTGAGAAGATAGCTCAGCTTTTAAGGTAACTAACTTCTCTCCCAGGGGACCCACATTTGATTTCCAGAATCCACATGGTCATTTACAACTGTCTGTAACTTCAATCCCAAAAGGTCCAAGTCCCTCTTTTGTCCTTTGTGGAAACTGCATGCATATGGTGCACAGACAAATATGCAGGCAAAACACTGATAAACTTAAGAACTAAAATTAAGAAAGACTTAAGAATCACTGGTTCGTAGAAACACCTAATATCAAAGCTCTTGTATAAGTTATTATGAATCTTTGGTGTTAATTTTACTTTAAGGATAATATTATATTCCACATGATAAATAGATACACCATTGTGTTAGCTACCAGGACTATTACTAAAACTGGAAATGGAAAGAAATAATCAATGTGATGAATTCATAAAGGTCAGAAATGATCAATAAAAGAAGCAGAGACCAAAGCGATTGATGGTAAACAAAAAAGAACAACTATGCATGAAAAATATCAGATGCACTGCAGGACACATAATTTGAGTCACAAACAAACAAACCATATGAGGTTCCTAGGAAGAGAGTGTAAAATGTAATGAGTCAGCTGTTGTTGCTCCATGGGCCACCCAGCAAGGCAGCAGGTATCAGATGCTCCCTGTCTGTGTTGTGTTTTCTCTTACACTTGTTATAAGATTTAAATTTTCTCCTGGAGAGTCTTCTTTGACTCATGATTCATTCAGCAGTGTGTTAACTGATCTCCAAGTGTTTCAAGAATTTCTATCTATTTTTAGTTACTGATTTCTATGTTAATCTCATAGCAGCCAAAGAGTACATTTTGTATAATCTTGATAATTTTTGTTGATTTGTTTATATTTAAGCTGTATGCAGTATTATTTTTGTGTGGGTGATGCACACTGAATACACAGCCCAGCATGTGTGGTGGTCGAGGACATTTTATGGAAGCCAGTTCTCTCTTTTTACCATACAGGTGCTGCTGATCAAAACTGTTTTCCAGACTTTGTGGCAAGGGTCTTTACCCACTGAACTGCCTCGTCAAAGGTGGTAATTATCATGTTTTATTGTTCTACCCCTAGGTGACACACTATTGGCAAGTGATAGCTGCAGTTGGGATAGAGAATTGATTTTTTTTAAGGGTGTGGTCTCTGATCCATGAGGTATGTTTTAGTGGATGGCCTTACACCAGGAAGACCAAGAAAAATATGTTTTATTGTCCAGAATGAATATATCTTAGTGAACATGCAGTGAGAGATTAAGATGCTTATACTGCTGGTCTTGCATGGAGGATGCTCTAGGTATCATGCACTAGAAAGTCTCTGGTACTGATCCTGAGCTCATCGTCAACCCTACCAACTTTCAGTTTTTGTGATCTATTGATAACCAAAAGGAAGGGTCCTGCACCTGCAGGCCTACAGTGCATTAGAATATTTCCTTCAGTCTTTCAAGACCTGGCCTTCTGCATTCTACTAGGCTGTTTTGTTCAGGCACACTAAGGTTAATATGTCTTTTTAGAGATGACATTTTATCATATTTTCTTTGAAAATCAACTTTCTGTGCATCTCTGTAAAAATAATGCAAGTTCAGTGCAAACCACCCTGTGCCACTCTCCTGGACGGTAGATCCCATGTGACAAACATTTGAATTTTCCTCCTCCTGTCACTTCCAATGGCCATCATTCCACTTATCTATCTGTCAGAACCACTCAATACATACTCACTATCATTGCCTAACCAGACACTTAACTTTTGTGTGAATTGAAATTGGGAACTTGAGATCTTATTTCACAATCCATTATGAATTCTCTGGAATCTGAAAACAAAATCCCAGGTTCTCTTCCATGTCACTTATATCTGATTGAAGATTCTTCTGACAGTTGTCCTAAGGTAGGTTTCTAACAACAAATTTTATTGGTTTTTGGATGTTTGTTTTATTCTGTGTTTGAGAAAATGTGTGTTTTTTAATTTGTCTAGATCTTCTAGAGTGGATTGTAAAAATGGAAGTAACAACCTTCAAGCTCTTTGAGTGTTGGAGCTGGACTGAGAGGCTTAAACACTAGAACAATAGAAATATTTTTCTAAAGTAACTATCAGAAAGTTCTAGACAGTGTAAAATAAGGAAGGTAAATGTTGCAGAAAATTGATAGTGTAAAAAAAAAGTGTCACAAGATGATCCCCTAGTTTCTCCAAGTTTTATTTATGATGCACTTCGCAGTGGGAAAGAACTATCTAGAACTTTAACGGAAAGCATGCTTTGCCACCGACCTAAAATACCAGTGGCACTGACAGCCGATGGGCACAAATATTGGAAAGTGATTTGTTATTTCAGAAGGCAGAACCAAAGGATGCTGTAAAATCTATACATAAACGTTGTGCAAATGACTAGGTGTCCAGGGAGCAATGCACATGCAAGGTACAGCCAAGCTCTGTTTAAAGAAAAACTGACCAGGGCAGAGGAGTTAATTGTCACTCCACAGACAAAGTTTGCAGCTTGGGTGAAAACAAATCAATTGCCCATCAAATCATCAATCAAAGAAAATTAACATTGTTCAATGAGATAGGAAAGAATTCAGACCTCCATATATCCATAGTGGGGCATTCAAAACATCCTAAATTAAAATCTTTTTCTTTATGTAAATAATAAGGAAAATGGATGTGGCTGAGTCTAAGTGGAAAAAGCAGCTGGAGGAGTCTAACCACAAAGACTGTAATGTCATACTTGTTAGATGAGGATTTGAACACAGCTATTATAAAGGTAGAATAAAAGCAAAGGCATTTTATATTAATAAAGAACATAGGAAACCTAGAAAGGAATGGAAGATATTGGGAGTGGGTAAGATGATAACTGTTAATCTGAAAAATAAAACATATCCCATAATATACTTTCTGAACTTGTTGTTAGAGAGTAAGATGGAGAAAGGTAATCAATATAAATTCTTGAGTTTTCAAAAAGCAACAGAAAGAAGATATTGAAAATAAATGAATTGGGTTCTGGACTCAAGAAGACAACCAAAGATTTCGTATGTGCAGAATTTCTCTATATAATGAACAGGGCAGGAACAATGGGATGTCAAGGAATATTGATCAATTAGGTCTACAGAGATGACACAGAAGTTCAGAGTACTTGCTGCTCTCCCACATGTCACAGGTTCAGTTCCTAGCATGAATGCCAAGCTTATAATCAACTGTAACTCCAGTCCCATATCTTACACATTCTAGCTTTCTTGTATGCCGTGCATGCACATGATACACAGACATACATGCAAGAAAAACACCCACACATGTAAAAAAAATTAAAAGCATTGAACTGGCTATTTTAATGTCAGATAAGAGACACACACACTTGTGTGTGTGTGTGTGTGTGTGTGTGTGTGTGTGTGTCACTGGAAATAAAGAGGGATATTTTTAAATGATAAAATGTTCCTTTTCATCAGAAAGTTATAAAATATAGGGCTTATGAGGGTAGTCTGCTGGTAAAGTGTTTGGTAGACAAGGCTGAAGACTTGAGTTCATTCCCTGGAACCCACATAAAATTTGGGGTGTTGGTACTGTTGGTACGTATCTCTAATTACAGCACTAGAGAGGTAAGACAAAGGGACCCCTGGGGATTAATAGCCAGACAATATAGGTCAATATTCAAGCTCCAGTTTAAGTGAGAGACCAATTTTGAAAAAGTTAAATGAAAAGCGATTTAAGAAGACACCCGATTTCAACCTTTCCCTCCACAGGCACATATGTGTACACACATGCACACGCATGTTGCACACACATGCACATACACACACATACAGGAACAAATATCATACAAGTGTGATTGACTATGGGTGCAACCTGAATAATTATCAAGTAAAAAGACATCCATTGGCATGGTAGGAAGCTTTACCTCCCCTCTTAGCACATGTGATGGTGCGGACTCCTGACAGCTCTGTGATCAGAGTGGGAGACAAAACTGGTCCTCTTAGGAGAGATACGCTTATTGATCTCATAAGAGACCCAAGGAGGCTGACTGTGTGACTATTTATCAGGCTGCTTCTTTGCAGTGCTGGGCACCATTTAATAACTATGCGCTGATTACATTTAGGGAGTTCAGCTGCACGCAGAAGAGGTGAAGAGAAAATGGATTTGTGCTGTGTCACAACAGGAAATCCTTGCGGTTCAGTTTGTGCTAATGATGGAGGAAGGTCATTCATTAAATAAAAAGAAATTGATTGGCCCTCATTGGTTAGAAGATAGGTGGGAGGAGTAAACAGAACAGAACGCTGGGAGGAAGAGGAAGTGAGCTCAGACTCCACAGCACTCCTCTCAGGAGCAGACGCCTCAGAGAGACGCCATGCTCCCAGCTCCCAGGCAGATGCATGCACTGAAGCTCTGACCCAGGATGGACATAGGCTAGAATCTTCCAGGTAAGTGCACCTAGGGGTGCTACACAGGTGATTAGAAATGGACTAAATTAATATGTGAGAATTAGCCTAGAAGAGGCTAGATAGAAATGGGCCAAGCAGTGATTAAATGAATACAGTTTGTGTGTTGTTATTTCGGGCATGAGCTAGCCAGGCAGCCGGGGTGCTGGGGACACAGCCCCGCCGCTCTTATTACTACATGCTAAAGTTCGGACACCTTTGACTGTTGAGAAATATTTATTCATTTTCTTGAGTCCTTTCAATATGGTCCAGGGAATGCCCAGTTCCTCCTGAGCTACTGTAAAGACAATTAACACATAGTATTATCTGTCTCTCACGTATCAACTACAGACAGGTAGCCCTTCAGGGTACTGAACCCATAGCAAGAGTTCTGAGGACCTTGAGAAAGTGTCTACCTGCTCTTCTATGAGAGCTTCCATGAGTCAGGATATCTCTTCCTAGCTCCCAGACTTCAGACAAGAAGTTAAATCATGGGTGACGTAATTGTGACCTTGAGCCACTGTCTATAGATGTCTATTACTATGTACGATCCACACATTTTAGTCATTGAGACAAAGTCACATCCTTTGTGGCTATATGGAAGTGAGAGTATGCTATATTTTCATTATATGAGGAATCTACACATTGTTTTCTTATTCCAATAGATTCTCTCCAGAGAATATTTAAAAGTCAGGCTATGTAAGCACTTGCCTGAAGTCTCGACGCTGAAATTGCAAACCTCAAGTAGAAAATATCACACAGAACTTCCAGCCAGAGTTCCTGAATTCTAAGAGTTTGCTTCATGACCCTCTGCCTGGGGAGACGTATTACATATCTCCTCAGAGGGAACTGATAAAAGAGCAAGCTAAATATACCACCAATATCCAATTTGGTAAATCAGCCATTTCTTATTCTTTTATTTATGAGATTATAATATAATTACATAACTTTCCCCTTTTTCTTCCTCCAAACCCTGCCATATACCCCCTCCTTGCTCTTTCAAATTTTTTGCCTCTTGCTGCCTGTTATGAATTTTTGTTACATATGTATGCACATATATAAATATATATTCCTAAATATAATCGGCTCAGTCTGTATAATTTTACATGTATGTATGTTTTCAGGGCTGACCATTAGGTCTTGGATAACCAACTAGTGTTCTCTTTCCTGAGGAAGACTATGTCTCCCACTTTCAGCCTTCCTTAGTTACATGTAAATGAACAAATGAATTTATTGTATTTACTTAAAGGAATTAGTGAGGGCTCACTTGGAGGAGCAAAATAAACTCAAAGACAACTGCATCTTCAAAATACCACCCCATCATGGATGATGAATTATGAAATCTATAAAACTAGGGTGCACTGCACAGCTTACAGGCGACTTGACAGGCTGGAGAGTATCCTTTCTAGGTAGCTCACTTGGTCTGAACCTCTTCAAGGTGTTCAGCTGATACGCCTCTTCCATGTTGTTAGGCTAGTCTGAACCTCTTCCAGACAACTCAGCTTATCTGAGAAGGTCATCCGAAGTTCTTACAGCTTATATTGACCATAGGCTTGAGGAGGGAGGAGCCTAGTAAATCTAGTCAGTTTCAGTGACTTCCTGAAGCCTTTGAGTTCTTTCTAAGTTTAATGAGTCTTCCCTGCAATCTGGAATGTTTCATTTCCCCTTGGAACATCCTGGGTCTTCATAATCATTTCTCCGTGATAAAGATTCAGGTAGGGTATTGATAGACACTGCAGTTCTAGGCAACAATGGTAGGAGTGGTCAATAAATATCAATGTGAAATACAACCATTTTGCCAAAGGATTGAATTAGCATATATCTATTATTTAGATATATAACATATATATTATTTATATAGCACATATATATTATTTCATATCTACTATTTATATATTATATATTAGCATATATATTATTTCATTGATTAAGAAATGATCACCATTTCTTAATCAATGAAATAATAGCAAACTGAGAGCACAACCTTTACTTATGGCAAGCTGTATTGATAGAGACATTTAATCATTAAAGAAAATAATTTGACTTAAACAAGTATTAATGAAAATGTTACTGAGAAAGTCTCACATGTTAATAATCAGCTGCAAACTTCACTTTTCAACTTCAAATGGAATCCTGCTGCTTTAAAGACCATTTTTATGATGATGACAGAGATCTATTTTATTTTTATTTACTGCCATCTGTGTGCGTACAGATGTGTGTTATATGTGTATGTGTGTGAAAACAACTGCCAAGGAAAGAAGAAGAAGAAGAAGAAGAAGAAGAAGAAGAAGAAGAAGAAGAAGAAGAAGAAGAACAACAACAACAACAACAACAAGAAAAAGAAGAAGCAGAGGAAGAGGAAGCAGAGAGAGAGAGAGAGAGAGAGAGAGAGAGAGAGAGAGAGAGAGAGAGAACAGCTGTCTAGGACAGAAGAGGGAGTCTGTCTGGTCCCTGAAGTTGGGGTAGGTTATAAGCAGGTTTAAGCTACCTGGTGTGGGTTCTTGGACCTGAACTCTGGTCCTCTGGAAGAGCAGCAAGAGCTTATAACTTCTGAGCCATCACTCTAGCTCTGACAGGTAAAAAAATAAAATATTAATAAGAAATAATCAATTTTAGAGTTAACTTTCACCAACCACCCTATCCTGAAGTGAGTACTACAAGGTTGGAGGTGAGGGAGTATGGGTAATATTTGCAATACTACCACAGAGACTCTCTCTCTCCCCCTCTCCCTCTCTCAAATATTGCAAGTCTTCTCAGGCAGTTTTGCAATTATCTCTGCCTCTGGCATGACTTTCTTCCCAGAGAGCAACACAGGATACAGCCCTGGATAGGAGGGGATGGAACGGCTCTGCTGACCTGACACCTATATTTTACAAGTTTGCCAGCGGGGAACAAGGATAGTGCCTCGCCTATCCCATGAAAACTCTGCCCTGCCCTACAAAGAAGTGGGCCAGGGATGATTGAGTGCCTAGTTTTTCTAGGCTGGCAAAATCTGTGTTTCTTTTTAACTGGGATAGTGAAGTGAAAGACAAAATATCCAACTGTAAAGGAGCTCATTCAAAAGATAGGAAATATGGAAGACATATGCCAACAGCTTGTCCATGTGGAGGTGGAGACATAGCTGGGGATTAGAATCAGAGCAGGGTTCCCTTTCTTCATCTTGATGCAGGTCATGCAATTCGCAGCTGTGGAAAGCAAATGACTCACACAACTGCGGGAGCCGCGATGCCCCAGGCCTTTGGCATTCGCTAAAAAAATACATTTTTAGATTCATTTATTTTTTATTTTATGTGTATGAGTGCTTTGCTTGTATATATGTCTGTGTGCCATCTGAATGTGGTACCCGCAGAGGCTAGAAGGGGATCATCAAATCCCCTGGATCTGGAGTTACAGTTGGTTGTGAGTTGCCAAGTGGATGCTGGGAACCAAACTTGAATCTCTGAAAAAGTAGCCAGTGGTGGCAATGCTGAACCATTTCTCCAGCCTTTGGCCTTTGCTATTTTTACAGAATATAGAAGATTTTCTTGAATGAACGCTTGCTGCTGTACATCCTGGGGACAACGTCAGGAGACTAAATTACTGGTTATTTTTATAATTTCCCCCAGTTATATTACCACTTTACTGCGAAGATGGTTAATTAAGCCCATTATTCTGTCATTTTAGAAGTACTGGTCTGTCAGTTCCATTTTAAAATTCAAGAAAGAAATCCCTTTAATTAATGCTTTCATGTTGAACTACCAATTCCGAAATGAAGACTATTTGTCAGCATGTATAGTTAAATATTTTATCAATTTCATTTTATTTTCCACCATAATTCATTGTTATCTCAGTAAGTGTTTTTGGTTCCTAAATGCAGAGAGAGAAGTGAAGGAAGAGCTGGTGGGCTCTCTTAAACTGTTTACTTCTAACTGTAAAAATGAGGCCAAATACTGTCATCCAAGTGGTTTGATTGGTACCTTTCTTTAGGTTTAACTAATAGCTGTATTTAAAAAAAGTAGCAAGTTTGTGCACATTTCTTTTTCTTATGTGTGAATGTGTGTATGTATGGGGACGTGTATGTGTGAATGTGTGTGTGAGAGAGAGAGTGTGTATGAGTGTGTCCTTTTCATATCTTGTTGAGGCTGGTTTTTTCTTCTTGTTTCTTGCTGCATTGTGTGTTATAGGGAAGATAACCTGTGAGTGTCCAGTTGATTCTCCCATTTACACCTCCCATCACACTATATGAGTGCTGTGATCACACACACCAAGGTAGCCTTTCCATAGGTTTTGGGAATCAGTCTCAGGTCATCATTAAGCGTGTTTATCCTCTGAACAATCTCTGCAGCTCCAAAACTCTGTTTTTAAACATGTATGTACACCTAAAATATTTTTTCTTATGAACATGTTAAAGACTTGCCCAAAAATTACATCCATATTAACTTTTGCTTTGTAATTTACTGGAATTTTTTGGAAAAGCTATGCAAATACCTTTGCTGCCAGTTGTTCAATATTCCAATGTTCTATCAGAACTGGCTTTGGCGCTATTTATGGATAAACATAGTTTTCAGTTCACAAACATATAAGACAAGCTGGACTGAGAAGATTATATTTGTATTCTTTAATCTTCTTACTGTTGTGTGAAATTTGATCAATAGGAAATGACAACTCAAAATTTTATTGCATGTATTTGTGTGTGTATACAAATGTGTATATAAGTGTGTGCATACCCCCATGAATGTTAACAGTACATGTGTGATGTCAGAGGACAAATTGTGGGATTTGGTTCTCCCCACACAATATGTGGATCTAAAGAATCAAACTCAGCTAGTCCTGCTGACAGAAAGCACCTATGCCTGAATAGCCACCAGGATGGCAGATTTACTGTTACCCAAATAAAATCATATGGGATATTCATCCAGTAGATATGTAAGTCCCGACAAAGTGGCAAAAAACATGAGAAACCAAGGCATGACTCTTCTAAAATATGTTAACTTTGCAGTTATCAAACACAGAGACAAACAAGGTAAACTAGCCCTTTGATAAGTTAAGAGAGAGAGAGAGGAGGGGGGAGATAAGGATGGGGATTTGGGGAAGGGATGATGTAGATTGATGATATTAAAGAATAAAAGTGAATATTTTATCCAGAACCAATGAAACCCTGTAGATTATGAAGCAATTCTTTGAAGACAAATATTCCTCAAACTGGAAATTCTTGGAAGAAAAGGGATAAATTCCTGCCTATGACATATCAAAATTAAATTAAGAGGATATAAGTAGCATAAAAAAATCAATAATGGGCAATGGGGTGGAACCTGCAATGAAATAATCTCCCAGAAATAAATCTCAGGACACGATGGTTCTATGTCAGTATTCCTATAATTAACACCAATACTACTCAAAGTATTTCATAGTGATAAGGGACAAAAAAACATTACCCAAATCTTAATATGAACCCAACATTATCCTAATACAAGATCAGAAAACAC
Organism: Microtus oregoni; assembly: GCF_018167655.1. Lineage (NCBI taxonomy): Eukaryota > Metazoa > Chordata > Mammalia > Rodentia > Cricetidae > Microtus > Microtus oregoni. The sequence goes on along the minus strand of NW_024543087.1, from coordinate 11,657,907 downwards.
AGAATAAATTTTATAAAAAGGTTGAAAGATATAGACCAATTTTCACAATGAATATAAACACAAGACTTGTTAACAAAATATTGTAAACCAAACTCAATGACATATTAAATATATAAAACACAGTTGTCTTAGCTTGGGTGACTATTTCTGTGATGAAACACCATGACTGAAACAACCTGGAGAGGAAAGTTTAACTGAGCTTACATTTTCATAAAACAGTCCTTCACAGAACAAAGTCAGGGAAGGAACTCAAACAGGACAGGAACCTAAAGGCAGGAGCTGATGTAGAGATCATGTAGGTACATTGTTTATTGGCTTGCTCCCTAAGGCTTGATCAGCTTGCCTTTTTAAAGAAGCCAGGACCCCATACCCAGGGATGGTACCACCCACAATGGGCTGGACCATCCTCCATCAATCACTAATGAAGCAAATACCTTAAGGCCATATCAGAGGGGGGCATTTTCTCAGTGGAGGTTCTTTTTTCTTAGTTAGCTCTAGCTGTGTCAAGTTGCCCTAAACTAGCCAGCACAACAGTTATTACATTGTTTTCATTTTACTAAGGCAAAAATGGTTCAGTGTATGAAAAACACAGAATATAGATGGCATCGGGTACTGAAGTTGCATGGCCTCTCAACAGATTCAGAAAAAGCCTTGACAAACTTCAACATCCTCTCATTAGAAAAACCCTGGGAAAAACTGAAAATGTAAAGAACACTCCCCAACAAAACAAAGACCGTTTGCAACAAACTCATAGTCAACATTGCACTAAGTAAGAAACAAAAAAGAAAAAGCCTGAAAGCATTTTCTCTAAAATTCTCATTCTCAGGAATGAGACAAAGGTGTAAGACCCTTTCTGCTCATGCTCAGCCTAGAATCTCAGCCCCAAGCAGAACAGTAAAGCAAGAGAAACAATGAAATGGAATGTGGGTGTTTAAGGAAGAAGACAAATTATCCTACATAAGCATGGCATGCTCTTATACTGGGAAGACCCTAAAGAATGTGTCTATTACTGTAAGCAAAGTAATAGCACATAAAATCACCAAATGCAGGGGGAAGACGTAGATACCACAAATAAACTTGCCATGCTAAAAATCAGGAGGGGAAGGTCTGTTTGCAGTGGTTCCAAAAATGTGTAAGAATGAAGCTAACTAAGGAGATGAATGACCATTATGGTGAAACCTTTGAAATAATGAAGAATTAAAAACTAAAAGATGGAAAGAGTATTTGTGGACTGCAACAATTAAAATTATAAAAATTAGTGTGCTATCAAAAATGACCTACAAATTCATCTCAATGCACATCAAATGTCCAATGATCTGCTTTATAGACTTAGGAAATGTTCTTAAAATTCATGCTGAAGCACACAAGACCCTGAGTACATGAGGTAATACCCTTAGGCAGAAAGAGCAAATCTGGGGGTATGATAACACCTGATGTTAAATTATACTACAAAGTTACAGTAACACAAAAATGTGGCATTGGCAAAATAGATACATAACTAAATAAAAATAAAACAGAATAGCCCATTGTACTAGAATGAAGAACACAGACATGAACGTAGAACTACAGCCTCCTGATTTCAACAAAGATGGACTAAAAAATATGTCCAAGAATTAACAGTCCCATCAATAAATGGTGATGGAGAAACCACAAATGCACATAGAAAACATAGAAAAAGAGAAAATATCAATTCTTTCCTCTCATCAATTCAAGATGGATTGAGTATCTTAATATAAGACTCAAAACTGTGACTTGCAGAGAAAAACACTTGGAACTATAGGCTCAGACTTTTCAGAAAAATCTCAGATACCAAAAATTATGACAAGAATTGGCAAATGGAATCATGTGAAATTACTAAGCTCTGCACAGCAAAAGAAACATTGATGGGGTGAAGAAACAGCCTGCTGAATGGGAAGTCATCATGGAGAACTATACATCTGGCAGGGGCTTATGTCTAGATTATATAAAGCCAGGTGGTGGTGGCGCACGCCTTTAATCCCAGCACTCGGGAGGCAGAGGCAGGCGGATCTCTGTGAGTTCGAGGCCCGCCTGGTCTACAAGAGCTAGTTCCAGGACAGGAACCAAAAGCTATGGAGAAACCCTGTCTCGAAAAATCAAAAAAAAAAAAAAAAAAGGAACTGAGGATGTTAAACGACAAAAATAATCCAACATATAGTCAAATGAATTAAACAGTTTTCAAAAAATAAACACAATTGCATAAATACAGGTTAAAGGTTTTAGCATTGTTAGTCACACAAGAAATGCACCTCAATTAGAATGGCAAGAACCGAAAAAGTAAATGATAAATTCTGGAGAGAATGTGGAGAGAATAAAGCCCTTGCAAAACATGAGTGTGGGAATTAACTTGTGCAGACCCTGGTAGAAAATCAGTATGGAGGTCCACCAGAAAATCAGCAACAGAATACCATGATTCAGGTAAGTCTTGCTTGGGGATACTCAAAAGATTATATGTCAATTTATCACAGAGGGAGCTATTCAGTGAGGCTTACTGCTTTGTTATTCTCATGAGGATCAACCTGAATGTCTATCAGCATATGAATGGCTAAAATATGTGGTATATAAACATAGTAAAACAGTTGATCATAAAGAAGAGAAACAGAAGATTAAACAAATTAGAGATCATCATGTCAGGCAAACAAAATCAGAAAAAATATTTTGTATGTTTTTCATAAGTAGAATCCATATTTAAACAATATTCTACATGTAAAAATTATTAAATTTCAAGGAACCCTTTGTGGAAACTAGGAATAAGAGCAGTGGGGATAATGCCAGCAAAACAAGTCAGCATAGTAGGTGCTGAGTGTAGACCATGACTTGTGCCTCAAGGCCACAGTCTGCCATCTTTGGTTTAACTCAAACCCATTTGGACATAAGTTAAAAGCAAAGTCAGAGTGTAGTAAGAAGTAGAGCCCTGTTCCCCTAGTCTCACCTCAGGACATTTGCTTCAGACTTTAAATTCCTTCTTAGTGCTGTCTGAGTGCACCATTGGGCTCTTACAATCTTAATTTCTGAGAAAAGTAATAGGCAAGCTGGTCCCTTTCATCTCAGATCAGTTAGCATAGTGCAGCCAGCAGAATGCCTTTCTCTCTGTAGATGTGAATTCCTTCAAGCTGGTTTCCTCAATATGTGTCCTCTGTGGTGCTCGTGAAGAATCTCTGGTTCAGACAGATCCCTAATTCTAAATAACCTAGAACTAAAAGGAACTGCATGATGAATATGTAGGCAGGATGTCAGATGTCTTGCTTTTTAATTTTGAATATTTCAATCTTCATTGGAGAAAGATTTGTGGTATCTTACGATAGAAATGCATATCACAGGTGTGCCAGACATAGACACATGAAAAATCTCATCTGTATTAAAGAAGGATGTACCAAGTATGGATCCTCCAAGGAAAACCTAGGTAATGGCAGCTGTGGTGATACTGTGTTTGTGCTGTTGTCAAGAAAGTTTGCTTGAAGATCAGAGTATGGAGCTAGTCACACTAGGTAGCCATAGAGGCCGGGCAATGATGGCACACACCTTTAACTCCAGCCCACAGGAGACAGAGGCAGAAGGATCTCTGAGTTCAAGGCCACTGTGGGCTTCGTGAGACTGAATCAGTCTAAAAGAGAAGCGGAGACAAGCAGTAGCATTCACACCCTTAATCGCAGCAATAGGGAGGTGGAGATGGGAAGTGATAATGGCTGGACAGAGAGAGGAATATAAGGTGGGAGGAGACAGGAGCTCAGGATTCAGTCTGAGGTTTCGTAGACACGGCATTGAGTCTGAGGATTCAGTAGAGATAAGAACTAGTGGCTGGCTGCTTTGTCTCTCTGATCTTGAGGCAAAATTTATTTGTTTTAAAATATTACAACAGGGATAACTAATATAATTAAAGACTGTTTCTAATTCTAAGTGTTCTGGAAATGAGTAGAGTAAAAGGGAAAACCCACCTTTAATTTGAAAAAGACACCAATCTTCTTCATATCAGTTTCAAAACAAGTTAGTGACACAGGGTGTAGGTGATCCCTGTGTAGGGAAACGTCCACTTGATTTCAAGTTGAGTTTCCTGGGCTTTGATACAGCTATTTCCATATTTATTTTCTGCATTTATTTTACACTAAAACTTAAAAAAACATTATATCAGGGTGCTATCATTTAAACTTATTAAACAGTTCTATTTATCTCTGACTTATATGGTTATACACTTTCCTATGATGTTCAAGTTTCTTTTCTAAGCAATGATCTACAGGAAAAAAGTTTTGAATTTATAAAACTTAGAAAGTTGTGTATAATAATTTATTCATTCTACCTATATTGTGTTATATTTTAGAAATCCAACTGTCATAAAAATTTGATTTATGGAACAGTATTTCACATGTACTTTTGACAAAATGTAATATTTTGCAGAATACCTATACATTCATAATCATTCAAACCATAGTTATAATGTCAATTAATGACTATATTTATGTATATGTGTGCATAGTGGTTGTATGTGTGGTGAGTGTACATGTGTGTGTGGGTATGTGGAGGGCAGAGACTGATTTTAGACATCTTTTCTCTGTGGTTGTTCACCTTTATTTTTGAGTCAGGGACTTTCACAGAAAGTGAACGTCATCAATTTGCTTGGGCTGAATGGCCAATGGGCTTTAGTTCCTCAACTGTTTCATGTTCCCTCACTTCCAAAGCTGAGGTTATCAGTAGGGACCACAATGCCTGGAATTTTATGTGCCTTCTGGGGATATGAGCTCTGTTCATTGTGTTTGCTTGCAAGTACTTTACCAACGGAGCCAGCTCCCCAGCTGTGGATACTTACTATTTTTAATTGCCTTGCCTTAAAAGACTATCACTATGATAGGCATTTATCCCTTCTGTGTCAAAAAAAAAAAAAAAAAAAAAAAAAAAACAGAGCAAATTGATTTTAAAAAACCTGCCTGTTGATGAAATGGTACCGACATTTATTTATTCCTTAACCAAAGAACAGGCTCTTGTCAAAGTACCTGGCAAAATAGAGCTAGTGAAGCATCTGCTGACATGAAAATATAACCCAGGAATTCCTTTCAGAACATGGAGTGGTATCTAGATACAGCCTAGCCCACAAAATTTTATTATACAGGCAAACATATCAATCTGTGAGATATTACTGGTTATATAATATAGCCAATTACAAAATTACAGTGTAATCTTCTAAGCAATAGTGTTTTGTTATTGTTGCTAGTGACCATCTTCCTATTAGAGTTGCAATATATACAGGACTTTTGTGAGTGATGAGCCCAGCAGCCCTGCCACAGAGAGCTTACTCAGATGCAAATGGTATAATAGCACTTAAGAGAAATGCTCCACAGACAAATAGGTAACCTCAGCATTTTCACCAAGCGGGAAAGAGCCGATAAACACCCACTAACACATGTCTGCGTGAATTGAAATGTATTTAGAAAGACCTGAGGTGGTTTGTAAAGGGCAGAGTCCACCTTTTTACTGCTTCAGAATAAAGAGAAAATGTAATTCAGACTTTTAAATTAGCTTTCGGTCATAGCCAGAAGAGGCCCGAATAATTATCAGCTGCATAATCTCATTAAATTGATCCGGTACTGAGCTGAAGACTCCAGGTATTAGCGTCTCAAATCTGTCCATGAAGTGACACACATCATCTGACTTTCTCCCCGTGTCTAGCTACACACACCCAGAAAACAACTCATTGGGGATTAATACAAGATTTAGCCGACATTATTAAAAGGCTGTGCAAAAATGAATTTTGGGTCAAGGGTAATAAATGAATCAAAGGATATGCATTAGGGGACTTTAAGACTTCCACTTCAGACTAAAGTGACCCCACATAAATTCTCTCTCTTCATTACTTCCAAGCTTACAAAACATTATATGTTCATAAAGCTAAAAAGTTCAAACAATCTAGGGTAGTGGTTCTCAACGTGCGAGTCTCCACCCCTTAAAGAGTCAAATGACAAACAGGAGTCACCTAAGACCACAAGAAAACAAAGGTGTTTACATTTTGATTTATGACAGAAGTAAAATGACAGTTATGAAGTAGCAACAAAAATAGTTTTATGGTTGGGGTCACTTCAGCATGAGGAACTGTATTAAAGGGTTACCGCGTTAGGAAGGTTGAGAACCACTGAGCTAGAGTACAGGAGGGAACAGAGTGGGACTCCTCTTTCTATTTCATCTTTAGCATATTACTTATGAGCTACACTCATGGTGTAACATCTGCTGGGTGTGTAAATAATGCTCATCATAAAGACAAATGCATAGTTCTCTCATCCTTATGTTATTTTTTTATTTAAAACATCTCTTAGGTCCTTTTTGTGACTGTTTACACTGATCTCATTTAGGAAGCTTGAAGAACCTTCCATAATTATATTATCATTTGTTTCTCCAGTATTTTACTGTGGGGTTTCCAATGGTTTTTAAATTAAAAATGGTGTCATAGGAGTATCTTTCTCATAAAAATAAGACTGTATAAGGGCATTTGGGGGATATCAATAAATACAGAGGACTGAGACGTTACTTTGAGACATAAGACTACATGACTAAAAACATCTAGAAATTTCTAATTTTATTTTTTAAATTTTATTTTATTTCCCAACTAGAAATTGCATCTAATAATGGAGTGATTCAAAATTTCATTTACAATATAGGAAGCCACGAACCAAAAAGATCGTGTATAATATTTATTCAATGTGCTCTTGAGAGTATAACTGGTCTTTTATTTTATTGATTTTTATTGAGCTCTACATTTTTCTCTGCTCCCCTCCCTGCCTCTCCCCTCCACTTCAACCCCTCTCCCAAGGTCCCCATGATCCCAATATACTCAGGCGATCTTATCTTTTTATATTTCCCATGTAGATTATATCTATGTAAGTCTCTCTTAGGTTCCTCATTGTTGTCTAGGTTCTCTGGGATTGTGATTTGTATGGTTGTTTTCCTTGCTCTATGTTTAAAACCCACTTATGAGTGAGTACATGTGATATAACCCGTCTTTTCAAAACAAGCAGCCCGGACACCAGCTGCTCCTAGCTTTGCTTTCAATTACTGTATTGTATCTCTATTCCCATCCTGTCGAGTGAAGCTCCTGAAACCTCTAGGATGGGTTACTGGGCTATTTCATTGATGACTTCCTCCTCTGGACCTTGAAGTCAATTCGTTTCACAGTCCTCTAAAACAAAACATTTTAAATAAATTACTTTTTATATGGTAAATGTCGTGAAGAGGGATGCAAGCAAGAACATCTCTTCTGCACAGGCTTAAAGAAGAAGGAAAAGAAGGAAACTAGTAGGAGTGAGAGAGTGAGCAAATTTAGTTTCAGAACGTGTTGTTTGAGCTGCCCTGAGACTCATTTTGCAGACTAATGCCAAAGGGAACGAGCCGTGTTGCCAGTTCCCCATGTCACCACCTCTGTCTGTCTCGACTCTTTCCCAACACGGCAGACATCAGGGGAAGACTTTCAAGTACCCTTCTTAAGAGAGAAACCAGGCAGAGCAGTGTGCTTGAATATCAAGCGACAAGTTAGGCAGACAGAGATGCACAGAAGAGAATCAAAGATGCAGAGCCAGGAAAAAGCATCAGGACCACAGACAAGACAGGAAGACTCAGGGAAATGAATACAGGCAGAAGGAGCTCAGAAGACTAAGTTTTGATCCCCCAAGTGCTGGTGGAAAAAATATCCTTTTATTTATCTTTTTAAACTTTCTTTTATTTATTTCATGCATTTGTAGAGGGTTGGAGAGTGCATGTTGCCCTGTTTGCATGTGGAGGTCAGAGGTCAGAGGACAACTTGCATATACGTCCCAGTATCCAACTCAGGCTGTCTGGCTCAGTGGCGAATGCCTTTACCCACTGAGGAATCTCACACCAGCCTCAACATTGAAGTCCAGGCTCTTTTTTTTTTTTTAACATCCTGCAGTATATAAATATCACTCTTGATGTTTACAAGTATTTGATGTCCCACTATTTAAAACAGTCAACTCCCTTGTATACACTCAGATTGACCCTGGCTAACTTATCTGCAGTGGCATGTGCTACTTTTTCTTGTTGCATTTAGTGCCATCAAGTACCCTCTTTGTCTGAGGCATTTGACACAGTGCCATCTCTATCTCTGGAATACTTTTGTTCCTCTCCCCCACTCATTATCTTCTGCTAAGCCAGCTGCACTCATGACTCCAGTCTTCCTGGCCGAGGGAGAACACTGGTCAACATCCTGCCCATGGGCTGTGTGGTACCACAATCACAACCAGGTGATGTAACTAATAAATCTGTATGCTTGTTGTTTCAAGCAAGTCTGTGCTATGTCCTTTACCTGGCACCAGCCTTCTACCAGGGTATGACTTAGTGCTAACCATATGAAAGGACTAGCCTGCATTTTATTTTTAAATAATATCATGCCACTTGTTAGTTTACATAGGTGGTATTTATGCATTCAGTAAGTGTTTACAGAGAGGATAGCTGCGTGGAATCTTGTGTGGTAAGTATGCAGTTCCATCGGTGAGGAGGCCACTGTCTAGGTCACTCCAAGGGATTCAAGGATAGAAAGATACATAGTAGGCAAGCAACCAACTACATGCGATTGTTGTGAGGACTGTACCTGCCTGCAGTGGAGCCTTTAAGGAGGCTCTTGGCCCCAGAGCAAAGTTTTTAAGTGTGAAGAAACCGCACCAGGATTTAGTGCTCTAGAAGGGTAGTGATGACGGTCAGTGGCCAAGAAGCACTGTTTGAAGCGGTTTTCATGTACCACAAGATGATGTAGGAGCTGCATGCCAGAGAAACGAATGTTTCTTCAAGAATAAGAGGAGTGGAAAGCCCAGTGAGGCGTCTCCGGTGACGGGCAGCCTTGACCTCACCTGGGAAGGACTCTAGAGCAAATAGAGCTATCACAAGGTTTTCTTTGCATTCCAGCAAAGTAGCCCAGGTTTAGAATACATGACTCACATCACGTTCCTCATGGGTTAGCATCACGACTGCTAAGCTGAGATGTCTCCCTCTGTCTGATGAAAGTTCCCTATGAAGGGAATCAGAATGTGTATCATCAGCAGGTACCATACATAGCAGCCAGGGGAGGGGACATGCTCGCTGGCCAGATGAGGAGGACTGTCAGGGCAATGCGCCAAACTAACATGCAGGCACAATGTGAAGAAGCAACACAACCTTGGAAGAAAGGGAGGAATGGCAAGAAGATAAAATAATAAGAACCATGGCAATGATATAAACCAGCTCAGGAATCCATTCTCTGCCCTGCACCACACACTCAGATGCATGCATATGCACACACACATATGCACATACTTATATGCAATTACAAATTTTTTCTTTAAAATACACATAGCAGTTTTTGAAGTGACAGGGTTAGAACACGTCTAGGCCTGCACGCTCTTCGCTCTCCATGGAGAACACATTCACAGCTACCTTTCCTCTGCCGCTGCCTGGAGAGGCTTGGAAGCAATCTCACAGGAAACTTTCCAGAGATTTGGGTGACCTTGTGTTTGGGATTTCATTATTGCTGAGTATTATCGGGAGTGACTTTTTAAAAATGTGTTTGCATCGGGACGTTAGGGCGTCTTTGTGCACTTCATCCCCTAAAGGTTTCCAATCCGCTCTGCTGACAGCAGAGAGGGATCAAAACAGAAGCATCGCTATTAGGCATTCTTTCAGAGGCGAGTATGGGGCATCATCGACTTATTATAAAGAAGCTTCTCATGGAATCACTGCGGAATTGTATGCTCTGAGTAAGTCACAGAAGGAGAATTACAATATCAAGCCAGTGCTGCAGAGATCTTTGCATGACAGGGCTCACTGAATTTCTGATACCCCCTCTCACGTCTCATTCCTTACCTATCTACAGACATCTTCCAAGGGCTGTTTTGCCCAGGATATTTGGAAATAATTTATTTTCTTTTGCAGATAGCTCACCATTTAAAAGAAAACGATGTATTCTTTACGACACTCTTTGAGGGTGCGTGTGGTTCAAAGCCACTCGGGATTTATTGGTACAATGTCTGCAATTGCAAGCATTTTACTTAAATAACACATTTCACCCTGCTACAAATAGTTCTGTCTTGCTGAATATTAAGTAAGATTTAGTCTCCTGTTTTGAGGCTCACAGTCACTAAAGAGATGGCTGTGTGGCTTGTGAGGGAAAAGGTAGGGTCGCATTTGCCGGTCCCCAAAAATAGGTCATCTAGAAACAGACATGAGGAGACTGTGGGGCAAGAATTACGACTACACCCATGGAGCCTTTAAATGAAGTCACAGATCTATCTGTCACACTGTAGGTATCCCACATGTGGAATTAGAACAACTGTGCCCAAGGCTCAGTTCTGACCTCCAGCAGCTGTTACAAACTGGCCATCTTAAGCGTCCCTAAAATCGATGACCGTTACATGCTCAACCAGTCATTCCCTGCAAAAGAAGCCTGGTTAGTTTGGCCTTTCTGCTGCACCTGCTGAGCTCCCAGCCAAGATTTCCTGGTAAGCTCTCTCAGAGCTTCCCCCTGCGAACACGTCTCAGCCTGGGCTGGCAGATCTCCTCCTATGCAAGCCACGCTCTGGCTGCTGTGATGCAACAGGGATGCAGAATGGGAAACTATCACAGTTCTTTGAAACTGATTATGCAGAGGGTTGAAGAGACAGCATTTGCTTTGTAAACCAGTGGTTTTGTTTCTTTGCTTGCATTGCTTTTTCTTTGCTTGACATGAGCTAGAATCATCTATGAAGAGGAACTTCAATTTAGAAAATTCTACCATCAAATTGGGTATAGGTAAGTCTGTGGGGGCATTTTATTGATATATTAATGTTGGGAGATGGTCCAAACCACACTGGGCAGTGGCACCCCTGGACATGTGGTCCTGTGTGCTACGGAAAAAGCAGGCTGAGAAAGCCGTGGGGAGCAAACCAGAAAGCCATGACCCTCCCTTTTCACTGGTTCAGATTCAGAGTCCAGGTTCCTGCCTGACTTTCTTCAGTGATGGACTGCAATAAAGTGAAATAAATACTTTCTTGCCCAAGTTGCTTTTGGTCATGGCCTTGATCACAGTAGTGGAAAGCAAACTAAGATACTATAAAAACATCAAGACCTGAATGTGAATTCCCAGCACCTATAGAAAACCCAAGTGCAGAAAGAGCATTCTAATCTCAGTACTAGGGCAAGAATGAAGACAGCGGATTCCTGGAGCTTTGTGAGCAGATAGCCCATCCAAATCAGTGAGTTCCAGGTTCAGTCAGAGACCATGTCTCAAAAAGAAAAAAGCAGAGTAACAGAAGAAGAAACGTATATGACATCAACTTCTGATCTATACATGCAAATACATTTCCACACACTTGTACAGATAGACAAAAATTTAAGCATAGAGAGAGAGAGAGAGAGCGCACTACATGCAGACAAAACCCCCACATATATTAAAAATATAAAATTTAAATATAAACAACATAAAAATTCTCCACCTCTGCCATAGCCATCATAAGAGAGGTGACGTAGCATCTCATTCTAGTTTGATTTTCACTTTTTCATGGCTAATATATGGTGTCTCTCCTTGTGACCTTACTGAGAGACTTGTCTATTCATATTCTTGATACATTTCTACTGGAGATTATTTACCATCTCATTATTGAGCTGTAAGTGTGATTCATATATTCTAGGTACAAATCCCTGTGTATATATTGATATATAATTTGCAAATTGTTTCTCCATTCTACATGTCAACTTTTCAGTTTCTTGATAGTTTCTATTACATGACAAATGTATGAGCATGTGTATATGTATAGTTGTGTAAGGCGGTCTGAATATTTTTATGAGTTCATGTGTGTGTGTGCACATATGTGCACAATGGCAATCTTGGGTGTCATTGCTCAGGTGTGTTATTAAGGCAAGGTCTTTTACTGGCCTAAAATTCACCAAGTAGTCCAGGCAAGCTTCCCAGGAAGTACCAAGGATCTACTTGTGTCTAGGACTCCTAGTCTTGGGATTTCAAGCATTGATATATACTGAGAAATTTTAATTTTTAAGTAAATTCTGAAAATTGACTCAGATCCTGATGCTAGCAAAACAAGAATTTCACCAACTTAACTATCTCTTCTAGATCCTACAGAACAACAATTTTAATTAAAATATTAATTACTACTATTATTGTTGTTATTTATTGCATTGTGTGTATGCACATGCGTGCGTGCACGTGTGTACAAATGTACCACAGAGCATTGTGAAGGTCAGAGAACAACTTTGTGGAGTTGTTTATCTCATTCTTCCACTTTATAGGAGAGCTTAGAACTGAACCCAGGTCTCCACTCTTGTACTTAAATCTTTCAGCCCCAACACCACCACTCTCTGTCTTCTATTTAAAAACAAATTCATTTTTTATGTGTTTGTTTATCGGCAAGTTGGACACCATGTGCATGCAGTTCCCAAAGAGGCCACAAGAGGGTGTCCGAACCCCTAAGAGCTGGCATTAAGAATGGTTATGAACAGCCATTTGGGTGCTAGGATTTACTAAACCCAGGTCCTCTGCAAGAATAACAAGTACTCTGACCCCCTGAGATGACTCCCCAAGCCCCTTGTTTTTCATAGTTCCTACATTCTACTGTGCTCTTTCCATTAATGCATACCCTCCTCATGGCCTCTTCTAGGTTTCAAGAAAGTATGAAAGGAAATACCATGCATGTTTTAATAAGGTTGCTTCCAGAAGCCTTGAGTTATCAGACAAAACCCTGGTACCAGGATTGGGATACCTCTTTAGGAATTGGTGAAGGAGGCTCCTAAGGCTCCTCAAACTATTCCTTCTGGTTTCCCACTAGACATAGATGATTAGACCCTCCTGCTAAAGATACCACACATCTAGATCCATGACAAGGGCAAAACAAGCTGGAAGCTTCCTCCCTACCAAATTACTTCCTAGTTCTAGATGGTGCTATGCAGGCTTCTGGAGGACAAAAGACATCATTGGTCTTGTCTGGCTATGAATGTTAAAGTTCATGAGAGCAATTTGTCAGGCTAAACATGCCCAATTCTGTAATAGTGGCACCATGGTCAGTAGCAATAACCAACCTACCTCAGATAAGATATTAGACCTTTTCACAGTAAGAAATCCATGCCTCATACAGAAAAGATGATTAAAAAAAACGTAAGGGCTGAATGATTTGGTGTTAGTTGGTAACCAAATACGGTTGCATAGCTAAACGGACATAATATTGAATGACATTCTACTTATTTATGTTTATACCCATAGACAAATGCTACTCTCAGTATAAAGCAGAGAAGCCTCTTTGTGCGGAGAATGGGGGATACTGCAGAGACTTAAGGCCACACAAGATGCTGATGGTGGGTGACAGATGAGGACTCAACCCTACACAGGGTATTTTTATCAAGCCATCTAAGACCCAAGAGACACTGGTGTAGGGATGGGGTGGGAAAATGTAGGAGCCAGAAGATATGGAAACAGGTTTAAACAGGTATTTATCTTTCAGCTTAAATAGTCACCTGTCAAATTTATGTGACTTTGGATGGGACTCTAGCTCCCCTATTAAATACATAAACAGAGAAAATTCAGCCACTTCTTTTTCTGAGTTATTTAAAGTAAATTCTGTTCAAAGACATTAGGTGAAAAAGGTTAATGTTAAAATAACGCAGGCAAATGGTAGTTGATATAAGTGCAATAAGAGATGCTGTCTTAAATCCTGTCTACTGTGGAAATACAGGGCGCTGATGAGCCCCATGTATGGTGCATCTGACCTCCGTTTATCATAATTACAGCATAGATTTCAGGTCATTCACTGGCAGAGAGTGTCTAGGGTTTAGGGTTTAACTAAAGATATTCTCTGCTTAGACATTTTTTTCTGGGATCCTTTATCATCTAAGATAGATGTGTTCTTGTCCTCGCAATTGAACAAAGTTGAAATTAGTTGGAGGGCTGTTCTCAGAAATCTCATATTTGTTCATGCTCTTAAAAAACATGGCAGACTTTGTTCTTTTTCTCTCAAACCTTTATAAGTGGGGAGATGGATATGTAAAGAGGCTGATGTCCTGATCTCTTTCCCTGTCTCTAATCTCAGGAATAAGCTTTCTCAGATCTGATCTGGGATGTGTGCCTCCCTAGAAAATGTCTGCCACAATGGCACATCAACTAATATGCTGTTTCTGTTTTCCGAGAATCTACATATTAAACACCAACTCTCATGAAAAAAAATGAGAAATTCTAGCTTCTTTCCTTCAGCTCCACCACTATGCTCAGTAGTAGTCTGTGAGGGCTATTCTTGTCTGTCAACTTGACTGTATCTAAAATGAACTACAATATGGAAATGGAGGGCACACCTGTGAGAGATTTGCTGCAGGATTTGAAGTGGGTGAATCCACTTGTAGTCAGAATCTTTGAGGTAGGAAGACACACACCTGTGATCTAGATCTTGAGGTCGAAAGACATATGTCTTCAATTCAGATCTTAAGGGCCTTTAATTTGGGTCTTGAGGTGGGAAGACATACCCTTAATATGGGCCATGACTTCCACTGGAAATCTATATAAAGGGCATAGATGAAGGAAGCATTTCTCTTTGCTTGCCCTCACCTTGCTAGCATATTCTCTCCTTCACTGGCATTGGAGACTACTTCTTCTGGATTCCAGCAAATATAGAAAATCAACTGAAGCATCTGGATATGTGAGACTGAACCAACTACTAGATTCTCAGACTTTCTGTTCACAGATAGCTTAAAAGTCTCCAGTAAATCCATGTTGGGGGGGAAGCAGGGAGGGAGGGAGGGAGGGAGGGAGGGAGGGAGGGAGGGAGAGTGAGAGAGATTGAGAGATTTTATAAATTCTGTGACTAGAGAACCCTGACAACTACAGTGCCCATGACTTGGAAGTGGTGAAATCAATTGGTTCAGTTTTCCTTTGGCCAGTTCATTTTTAAAAGCCAACATCAATTGAAAGGGAAATGAAGAAATACAGCAGCATCATTTTCAAGTTTGTTTTTATCCCCTACTGAGCAGGGCAACGTCTAAAGGAAACAATATCATACAGAGGAATTTACTCATAAAGCCAGACTTCAAAACAGGTGAGGTTGTGAGGATTTAAATAACTGGTGAAGACATTTTAAACCTCTCCAAGAGTGAGGCTTTTATAAAACCGAGACTTTCCATGCCTTGTTCACTGCTCCACGCTCAGCACATCAACATATCTGGAACATACATTGATGAACAATTAACTTAGAAAGATCCTGCATTCTGAGTTGCAAGTTCACTTCACACTAAGGATTCAGCCTTCAGCAAAAGTTGTGCTTATGCTCATGAGCAAGTAGGTTCTATCTCTTAATCAATTAAGGAATTAAAATGCAATCAATAAAATAATTAAAAGACAATAAAATAGTTCAGAGCAAAAAAAAAGCAAAGTTAATTGGCAAGTGTTACAGACCCCTTAATTACGTGAGCAGAGGCTCCCCCTTGGCTGCCAATCACCCAGAGGAAGGAGATACTTGTGTTTCATGTGCTGGATGTTGGGATTCTATCCCTTCTGTCCACTACTGGACCTACCTTGTTCTCATGTCCTTTATGGTGCAGGGATTGTCTGTCTGTCTCAGACACAGAAATTGTTGCAGTAGGAAAATGGGTATATTACTAACATTTCACATAAATGAAAATGGTCAAAAGACAATAATGTAATTAGCACTGTGCTAAATAGATAACCTTAATAAAATGGACAAATTCCTAGAAACTTGAGACCCCACCAGACCACATCACCCAGCACTAGAATGCCTGATTGCAACCATAGCTAGCAAGAAGTTTGTAGCAATAATCAAATTCCTTCAGTGGAAGAAAGCTTGGGGTCACATAAATTTATTCAAAATTATCAAATGCTTACAGAAGGACCAACACTAATCCTTGAGTTTTTCTGAAAGGATAAAGATAAAATGATTTACCTCACATTAAGAGATTATGTGTTACCTTGAGATAAAAATAGCATGAGTATACTTCAAACGATAACCCAAATCCTGGGACTATGAAGACAAAAATCCTCAACAAAATTCTAGCAAATTTAGTTCAGAAATCTGTTGAAAAGATCACACACCACGGACAAGTGAGAACTATTTCTAAAATGCAAGGACAGTTCTACCCATGGAAATCTAGCAATGCAAAGCATGCTATTAACAGAATGGAGAAGCAATTCAATAATTGGTATTACCCCATCCTTTCAAATATCTCAACCATCTTAATCACTAGAAAAAAATTCCCAAAGTTGTGACTGGAGAAATGACTCAGCAGTTAAAAGAATATTCTGCTCTTCCAAAGGACCGAAGTTTAGTTATCAGCACACACATCAAGTGACTTAAAATGTCCGTAACTCCACCATACAGGGTCAGATGGCCTCTTCCAGCCTCTGTGGGTACCTGCAAACATGTGGCATAAGAACAGAGACTCCTGGTGAAATTAAGGCCAGCCTAGTCTACATAGCAAGGCCCTACCCAAAATAATAAATAAATTAATAATTTTAAAAGAAAGAAAAAGAGGAGATGAAGGAGGAGATAGAAGAGGAAGAAGAGGAAGAAGAGGAGGAGGAAGAGGAAGAAGAGGAGGACGAGAAAGAAAATTTGTCATGCCATAAATGTTTGAAAGCACTTGTGCACACATTGTAGGCTAAGAAGATACTGGTGTCCTTGTGCTGCCCTCAAGCCATCAATATTGTGCCCACAAAGTTTATGCTCTGTAGAGGACCAAATGCAAAACTGATTTCTAATCACCCACAGAAACAAAAGCGTAACATAAGGAAACGACATTTAAAGATGGAAGATTGATTCTGGTGCTACAGCATCACAGAAGGCCTTTCAAAAGAGCAGCAGCAAGTACGTATTGGACAGCATATTTGCATAAAGAAGAGCCATGCCCTAGAAGAAACAAGACAGCTGTTCATTGTGATGCAAGACTCAAAGTTCCAGAAACCATCCTGAAATCCAGCCAGACCACAGAGGTACTTCTGTGCAGTGTCCCATATCTTATTTTCATATTGTCTAAAACAAAAAAATTCCTTTCATTTCTTTTAGATTT
Source organism: Microtus oregoni (assembly GCF_018167655.1). Taxonomy (NCBI): domain Eukaryota; kingdom Metazoa; phylum Chordata; class Mammalia; order Rodentia; family Cricetidae; genus Microtus; species Microtus oregoni. Next base: position 11,640,873 of record NW_024543087.1, on the reverse strand, counting down.
ATGCTTTTGTACTAATCATAATTTTACTATCTTAAGTAATTTTTATATTTGCAAATTGCTAGCATTATAGCATAAATTGTATAATGACTTTTAAACCAATTTTTGAATGCATTTGTTGTTGTTCATTTGTTTGCAAATTTGACTGTTTTCCAAATTGTGATCTTGAGTTGACTTGTGTATAAATACTGAGTATGCATGTTAAAATGTAGGGTTTTTTCCAGTAAGTGAAGAAATATGCTTTAGGTAAAAGGTAAAATTTCAGTAGCCCCTACTTGAGTGATGGCAGATTGCCTATGTAGATATGTAGACAGTGAAAACTGATGCATGCAGTGAACAACCAGGAAGCTTTGCATTTTTATTTGGAATATATCCTTCTGCTAATATTTCTCACTTAATTATTATGCTGGGATTTCATTATTTGTTTATATCAAACATATTTTTAGAAACAAGTTATTATTGTCTATATCATAATGTAAGATGGTTTATAAAATATGTTATCATGGGTTTGTGCTTACCAAACAAATAACCTTTAAATGTAAATATGTAACCTTTTAAGAAATCATTAAAGGCAATGGTAGCACATGCCTTTAATCCCAGTACTCAGAAGGCAGAGGCAGACAGATCTTTGAATTTGAGGTCAGGCTGTGATGTGGGAGTCCCCTCTGTATGCTGTGATTACCATTAGTGAATAAATAAACTATTAAAAATGGGTTAAATTAAGATGTAAGAGTTAGCCAATTAGAAGCTGGAGCTAATGGGCCAAGCAGTGTTTTAATTAATATAGTTTCTGTGTGATTATTTCAGTTCTGGGCAGCCTGAACAAATAAGCAACTTACTCCAACAAAGCTGGTCTTCAGAGTGAGTTCTAGGACAGACAGGATTACACAGAGAAACACTGTCTAATACAACTGCCTGCCAAAAGAAAGAAAGAAAAGGAAAAGGAAACTTATGATTATAAATATTTTTCCTAGATATATTCAAGTTGCTGATCTTTATGTTTCAGGATTCTGATCTTTTGAGGTATCATCATTTGGGACAATGGCATGAAATATTAAAATAATCATTGACCATAGTGCAAGAGACAACAAGTTGACTGGACAGAAATAAGAATATTGATGGCCAGGAATAGTCTTTTCAGATTATAATCAAACATCTACTCCTATGCATGATTATCTAAACAATTACAGAAACACATTTTTATAATCCCATAGTGTCTCAAGTTTAAAAAATTACACAATAAAATAGCAACAAAAATAAACCAGCCCACTGAATATAGAAATGTCAAGAATGAAAACATGAACACTTCTCTTCCACACTGAGTGTCCTACTGGATGTTCTAAGCAAAGTAATTAGGCATGAAAAAGAAGTAAGGGGCACTTAAGACTAGAAGAAGTAAAATTTTGTTTTTAGACAACATGATCTCATAGGTAAGAAAACATAAAGATCACACACACACAAACACACACACACAAATCCAGTAAAATAGTATAGTCAATATCTAAAAATTAATTGCATATCTATACACTATGAAGAATTAGGAAGGAAAATTGTTTTAAATTATTTAATAAAGTCTTTCAAATGAAAATGATACTTGGGAATCAAAACAGCAAAAAACATTTGTGTAACTATAGAACATTTCTAAAACTAATGAAGACATAATCAAATGGGAAAACATCATATGTTCACATACTGTGAGATTTGATAGTAGCATGTCTTTGTCACTCGTACTTACATGGAGATTCAATGCAACTTCTTTTAAAACTCCCATGGTACTTTTGTCCAGAATAGAAAAACTCATTCTGAAATTTCATGTGGCCCAAAGGATCAAGAACAAATAGAACAAGGAAGCTTGAATGCATTCTTCCTGGTTTGATACTTTCTACAGGTCCTTAGTAGTCTATAACTCAGTAGTCTATAAAGATGGATACATACACAGACTGATGGAACACACTAGAGAGATCAGAAACCGTCACATGACCAGGTAATTTTTAATAGAGGAGCATTTGTTACTTTTCTATAAATATCATGACCAAGGCAACTTACAGAAGAAAGATTATTTTTGCTATGGCTTCAATGGGTTAGAGTCCTTAGAGGAAGGTGCCATTTGTCAGCAGGCAGTTCGAGCTGGAAGCTAAGAGCACATATCCTCAACCACAGTAGAAGAAGAGAAAGCAAATTGGAAGGAGGTAAATTTATTTATTTTCAAAGAGTAAGAATCAGTTTTTTAAAGGGCATGGTCCCTGGGAGGTCAATCATGCTCCCACTGAAAGCCTCAAACCAAAAAGTCTAGAGGAGACACAATATTAGCTGGATAGAAAAGAGGCAAGATGGATCTAGAGGAGCTGGTGTAAGGGACTGATAAGGAACTAACTACAAAATATGAAATTTTCAAGGAACTAACAAAACTGTGAAAAAAGGCTTTGTTCCACTTCTTTTCAATGTCCGTGGACAAAATATGAAATATGGATACTAAAAATATCCATACCTATTTTCCAGGAAAGTCAGTGAGGGAGAACAAACACCAAATAGCCCCTGTTAAGATGCCCCAGATAGTTCACCTCCTCTGTTGCTAGTAAAATTATTCTAGTTTTGTCTGTCATGAGGTGGTAAGTTCAATCTGTGTTCTCTTCCTTGCAATACCTTATTTGAGGCAGCTGTGCCTCTTTCCAATACAGCTGGTATATATAAATTTCTCTTTTTTCTTTTCCTGGTATTTTATGAAAATAGTTGAACCCCTTTCAACTATCTGCATCTCTCTCATCAAACCAGGCCTTCCCTGTCCTCATTTGTCTCCATTGCTGTGACAAAGCACATCAACCACAAGAAAATCGGGAAGAAAATCGTTTATATTAACACATAGGTTATAGTCCAGTGTTGAGACAGGAGCACAAGGCAGAGACTGGAGCCAAGACCATGGAGGAATGTTTCTTATTGGCTTGCTCTCATGCCTTGCTCAGCCTTCCTTCTATGACATGCAGGACCACCTGTCCAGGAACAAGAGTTCTCCCAGTAGTTGGGCTTTCCTACATCAATAATAAAGGAAATGCCACACAGACATGCCCACAGGCCAATCTGATGGAGGCAAATCCTCAGCTGAGGTTATTTTTCTTCCTAGGTGACTGACATTAGGTTTCTGTCAAGTTGACAGCTAAAGCTACTGGTGACATTTCTTAGAGGAATCTTCATCTGTATATAAAGCAGTCATTTCACAGAAAAATTTAAAACTGTGTGTACTTCTTGTTTTTCTTTTTTTAACCTTTACAAGCAACACAGAAAGATTTACAGGAATGGTAACTAGGCAACCAAAACAAAAATCTAAATAATGTCATCTTGTTAGGGAGATCTGGGAACACTCTGCACAGGCCCTCCTGTCTTGCTAAAGGTCACTGATGTTTCCCAGTGACACATCTCCTAGTACAGTCTTCATTGCAATAATGTGAGCATTTATCAGCCATCATGGATTCTTTGAGAAACAGACAGTTTCAAGTGAGCAAATTGTATAACTCAGAAATGAACTGATGCAAAGTAGATACTAGAATGAAAACACAGTACTTACACCAGAGCGAACCTCCAGCATTTACTCAGGGCAATTTAGAACTCATAAGGAAAATCAATAGAGTCTTGTATCTTTCACAGATGGAGAAATTCTCACTACCTAAGCATCTTCAACCTGAGTTTAGAAAGTGTGTGTGCAAGTTAACATAAAATAGCTGTATAACATCTCCCAGGTATGGTGGTCTACGTGTTCATGTACATTATTTTATTTATCATCATATCAGTTCTGTATTATCATAATAATCTTATAGAAGGGAAAAAATTCTTAGGTGAAGGATAAACGTACATTAAACATGTATTTATTTGATATAAATAATGACACTGAGTATACTGACATGCATTAGGTCATTCATCAAATATTTAATGACTGACATTCCCATGGGTGCAGTAGATTTTGTTAGAGCTGGTTGAGATATAATGCCTCTCACTAAGGTGTAGGCTCTCTAGTTGAGTAGGTACATTGAAAATTCATATAGTTATAATATAGGGAGTTGTTTGATAAATTCAATGGTGCAGAGTAAGCACCATCAAGGCAGTGGTTCTGACTGATGCATGATGAAGTTTAACATTATAAAGCCCACAGGGCTTGTGACTGAGACTACAGGTTGGGTGACAATGAGTTCAAGGTCATCCCAGAGAGCTGCTTCTTCTATTTTGCCATTAGCACAGTAGATTAATTCTTTTCCAGATGCCAGACCTTTTCATGGTCATACTTGTTCAATGAACGGTTGAATGCAAACTTCATTTCTCTTTAGAGTAACAAGGTGAGGCTGAGATTTAGTGGCAGTATCCATAAATTTCTCTAAGTGATTTAGAAAAGGAACTCACTCATTTTTTAGGCTTTTAAGAAACAGGATACTGTAATGAAAGACATTGACTCAACATGTTCCTTACCACTGATAACAACTCAATTAGGACTCAGTGTGAGCGCCTAAGGGATCTGCTAATTGGACTTGAGAGTCAAAACAACATGTCCAGCTGATCTGTAAATATGTAACAGGGCAGACTGATAGTCAGCTTTTTTTCTCATTGATTGTGACCCCTAAGAGTACAATAGCATGGATTTGTCATATACTAGTTGGCTACACTGTGGGAGAAGGGTAAAGGAGTGTTCCAGGCCTGTTATCAGGTATTTAAAGATGAAAAATCATTTTCTCACCCTAAAAACCTAACAGACCTTAGGCAAGGAAGAGTATAGATATTAGAATTCCTTAAGGGAAACTCAACAGAAAACTGGTAAAAGATGTATAACATTAAAAGCTGTTTATGGAGTCTTGCCGGGTGTTTTATACATATTTTGCAACCATCTCATGAACTACTCCTACCTTGATGATTTAGAAATGCTTTATGCAAGCACCCATGTTCAGTGGGCCACAGAACTGAGACCCAAGACCAATAGCCAATCATGGCTTCTGCTCCCACAATTACATCCGAGGGTATCTGAAGTACATGAAGCAACATCTCACACTAACGTACCTAGGCACACCTTGGTAGTAAAAGCAGGAAAGTTAAGGGAGCAAAAGAAATAAGAGAACAGCCTGAGGTTTAAAATCTGAAAGTATGAGATTACCACTATCATTAGGAAGAACAACAACAACAACAATAAAATGTCGAGTTTGGCAGCTGGGGAGGTGGATCAACCATTGTAGCCCCTGCTACTCTTCCAGAAGGCTTGACTTTGGTTCTCAGGACCCATGTCAGTTGATTTGTAACCACTTGCAATTCCAGGGGCCCTGACGCCCTCTTCTAGCCTCTCTGGGCACCCATACATACAGTGCACAGGCATACACACACACACATACTTCAAAAAATAAATCTTTAAAATACAAATTAGAAAATTTGGGGAAGGATCCAGGGAAGAGCAATATTAAATCCTTGTAGCCTGTGCTTAACTTTATCTCTTCAAAAGGTACCTTGGTTAATGTCAATGGACTATGACAGGAGAGTTCAAGATTAGAATTTAGATTGGAAATAATCCCCATATGGATTTTATCTCCATGTCAGTTCCTGCTCTGGAGGGAGACAGATGTGGGTCAGATTAGCAACAAACTGGTCATTGGTCAGAAATACATACTCATCTTAAAGGACTAAGGCATGGCCTAGGGAGCAGGGGTGATGGGAACAGAGGTACACAGGGGACCTGAATGAGCAGACACTGTGGGGTAAAAAATGAAAACTAAGGCCAGGGCATTAGAACATTTTCACCAGGGAGAGGAGGAAGGGGGTACCCAAAATGGAGCCAGCGCAGTTAGAATTGCAGAGCTGTAAAACACAGGAGGGCCTGATGAGAACAGAGCAAGAAGGAAATCTTCCCCAAGAGCAGCCTGAGAGTTACAATAATGTCTTCTTACATTTTTTGGGGAATGGAGGGGGGAAGAAATGTAGTTTAGTGATTCTCAAGTGGTTCTTGACTTTTGCCAGACGTTTCAGTCAAAGGAAGGGACTTTAAACTTGAAGCTTGACCCTTGACACACAGGAGCACCATTAGTGGTCCAGATACTTGAAATGGCACACAAATGTGACAGAAAATGGGAACTAAGAGTTCATCACTGGGGAGATGAAGAGCATGTGTGCATGTGCGCGTGCGTGAGTGGTATGTGTTACGTATATGTGGTAGTGTGCATGCGCGCGTGCGTGAGTGGTATGTGTTACGTATATGTGGTAGTGTGCATGCGCGCGTGCGTGAGTGGTATGTGTTACATATATGTGGTATATGCACACTTGAGTTTGCAGGTGCATGCTTCTGCCCATCTCCATGGAGGCCAGAGCAGGACTCATGCATTAGTGTTCTGTTTCCTGACTCCACACATCAGTCCTGTGAGCAAAGGTCTCTCACTGAATGTGGAGTTTGGCTGGTAGCCAGTAGGACCCATTCGATCACCTGTATTTACATCACACACTGCACTGAAGATACAGACACGTGTGGCCACAGCCGGGATTTTTACATGGATTCTGGGAACACAAACTCTGTTCTAAGACCTATAAAGCAAAGACTTTAATTCACTGAGCCATTTCCTCATCCCCTAAGAAATTTCATTGTTAAACTAGAATGACGTGACATAAAAACACTGTATGAAGGACAAAAAGAGAACTATCCAGAGAAAGAATCATGGGAAGACAGCTGAGGCTAGGAGTGAAGCTCAGTGGTCAAAACAACAACAACAAAAAAAAAAAAACCCCAAAAAACAAAAACACTTGCCCAGCCTGCGCAAAACCCTGTGGTCTACTCCATTGTGTTGATAGAAAGTGACTCTGTTTCCCCAAACTACCATTCACAATACTTTCTATAATTGATAAGACAATGACTATTTATCATAATTACAAATTTTTAAAATTTTTCCTTCTCTCTCTTTCTGTGTGTGTGTGTGTGTGTGTGTGTGTGTGTGTGTGTCAGAGAGAGAGAGAGAGAGAGAGAGAGAGAGAGAGAGGAAGAGAGACAGAGAGAGAGAGACAGAGAGAGAGAGAGAGAGAGAGAGAGAGAGGTATGTTCAAGTTCACTTGTGTGAGTGCAGGTATATATGGGGGGATATTTGCCCAGGCACTAGGAGCCTGGGAGCCAACAAGCCCTTGCTGGCCTGAACCAGATTAAACCGGCTATCTGAGCATGCAGTATGTAACTTCCTCAAATTGAGCCAACCTAGGTCTGCCAAAGGGCCTCAGACAGAGCTGCTGTGTCAGGAGACAAGATTACCTGAATGTGTCTCCAGCTGCCGTTAGAGACCCTGACATCAGTGCTACTGCTTCCCCTCCCTTGGCAGGTGGGGGTTATCTAAGGCTTTCCTTTCCTAAAATGAGCTTGCTGCACCCAGCATGTCTCCCAGAGCCTGTGTCATTGTCCCCATGCCAACTTGACCCCTCCCCCAAGGGAAAATTCAATGGAACAAAGCAGCAGATCAAAGCAACTGGCATACTCATGTGATGTCAGAACTTCCTCTGTATGCTGTGAATATGTTTTATTACCATTGCTTAATGATTGGACTATGGCTGGACAGAATAGAGATAGGCAGGGAAACTAAACTGAATGCAGAGAGAAAGAAGGCAGAGTCCAGGAGAGGCCATGTAGCTGCCAAAGGAGAAGGACAGTACACCAGAAGCTTACTGGTAGGCCACAGCCTCCTGATGATACATAGATTAATTTAAATGGGTTAATTTAAGATGTAAGAGTTAGTCAATAAGAATCCTCAGCTAGTAGGCCAAACAGTGTTGTACTTAATATATATTTTCTGTGTGATAATTTGGGCCTGGGAGGCCAGGAAGCAAATGATGAGTCTCCTTTTACACACATGCTGATATGCCCTTGTGGAAGCCATAGGACAACCTAGATAGTTGGTCTTCACCTTCCACCCTGTTTTAAGGCAGGGTTTCTCCTGCTGTGTGGAACTGCATCTGCCAGGCGAGATAGTCCATGAGCTGCTGTAGATCCCCTCTCTCTACCTCTCATCTTGCTATCGGAACACTTGTATTACAGCTGCATGCTACTATGGCAGGCTTTGTGTGAGTTCTGGAGATTTAAACTAACTACAGTGCTCACACTTGTGGGCCAAAGCATTTCACAGAGTCATCTACCCTGACCTGTGCTTGCATTGTTTTTCTTGATGTGGATCAGTACCTAGGACATGCAGCAAGAGAACAGGAGAAACCATGAAACTAGATACTATGATCTTGTTCTCAATCTCTCAGTAAAAACTTTCTGCAGCACACTTGGCAAGATACTAACCAAGTGGTCAAATAACAGGAGGTAGCAAGAATTCCTAAACCAAAGACAGCTATTCTAGGGAGCTAGAGGTCTGGGGGCCTGAACTACAGAGATATCAAGCAGAATAAATCTTGATAGTCTTTTTTTGATTAATTATTCTTATTTATCCATGTTAAAAGACTTTAATTCCCCTAGCAGAATGATTTGGAAAGATAAGAAAATGCAAAGCAATGAAGACTGGTGCATCAAATGCACAAGAATTTTAGTTAATTTTTTCCTAAGTAGCTGAAACATTGTCAGAGAAATGGGATCTTTATCAATGGTGGTTTGTTGTGGCTGGAGAGGTGGCTCAGTGATTAAGGATGTGTGTTGCTCTTGCAGAGGACCTGATTTCCCAGAATTATGTTAAGTGACTCACAAGTGCCTATAACTCCAGCTCCAAGGGAATCTGATGCCCTCATCTAGCCTCTTCAGGCATCATTACACACATGAGCGTATACACTGAGAAACATACATGCATTACATAAATAATGAAATCTTGGAAACAAGAGAAACGAAGCTTGTAAATTGTCTGGTGCACTAAAAGCTAACCATCCAGTGATTTATTGGACACCTTCCAAGACAGTGCTACATCTCTACATTCACTAAAACATTCGGAAAGTTTTGTTGTTTGTTTATGAAAAGCAATTCATTTATTTCACAAATTCTAGTTTTTAAGTATTGATCAAAATATAGTCTTCTATAGGTATTGCTAGGTTTTACTTAGAATTCTTACAAATAATTGTATTTCACTTTGTTGGTCCAGCAGTACTAGGCTGAAATATTGATCAAACGATATCACTGCTGTGTTAGAAAATTAATGTTTAAAAATGTTATTCTGAAGCCTGTATTTATGGAAATGGTAGATTAAGATAATTATCCTCTTAGCAGTACTTGATACTTCAATATCTGTAAAGGCAATGCAGCTTTTACCATAAATAATTTTTTGAATATCCAAAAAATAGCTGGGCAATCACTGGAAACCCCAGCTTATAGGCCAGAGAAATAAACCTTTGAATTCTAAAATACCACATAACATTTTTGCTAGAGATTGCTAAGAGCTTGGTGACTGGAATGGAATGTTTTGGGGAGCTTGCATATTCAAAGAGCAGAGTGAGAGAGACATTATCAACACAGCATACCAGCCTCCGGCAACCTCAGTCTCCTGAATTCCTGCTTCAGTTGATTCTTTAAACTGCTGTTTAGCCAATACATGCTAACTCTCTAGTTATGTTCAGGTAGTTATAATGAAAAAACAACAAATAAAAGAGAAGTTGTTGGCGTTGGCCTAATTTTTGAATAAAGATTGTCTATTGTCTCAGATTACAGCTCAGTTGTATGGTTTACTTCTGACCACTGAGGGAAAATCCCTGAAAAGACTTAATGGGAAAATGTTGTTTTAAGGCCTTCAGAGATGCACAACAATGTTGGAGGAAAGTTTCTCACCTCACAGTAGACAAGAGACGGAGAGAGTAAAGAGAGAGGTGGGGCAAAAGATGACCTTCAAGAACACATCTTAGTGGCCTCCCTGGTTCAACTTCACCTACCACTAAATAGCCCATTCAATGCAAACACAACAATAGATTGGTCCTTGCTGAGGTCACTGCCTACCTTATCTAATCACACCCAAGGCACACTATCAGCTGGGAGCCAAGCCTTCAGTACAGGGGCCACTGGGAAAACACTTTATGCCCAAATGTAGCAGATACCCAAGCTCAGTGATAATTTGAAGCTAAGGTTCTTTCAACCAGCTCCAGTCAGCATCATTTCCAATACTTTGTCCACGGTGCCAGTTCAGCCTCAGTTCTTCAACCTCTCCTTTTCCATAATAAAGGAAGTAGGATAAAGCAGGCAATAGTCTGACTTCCTCTGCCCTTTTGATGTTGGTCTCTGGTACCCTCTTGAATCACATGACTGCTTAGTGTTGGGTGACTTTGTAGGTTCTGCGAGGTGCCTTCATTTCTGGAGACTCGTGAATTTTTTGGATATGCACCTGAGATTTACACTTTAAGCTCCCCTCACACACACACACACACACACACACACACACACACACACACGTATATATATGAGAAAAAATATATATAAATTATATAGTTAGATGTGATACATACTAATATGTGTATATACATGCATATATGTATATATGTATGTGCATATATACATATCTGTGTCTGTATATATATATATATGTATGTGAGTATATATATAAGTATGCATATACATAGTCATATACTTCTCACAAACTTCTCTTGGGGGTTCTATGAACCATAGTCTTATTTCTTTTTCTTTTCCTTGATCATTCTGTGACTGATTCAACTCCATAGGATACTCATACTTTTATTGTCCTGTAGGTACCATTATTTACCCACCCTCCACCCCAGTGTGCAATGGCTGACTTACCTCTACTGACAGAGCCGAGTATAGTAGTCTTTCCTACAACTTAGATGCCGTGGGACAAGACAATGATCTTTTATCCTGTCATTTGTATTATTTTTAATAAATGCTGATTGGCCAGTAGCCAGGCAGGAAGTATAGGTGGGGCAACCACGTAGAAAGTATAGGTGGGTGGAAGAGAACAGAAAAATTTGGGGAAGAGGAAAGATGCAGTCTGAAGTCATCACCCAGACAGAGAGGAAGGAAGATTAGAATGCCTCACTGATAAAGGTACCAAGCCATGTGGCTAACACAGACAAGAATAATGGGCTAATACAAGATGTAAGAGTTAATAAGCAGCCTGACCTAATAGGCTCATCAGTTTATGATTAATGTAGACCTCTGTGTGTTTCTTTGGGACTGAACAACTGTGGACAGGGCAAGACAGAACCCTCGGTCAACACTTAGATATAAATCTGATTTGCCTGCAACCAATCAACTCCATCAAACCCTGCTTCTGGGGAGATCTCAGAACTCTTTTTTGTAAAGCTGCTGTGAAGACCAAGTTGCCTCCATCCTACCAATGATATCTGTATTTGAAAAATTATTGTCAATGCCATAAATGACTAAATGCCCAAGAAAAGAACAACTTATGTTTAGAAAAGTTTAATAATTTCCCACTATCCACTGTAACATGATGGGGCCTGCTTGTTGGGGTTTTCTGTCCCGCCCAGTACCCCACAGCCAGCAAGCCCCAAAGAAAATCACACAGAGATCTCTATAATTTATAAAGCTGATTGGCCCATTAGATCAGGCTACTTATTAGCTCTTGTAATTTATATTAACCCATTATTCTGATCTATGTTAGCCATGTGGCTCAGTTCCTTTTTCAGTGGGGCAGATCACATCTTGCTGCTTCGGTGGTCTGGGCAGGAGTGAGAGGAATCAACTTCCTCCTTCCCAGAATTATCCTGTTCTCAATGCATCCTTTCTACTTCCTGTCTGGTTTTCCCACCTATACTTCCTGCCTGGACAATCAGCATTTATTTAAAACATGATTGACAGATTACAGACAATTCTTCTTCTGCACCACTTAATTTTTGTAAAGCTGCTGTGAAGACCAAGTTGCCTCCATCCTACAAGAATTAATCCCAATGATATCTGTATTTGAAAAATTATTGTCAATGCCATAAATGACCAAATGTCCAAGAAAAGAAAAACTTATGTTTAGAAAAGTTTGATAATTTCCCATTATCCGTGCTATGCATAAAGTGTAATAATTTCCAATTGTTCATGCTATCCATAAATTTTCACCAAGAGGAGCAAAAAACAGGGTGGGGGGTGAAGTGTGATAAATTTAAGAGCATAATGCAGAAGGAGATGTAAAGAGGAAGAGGAAAGGCAGAGGAAGGAAGGAGAGAGAGAAAGGAGCAGGCCCACAAGAATAAAAGGGAGAGAGAAAATCAGGTTACTAGATGAATAGACTTACCATCGATTTTATAAGACTTCTGCTCTTACCACTCATTTAAAATTAACTTATATTCACACCCAAGGTTCAGCTGGCATTGTCTCCATGGAAACCATTTAAATATGGCATATGGCAGAAACATTAAACCAACCATACCTAAAGCACATGTATATATGCATGCTGTGTGAGAATGGAGTCTCTCTAAATATTCTAACTCATTGGAATGAGTTGTTTTGTGATGATGGATAATTTCCAATGAATATTTTAAATGTAATATCCTGCATTATTTAACAATTCATCTGATGGGATTTTTTGGGAACAGTCTTAATAAATTGAATATGACTGTCTAATCTGCCAGATAAAGAGGGAGGCATTTTATGAACGTGTGATACGAAAACACTATATCATCCGCCGTAGTTCTAGCCACAAAAGAACTTGTTAGTAAACCTCTGAAGTGATTGGCTCTCATTAACCAACAAATGCATAAAAACGCCGCTTTGTACAGATTTTATCCGATGGTATTTATTTTTATTTGGGAGGAACAAGAGAACAAACCAAGGTTCACACACACTGAACAGCTGGTGTCCTCCAGAATCTGCTCCCCATGCCTCTTTTCTCCATTCTCTGGACTCTTTTCTCTCTAAGTCAAATCTCTGAGGAATAAGCTACTGAATTTCAAGGAGTTCAAAAATATCACTTCTATATTCTCTGTGGTTATTTCAGCCATATTACCCAACTTCACTATAAACCATTGAAAATAAGTGTTGCTATGTGGCATAGGCATGAGAAACTTTGGATTCTCATCTAAATATCCACAGCCCCCCCTTTTTTAATTTTTAATTTTTTCTTTTTCTTAATATTTTTATCTTATTAAATTAAAGATTTCTGTCTCTTTCCCGCCACCGCCTCCCATTTCCCTCCCCCCCTCCTCCAACCAAGTCCCCCTCCCTCGTCAGCCCAAAGAGCCACAGGCCCTTTGTTTTCTCCTTTACATTTCTGCACTCAGATTTGGGACATCAGTCTTACCCAGAAGCAAACGTCATTTGCAGTGCCAAAGGAAGAATCTAGTCAGATTGATGATGCTCACATCCCTTCTGCGACATCAGTCAGATCATATTGGGCACAAGGGAAAACATGAGGCCACTAACCTGCTGTGGAATCACAGAATAGTTCCACATCATTATCAGAGATAGCAGCATTACAGGGAGCATGGAACCTACAGGCCTGGCTACCAAAGGAAATCTCAGACACTCAGGCAAGCTCCCAACAGTAGACTACATGGAGCATTTCCCACCAGCAAATAGCTTTGAATTGTTTCAGGAGGGCTTTAACTCTTCTATTTTTCTTTTATCTACCTATTTATTTATCTTTTCTCTCTCCATCCCACTTGCCTCTTCCTCCTACCTATCTTTCCCCCTATTTAGTGTGTGTGTGTGTGTGTACCCACTCATATGTGTACTTGGGAGCATAGCATACAATAGCATGTATGTTAAGGTTAGATGATGCCCTCATGTGTTGGTCTTTGCTTCTTCTCTTGTTGAGATAAAGTCTGTTTGCTGTTATATATTGCAGGTCATCTGGCCCATGAGCTTCTCGGGATTCTCCAGCCCTATCTTCCATCATGCTGCAGGAATGTCGGTATTCCTGAAGCGTGCTGCTGTTGTCCATATTCATGTGGATACTGAGGAAGCACACTCAAGCCCTGGCAGTCACATGGCAAGAGCTATGCACTCTTAACATCTTCCTTTTCCCTCAGGAGAGATTTCCACAGGAATTCAGAATTATATTGGACTTAATTAAACTTTTTCTTTTGATAACTTTGAGTGAAATGAGCCTGGGTTCCAGAATTGTTGCTGGGCAGTTCATCCCCAATTACCATTGCATCTGGTTCCAAATTTAATTGTGGGAATGTGATAAAATGACACTTCATGGGCTAATTTAACTAAATCATAATCTTCAGGATACTGAGTCTCCACACTGCAGCACAGAAGCATGTATCTCTATGTTTGTATGCCTTTTATCTCTGAGTGTCTCAACACTTTTCTTCCTATAAGATTCCTTAGAGTAATAAGCCATGATGGTGCATGTTTATATTCAAGGAAGGCTGAAAGAGCTTAAATAAGAATTTAAGATGCAGACAACACAGTGAGATTATGTCTATAATCTCCAGAGGGTGGAGATTAGTTGTTGAGTTTTTGCCTCATATTCATAAGTCATTGTTGTCAATCTCCAATACATACACACACAAAATACTATTTGAAAAACATTTTATATATACTTAAATGAATATATCAATTCCTTTTCTAATGATCCCTTTCTATTTTTCTAATATATTCTGAGTCATATATCTGAAAAACAATAAAAATTCATTATAATTTTAATAGTTCATATAAATATATTATACAATGATGTGAATATCATCATGTTTGAAGGCATGTCTGTTAAAAATGCCTTTCATGTCCTGTTCTGTCTTTCCTAGTCTCTAGTACAATGTTGAGGAGATAAGGCAATTAGAATTATCAGATTCTTTCTATTTTTCATTGTAATTACTTGAAATAGAGGATAACAGTTTATAGTATAATATTTTTATAATTTCAGAGTTTGTGAAGATGGCTTAGACCAAAAATATAAGTTAGATTTTGTGGAAATGACCTGCATCTGATAATTCAATCATATCAACTTTATTTTTAATTAGGGAAGATGACAAAGTATATTTTAGTGGATCATTTTTAATCAATAAAGCATTGTTTCATTATGTATCTAATCCAATGTAATGTACCTCTTGTTCCTCACTGTAACTAACCTTTAATATACTTTTGTTCATATCTGAATTCACAGACTCTTTTAATAATCTGTGCTTCATATTTTTACAATGTTTCTCTAAAATCTCTAATCATATCCTTCTGTTTTTGTTGATATATTTTTCAGTGCTAATAGACACAGGCAATATTAAATCTTTTTTAACAGAAAGCCATTACTTTTAAAGTTCTTTCTTTCTCTTTCATTCTGATTTATTGATTGATTAGCTGATTGGTTAGACTGGGGTTTGAACACAAAGCCTTGAAACACTCTAGGTAAGAGTTACCACTGAACAAAATCCCTAACTCCTGGTTTTTGGAGAGAGAATCTCATCACATAGTCTGGGATAACCTTGAACTAAACCAAAGTGTTCCTGCCTCTGCATCCTATAGACTGGAATTATAGGCATGTGCCAATACTCACAGAAAATGTTATTTTATTGATCCAACAGTAGCACAAGTACAGGCAAGGCCTTTTTAAATAAATGTGCCTGTGTAATATACATATATATTTTACAAATGAGCCTGAATGCCTTTATAAATTTTTATAACAATGCCCACTTAACTGCAGTAATATCAGAGAAGTCAGTACTGGGCTAGGAAGATTATTCAGAGTGAATGCTTTGCATTTTGAATCCACAGTGCTTTTGTAAAAGACTGGGTATTGCTGAGCATTCCTGTAAGACCAGAATTGAGGGCCAGAAATGGTGGATCCTGAGAGCTTGCTAGCCTGCTATCAGAACCAAAAGAGATTTCAGTTCACTAACCTTTCTCTAGCATTAAGTCACAGAGCAATAGACTAAGAGACCTGACATCTTCTCAGGCCTATACATGCAAACACGTGAGCTTGTGCATGAGCAAACATATTCATGTACATGCAAATGCACATATACCACATAGAAACACATACATGCACATACAGCAAGACAGAGAGAAAGAAAGAGAGAGTCCTTGGGGCTTTTAGTCAACGTTTTCTATTTGAAATATGACAAAGATTTCCTGGGGACATCACTATCAATTTTTTATTCTCCAACTGATGCAACTCAGTCTGTGGAATCATAACTGATTTGCCTATGACCACCTCCCACACCCAGGTTTTCAACAATAAATCTTGTAAACTGGATAATCTTTAATCTCTTAAGCCAGTTCGCTGTGAAATAGAAAGCAGTCAGAAGCACATGATTAAATTCTATGACCCTCAGGGTTTATGGCCCTATCACTCTGTTCTCCCTAAGCACTCATTTTTTTTTATTGCTTATCCTCCCCAATGTATTCACCCCTTTCAATAACTCCTCAAGATTTTCCGTTAGTCTTGTGTGAGGGTTCTGGGCAATGTTAAATGCTGGAGTTCTGAGTCTTTGGTGCTCTCCTAGTATTTGGAGAAGAGAACTGAGCCAGAATTAGTTTTTGGGGGGCAGAGGGAGAGGGAGTTTAAGACAGGGTTTCTCTGGTGTTGCTTTGGAGTCTGTTCTAAAACTAGTTCTCATAGACCAGGCTGACCTTGAATTCACAGAGATCCGCCTGCCTCTGCCTCCCAAGTGCTGGGATTAAAGGTGTATGCCACCACCCACTCAGCAAGATCTTAAAGTTTGCATGAGTCTTACATAATATTTCATGTTTCAATATTAGGAATACAAATTCTTTAGCACTAAGTCATAAAATAAAAACAGGGCTGAAGAGATGGTTCTGCAGTTGAGGGTACTGGATGGTCCATTGAAGACCCCAGTTTGGTACCTAGCACCCACCTGGTGGCTCAGAACCATCTGCAATGCCAATTCCAGGGGACTCAGCTTTCTCTTCTGGCCTCCACAGACACATAAATGCACAGGGTGGACATACATAAATGTAGGCAAACACTCACACACATACAATAAAATCAAATGGATCTTTAAAGAGAAATAAACCTGTAATTTTCAAAGATATGTTGATAGAAATAATCTTGAGATATGCAATGAAAAATGGTGAAGAAACCATCATTGCATTTACAAATGCAAGTTTGTTATAATATAACTTCCAGAACCATCCTCCAAATTCTAGGCCTTTCTTTTGATCATGAGAAATCACTTCAGAAAAGTAGCACTCTTTATTGATGACATGGATGGTTTATCTTTTCAGACATGAATGTGTCAAAAATTCAAGAAAAAGGGATTGGGCTAAATTATTTTTCAAAGTTAAAAAGAGAAATCACATACAGTGAAGTCAAGGACAGCTTGAGAACTCTTAATCTCTGGCACAGCAGGGGTAGAGTGAGAAACAATCTTTCTCAATTGTAAGGAAAGAGAATTGAACAAAATAACAAGGCCATTTGCAGAGAATGAAGAGATCAAGGGGAGACAGCAGACAGCATCTGAAAAGGGATTTTCAAAATGCTGCCAGCAAACTCACACTCTTAATTTTCAGAACATCAATTTCTGGGTTTGGGGTTTTGTTTAAAATATGATTTTCTCTTCTAATGCTGTTTTCCCTCCAACCATTTGGTATTCAGACATCATAGAACATACAGAAATGGTTTTAAATATTATTTTTTTAAAAAATTTATTCTCCTGTCTTTTACTCTCTGGAAGGGGAAATGGGATCCTGCAAATGGCTCCCAATCTGTCTGGTGTCAAATTCAGGCTGCAGACATTCCTGAGCATGGGCATTCTGGACTCAGCTGCTGTCTGTGAACAATGAAGCAGCAGCTCCCATGTGGTGTTCCAATAACCATGCCTGGGGTATAAGCATGAGGAAAGAGAACTCACCGGTGCCATCATCACTCACGGCGCCATTGCTCATGACTGCAACCACTCTAACCTTTACCAAACGGCTCTCTCCAGAAACCCATGATTTGGTTACCTCTTAGCAATGCATCTTGCCCTCTTTATCCTGTGATCCCAAGGTATGGAACACTCCAGCTATCCTCTGCATTTGCCTTATTTTACCAACCTTGTTTCATTATCCTGAACAGACAACCGCGTACAATTTATAAATCACACATTGTTTCTTTAGGCAATCTTATGTTTGTTTTCAAGCCACATAATGTGTGCATTTATACAACAGTGTCAACTTCCTCCAGGCAAAAACCATCAGGGACGCAGCTGCCATTGAATATGGTAGGCTCATTCGTACTTGAAAGACAGGACATGCACTGTGGGCAACAACTAAATTACCTCAAAGCACTCAATTTTTATTGGTTATCCTTCTCAATCCATTTATCCTTTTTGATACCCCTAAAGATAACTCTGTAATCACTATGATGATTGGACTTGAGTTGGGTAATAGTAAGAATGAGGTCAAGGAAGTGATGTTCAGCTCTATTTTGAAACCTTGCAGAAATGGGGTAATTCTATAGCTGTGTATTGCGAAAAACATTATCTACAGGGAGAGAAGGCAAAACTCACGTATGATACTAAGGCCCAGTTATGTTTGTTACACATGTAGCAGTTACTTCTTTTAATACAACTCAGCTTTGTAGCTTGTGTTGACCTTAGGGTCCATGATACAGCAGCATGAATGTTTACTCAATAAGTGCCTGACTGTACTCTCTGGGGAGAATCCAAGACTGAGATCATATCATTGCCCCATCCCCCAGGGTGTTCATTCAGCTGCTTATATGGAATGTGAGAGCCAGGTAAGCTTTCAACATCTACTCTTCTTAGGGTCTCCGGCCTTCCAATCAGCCCTGATACTTTTTCTTCCTTGCCAGCTTTCATACTCACAGGAGCCCACTCCTCAAATCTCCCTCTGCCTGCCTATCTCTTTCTCTCTCACACACACACAAACACACACACATAGATTCTCAGCACAATATTATATGCAACCTAGCACACATGGATTCATAATTTGTTGGCCTTTCCAATAATATATACCCATAACTTGGGCATAGAATTTTATCTTTATACTTCGTGTGCAGAAATCAGAATGGTACCTAGCCCATAGTGGAGGTTCAGTAAAAACCTTCAATGAACAGAGAAGTTCAATAATTTGTCCAAATCTCATGGAAGATAAGAAGACAGAGTAAAAGACCAGAGCTCAGAAATTGCACTCTACCAGCTCCATCAACAACACAGAGTCCTGAAATTATAAACTCTAATACCAGCATGTATCCTGAGATTGGAAAGGAAGTGTGGACAGCTTAGTCTGTGATAAGAGCCATATTAACTTTTCACACTTTTTCTTTCAATACAAGGCTTCGCTGATTGTTTCAATTCCTGAAGCTTATGTTACCTGTTTTGAATGTGGCTATCTTAAACTAGACCTTGATATGACCTCTAATCTTATCCAGAAGTGAATTATACTTACCATGAGGGATTCCTTCTCCGTAACTTGCATACTTGAAGGAGAAAAAGAGTTGGAAAAGGGAAGGCTGTCTTATATAAGTAGAGCTTAACAGGGAATTAGCAATTCTACAACAAAGACTTACATTCAATATTCTAGTGCTTTTCCAAGGCACAAAACAAACAGGCCAATATTACATTTTTTTAAAAAAAATGTGTTACCATGCAAGAAGTCAGCATACTACTTGCTGGCTTGTCTGCAACTCTTCTGATGAAAGTTATATTTATTCTGCCTATTGAGATGAAAGCAGCAATAATAAAACTGCCACAAAGGATAAGATTGTTCTCCTAGAGACTGGGTTATAAAACAGGGCTTGGTGAAGTGGGTCTTCTCCTTGGCTCAATTGTTGACAGCATCACAGACACAACATTGAGGTTTAATTAAAACAATTGTGTATACCTCTGTGTAGCATTGCACCCTGTCCTCCAGACCAGTTTGACAAAGAAGAAAAAACTGATGAAAAAGAAAGGCACGCAAGCACAGGAAGCTGAAATTGACCTTGATATTACTAATGAGAGGACTATTCACAGCAACCTTGGTAAGCCCAGCAGTGGCTCTTAAATATTCCCAGAGCAGTTCATTCATGTCATGCACATCTGCCATACGGCTGACCCTCACCTTAGCAGATAGCTCCGATATTAAGGGTGGCAAAATGGGGCAGCATCTGAAGCAAGGAAAATCTGAGGGTGAGTCTCATTGTTAAAAGACACTAGACACATTACCTTCTACAAAGCAAGCTTGGTCTCAGCCAGTAGTGTTTGATAATCTTTACAACTATCCTGGTTGGGTAGTTGTTAGCAAAACTATTTCAATACAGAGGAAATTAAATATCAATGTTATTAGCCACCCGTAAAACATGTGGTGAATTCCATGCTTCACTGCTCATGAGCACCTTGGAATTTAAAATTTTGTTGTATCTCTAAATTATAGTGGGTTATCCTATTATTATTTAGAGTCTCTTTTCTGAAAATGCCTTTTTACAGACACTGGGATCTTTTAAAAATTGACAATTACAAGCTCAAACATTATTCCTACAAAAGGGTCACATTTGTGTTGACATTTGAACTGTTAGAGACACAGAAAATAACCATTAAGCAATATATATGTGACCAAAATCAACACAGCATTCAGCAACCTACATCTCTATACACATGACTTTTTAGCTATGAGCTATTATTTGATTATTGCCTTTATTGTTATCTCAAAGTTAGAAAGTTAATATGCATGGATGCATATAATGGTTTACTCTTCATACACAGCTTGCATGGAGGTTGTTTTTCATGTTTCCTTAAATATTTTGACTCAACACACTGAGCTTTCTGGTACTCAGTAGCTAATATCTTCCATTAAAATCACTCTTGAAAGTTAGACTTTTGGAGGACCAATTGCCCATCTGCTATGAAAAGGATAAGGTAACATGGGGGGTGACTACTATCATGCTTGAAGACATTGAGCTCAATATCCAGAATCCATACTGTGGAGGGGAGAAGTGGTCAACATAGGTTATTTTCTGACCTCCACATGTTGTACACACACACACACACAAACACACACACACAAATGGATAAATAACTATAGATTTTCTAAAAGTAAAGCATAAATTTTAGTGTCTTGTAGCATTTTGTCAATTATAGAGGCTCTGGAAACTTGTGACAGAACTGAGAGTTTGTCTTTGTGAAGGTCATGTACTGTGAGACATATCATTTCTATTGCTCTCTCTTTAAGTAGACATACTCTCCATTTAGTTATGAGAAAACATTAGGCAAAACTCAACGGAAGGATAGGATATTCTTTGAAATAGCTGTCTGATATTCTTCAGAAGTGACAAAGATGTAAAAGACAATGGAAGTGTCAATGCCTAGGATAAACTCAGTGGGAAGAAGGAGATGAAACTCAACGAGGAGATGGGTTATTGCCACACTTGTGAAAATATAGATTGTATTAACTGAGGTGTAAAAACTCTCCTGCTGTAGGTCTCACCATTCCCTATACACTGAATCCTGAAGTCTATAAACATAGAGACAGTGAACTGAACATTAACATACAAGCACTTGGTGCTCTTTTTTTTCTGACTCCAGGTGTAATATGGACAGCTGCTTCAAGCTCCTGAGGCCTTGCTGTCCTGCACATCCAGGATGGGCTATAACCTTGAATAAGGAACTAAAGTAAACTTTCTACTTTAAGTTGCTTTCATTGGAGTATTTTATACAGCACCAGAAAATAAAGTAAGATAATAACTACAGAAGAGAAAAATCTATCTTGCAAAACTTCATCAAAAACACTCTTTAAACTATGATTCAGTATTACTGCAGAATTGTGGTTCCCTCTAAAAGAAGAAAAGATCAGATCATAGAATGTTTTGTGCTGGCAAAAATAAAAAAAACTCAGCAAACGACAAGGAAACATTTTGAAGACAGAACTAGATAGCCAAGCAGAAGTATCACTTTAAAGGCAAATTGGAATGATTGGAATAAAATAATAATTTTAATATTCTTTGTATATAAATACCACATCTGACTATAATAAAATTAATACCTGAATGAGTATGAATAGAGAAAGGTGGATAGATGCAATAACTCCAGCTGAAGAAAGAACATAGGAGGAACTCCACACTTGGAATTACTAGGGCAGGATTCATTGAGAAATTCATTGTCACGAAGTCTAAAGTGTATCACCTGAAAATGCTTGGTAATTGCAAAAGTATAAAACAATAATACACTTACAGTGGAAAACCCAGAAAATATCACCCTACCCAATTGCTCGATGTATCATCACCAATATTGAGACATATAGCTGCTCTCCTGCTACCTGCTAGGTTGTTCTGAAAGGACATCTCTTCCCTAGGCTGTTCTTTGTTATAAATGAAAAATGTCTTACCATGTTATGAGGATGGACTATGCAAGCCTGAGTCAGGGGTTATTTTATAACAAGAGTCTCTGGGCTTCTTCAAAGATTTCTAAGCTCATGAATGACAGTCAAAACCACAAAAGTGTTGCAAAATCCAGGGAGGGAACAATCATGCAATGGTGGGTACTGGAAAAGATGAAAAAACCCTGGACATGGTAACATACACCTGTTTTTAGAAGGTTGCAAGTACTGAGCACAACCAGACTATCCAGCAAAACACAGACAAAAACAAACAAACATGACTTTACAAACTGAAGAAACATAATGAAGTTTTTAATTTGACAGTATCATCTGGATATCATATTATTTATTGCATTGTGCTTATTACATATAATTATATTCATTTTGGACAGTGTATCACAGATGTTCAAGATCTTTGCCTTGCAGGAAACTGGATGAAGGGTACATGGTTATTTCTATACTAGATAAGAAAAATTCTTTTAAATTTAAAATCTTTTCAAAATTAAAAATTCAAAAATTTGCTGATTTGCCCATGTTACACTGATACTGAATTTGAAAAAAAAAAACAGTAACTGTTAAATATATTAATTTAAAGTACTGGGATTCAAGACAGCAAAAAATACTAATATATCTTTTAAAATATAGTAGTTATAAAACATTGAAGACCTAAGTCAAGAAAAATATTAAGCACTATTACAGACATATTGAAAACTCATGTCATGAGGTTGTCTGTGTGGTTGCAAGATTAGACTCAAAAGCATTTTATCTAAAACAAGGAAAGACAACATTAATTAATGCCTAGCATTAATTCTTCACAGACCTTAATATGGAACTAAATTAGCATATGCATAATACAAAGACAAGTGGGTGTTACACAGTAGGTGACATCATTTCAAAACAGGAGGGTGGTCTGTGGTATTAACTCTGGTTAAACTGAATTTATTGACAACCTTAAGATCTCCATGTCTCAGTTCCCTTGTCTGAAAAAATCATTAATATTTACATGCTTTGTGAGCATCTGATTAGAACATGCAAGGGCAGGGCAGGTAGATCAATAGGTAACATTCTTGCTACATTACATGAGGACAGGAGTCAGAGTCCCCAGAATTCATAAAAGGTCAGCATGGCAGTCACATCTATACTCCCAGGGATCCTACCACAGATGAGAGGCAGACACATGAGAATCCCATAACGAATGTGGGCTGGTATGCCTGGCATGTGCAGCTGTGACTTAAAAGAGATCCCATCAGAAACTGGATGGGAGAGGAAGACATGAGTGTACTCATCCACACAAACATGCACATATCTCCTCATCACACATACATGCACAGAACAGACAAAAAATAGAAAGCATAGGGAGATCTAAGGTATGTTCATCCACAGAAACATGCATGCATATCCACATCATACATGGATGCACAAAACAAACAAAAATATAAATTATAGAACATTTTTGGTAGAGGTTTGTAAAAAAAAGCTACAAACTGCTTCAAAGTGTTATGGTTTGATACTGTTTAAGAAACATAGTGTTTACAAACAGTAAAGTTGGGGTTACATGTGCATTAAGAATATCGTCATCATAAAGTGTAAGACAAGTAATCATCTCATTTTCCTAAGAAACTCTTAGAACTTATGAAAATGTAATTCTTTTGTTAATAATATATAAACAACTGTGTTCATTAGTCTTCTGTTTTTAGCATTCTGGCTTAGCGTCTAAGTGGTTCTCAACCTTCCTTTTTTTATTGAGACAGGTTTCTTTGTAGCTTTGGAGCCTGTCCTGGAACTTACTTTGTAGGCCAGGCTGCCCTCAAACTTATAAAGATTCATCTACCTATCTCTGCCTCCCAAGTGCTGGGATTAAAGGGATTTGCCAACACTGCCTGGCTTGGTTCTCTATCATCCTAATGCTGTAATCCTTTGATATGGTTCCTCAGTTTTAGTGACCCACTGTTGTGAAATTCCCCTCTGTATGCTGTGATTACCATTAGTGAATGAAGAAAACTGCCTTGGCCTAATAGGGTAGAACAGAGATAGGTGGGGAAAACTAAACTGAATGCTGGGAGGAAGAAGGCAGAGTCAGAGAGAAGCCATGGAGCTGCCACCAAAGACAAACCACTGAAACTTTGCTGGTAGGCCATGACCTCGTGGTGATGCACATATTAATAGAGATGGGTTAAACTAAGATGTAAGAGTTAGCAAATAAGAAACTAGAGTAAATGGGCCAAGCAGTGATTTAAATAATATGGTTTCTGTGTAATTATTTCAGGGCTGAGTAGCCAGGAACTAACAAGTGGCCCCTCCTCCTACAACCTACAACCATAAAATTATTTATGTTGCTAGTTCATCACTGTAATTTTTCTACTTTTATGAACTTTAATATAAATATTTTTGGAGATAGGGGTTTGTCAAGGGGTTGTGACCCATAGGTTGAGAACCACTGATGTAGACTATCAAAATACATTGTGTATATGACAAAGGAAGAGAGAACTGACATTGGAGAATGTAGCAAATGTCTTATTTAGGTCCTGTGAAATTTAATATTTGAATACATAGACAATTTATTTCAGAAAAACAAGAAAAATAAATTTAAAACAAGAACTGTTAACATTAATGTATTAGAAGTAGAGTGATTGGATGAAAGTCATTTAACTATCCTCTAAGGTCAGGTTTACCCACACACAGCAGCCTGACCACATTCCTGATGGGAATGTATCAGGTTGCATTGTTTTTAGACCAGGAAACAAAGGCTTTACAACATTAGTGTTTTAAAAAAGACTAATTTCTATTTTATGTGTTTGCATGCATCTTTGTATAGCGTGTGCATCATGTGCATGCATGAGCCTGTGGAGGCCAGAAGAGGGCATCAGAACTGGAATTACAGATGACTATGAGCTGCCATGAGAGAGCTGGAAACCAAACCCAGGTTCTCTGAAATAACAGCAGGTGTTCTTAATTGCTGAGCATTCTCTCCAGCTGAACAGCAGTACTTTTTAATTTAAAAGTAACACTAAGAATAAATCCAATGTCTTAGAGAATGACTCGTATCTAATAAAAGCCATAATACTTGCTTTATAATCTTTATAACATTGGGTCTATGTTGAAATGATCAGTTATTGCCTACAAAACTGGCCAGCTAGATGGACTACATTCTGATTAAGAAAACAAATCTTCAGAGCAAGACTTCCCAGAGGGATCTGTGATCTTTCAGGACTCTGTGTGAACATGGTTTTCTGTTCCACTCCCTGTCTCTAATCTCCAAGGACCTAGAGTATCTATCACAGTCCTGCTTATAAAGCATTGTGATTCAACTCGTGGGTTCACACAGTGAGATCATTCCACCATTCCTAATTTCTTTTGTTGAGAGCCTTTATTGTATTTGGTACCACTGGACAGAACAGTAGTGTGTGAATTACTAAGAGTTTCTCCCTTTATCTTTTATTGGAAATATAGAGAACTCAAACATAGAATAAATGCTAAGTTCTACCTTGTAATATATTGGAAAAACCTTTCTTTAAAAGTTTTTTTTCTCTCTTTTTTAAGAATATTAAGTTTGGCAAAATCACAGACCACTTGCATTATAACCCAAAACAAAAAAAGGCTCTTGAGCCTGAATGGATGCCTGAGAGGCCAATTCTTAGTAACTGTAACATCTGAGAGATATTTAAGAGCATTATCTAATGCTCATCATTTCAGGCATGGTGGTCGGAAGATGGCATGGTAAGGACTTACTTTCTCAGGCATGATAATGTGAGAGAAAGGAGGGTCTTGATGTGAGATTCTCCTCTGCACACTATGAATGCCATTGGTTAATAAAGAAGCTGCTATGGACCTATTGCAGTGCAGAATAGAGCAAGGTGAAAATTACAAGCAGATAGAGGAGGAGAGAGTGGGTAGAGTCAAGGAGAAGCCATGTAGCCCCCACAGGAGACAGATGCTGGATGTTGGACAGAACCTTACTGGTAGGCCTCAACCATATGGCAATACACAGATTAATAGAAATGGGTTAATCTAAGATATAAGAGCTAACTAGGAATATGCTAGAATCATTGACCAAGCAGTGTTGCAATTAATATAGTTTCAGTGTAATTATTTGGGTCTGGGTGGCTGGGAAACAAGTGAGCAGCCTCCAGCTACAAAGTTCAATAATACAAGGATTTTGAGGCACAGTATATCAGGAGTTGAACACATATGGTACACACAGAATTTGAATTCAGCCAGAGCAATGGTAAAGATCCAGGTGTAATCCATGACAGCAAGGCAGGAGACCAGATGCTAGATGGGTAAATTCAGCTGATGAACTGAACTGATTCAATGTAAATTTGTTGGGCATATTTCCCTCATAGTCAGAAGTTCTGCTGCATAGAATAGATAAAAATATTCCAACCTATTCCAAAGCCCAAGAGAAGTGAAGGATAAAGAATGAGTAGTGTACTCTTGAGTGACCATCGAGGGATACACGGTCACTTTAGAGAGAAAACACATAACATTTCTAGGAGGAGAAGAAAAATTTAAACACATGGATTTAAATTAGTTTTATCATTGTGACCAAACATCTGGTGAAAGTAACACTTATTATTTGAGGCAATGATGGTCCACCATGATGGAAGGGCATACTGCAGGTGGCTCCATGGTGGCAGCAGTGTGAGCTTGCTCATGTCTCAGTCCATCAGTGTTTGAAAAAAAGGAATGCTTGTGTTCAACTGGTTTGCTCCTCTTTCCCTTAAGCCTGAGACCACAGCTTATAGAATGCTGTTGCCTGCATTCCAAGGAATCTGTCTCTCTCAGTTCATCTTCTCTGGTAATGTCCTTACAAACACAGCTAAGGGTGTGACTCACCTCTGCCCTGGGAAACTCCTAAATTCAAATTGTTGTTCTAAATTAGCCACTACTGAGTATGCAAATGAGTTCCTGTGATTAATATGGAAAATTTTGAAGAGTAAGAGACAAAGAGATGTTGTACAGGGAAGAGCCTGGACAGCGCTAAGGGAACAAAAGACCTTGAGACTGTCAAATCTATTAGGCATGACATGACTTTGCCTCAGAATGATCCCTATAAGTGGAGCTTGGATGTAACTTCCAGTATGCATGAAGTCACATTCCATGTGAGCAGGATAAATAAAGGGATATTCTTTATTAGAAACCATTGGCCATATGTCTAAATACTTGTAGAGTATGCCCACCTCTCTCTGTCAACATGACCCCAGAATGACATTGCAAAAGCCCCAAACATATCAAGGCACTCTGAAGAAGCTCAAGGATTATCATAAACAGTTTTAATTCTACAAGTTTGAAGAATTGAATTAAGGCATTGTAAAGTTTGATTAATGCTTAAAGATTATCTGAATTTACTCATGTCATTAGTCTAGGAAAATCTTACAAGATATAGACTCTCCCTCAAAATCATTAGCTGCTTTGGGTTTTATACTTTTCAACATTCAGTTGTTTCTTTAACTGCTATTGAATCTATTTTTGTAAAAGATCAAGTAGTACACATTTTTACTGAAGCAGCTTTGTTTGATTCTTTATATCAATACCTCCCAGTAAAAATTATTGCTGTTTTTTCCTGTCATTCACAGAAGATAATTTATTTCATTTTTGTTTTGTTTTTTAGTGTGTGTGTGTTAGTTCTTTCATGATGTATCCTATGTGCTAGGTTCATCTCAGTCAACAGTTGGATGAAATAACTTTTTGAGGGTGTTTATGGTGACTTTTCAGAAGGCCTGGGTCCATGAAACCATATTCAACTGGAAGCATTCCACAAGTTATCGTCTTCTGTGAAAACAAAAGATGAACTTCTTTTCCCAAGCTACATGTTCTTAGACCCAAATTCTGAAGTCAAGATACCTTTATAATATACATGCTGGTTTAGTTTAACAGCCCATACAATGAAATCTCTCTCTGTACTTAGATTCTTCACAGTCAAAAAATTCAAAGGAAACACAATTTGCCTAATCCAGACTCTCTGTGAATTTTCCATGTTTACATGGCTTGTTTATACTCTATTATTTTTTAATATTTATTTTATTATTTTTACTTCTTTAATCTATGACTACTAGTTCTAATCCCCAACAAAATGGTTAAGAAATGTAGTTGGTATACAGATCAGTTTGTTATGGTGAAGACATCCAATATTTATGCATTATGATATGAACTGTGGCATTCTCTGGTATTTGTTGTCATGTACAGGAAACTCCATTCTATTCCAGTTTTCTTGTTGATAACTTCTTATTATGAAGACAGTTTCTTAACTTTTCTGCACTTATTAAGATGATTAAAAGACATTACTTCTACTCAGGCATATGACATTTATTTCTTTATGAGTAAATACTGAACTAAACTTACATCCTGTGATATATTCTTTTTGTTTATGTTGCATGAATTTTGTTATATAAGATGAGTTAGTCTGCTAAAATTTGTTATTTTAATATTTCTATTCATAAGAAGTGTTGATGTCAGCTTTGGCTGGTTCTGGCGATGTGTTGATATTGACTTAATAGATGGTGTTGTTCTAAATGCTGCCTTCTTCTGTAATACTGGAAAAGTTTAGGAAATTATATGGTCCTTAAATATTTGATAGAATTCTACAGTGAAGCCATCTGGGCCTGCTCTTTTTTATGGGTAATGAATGTTATTTCTAGTTTATGTCACTTGTTATAGGCCCACTCAATAATAAACTGCTCTTTATATCAGTTTTAATAATTGTGTTTTCATGGGTATTTGTATATTTTATACAAGCTATTTAATATCATGCATACAATGACTCATAGTGTCTCTGCATTTCTTTAGGCCTGGTAGCAATGTATTCTTTTCTAATTCTGGGGTAACATTCTTTCTTGTTTAATCTATCTACAAATATGTCAATTTTGTTTGTACTTTCAAAGAGGTTGTATTGACTACTTTTCTGCTATGTATTTCATCACTTGACACAAGAATATTTATTATTTATTTCCTTTGATTTGTGTTAGGTATGTTTGCCTTTCTTTTCCTACTGTCTTTGGAAGAAAGATTAGATCATTGATTTGAGATATTTCTTGCTCCTTAGAAAAGCACATAAACTATAAATTTCTTGGGAAGTCTGGATAGATACATACATATTATAACATTACCTCTTCATTTTCATTCATCTTGAAGGATTCTCTAATATATCTTTTCATTTTTCTCTTATTCTATTATTAGTTGTGGAAGAGGATATTTTTAAGTTTCTACAAAATTATGAGTTTACCAAATTCATGTAATATTAATCTTCAATTTTATAGCTTTTAACAACATAAAATCATGCATATTTCATAGTTTACCTAAGGAGCAGGACGGAGGCTCCTCATACTCTCATCAGGGGAGTCATTACAAGTTAGACTTTCAATAGATTCCGAGTTCTTCTAAAGGAAAAGGCATTGCCATGTCCTCTCACAGCTACAGGCACCAGACCTGACTATGGAATGGAGGACAGAAGATTTGGGATTAGATAAGATTGGGGATACTGGGCTCTCCGATGGGAAAGCCTCAGCACTCCAGGGCTTATTAGATAACTTGAAGAGAGTTCTTTGAAAAGGCATACATGTGAACTAAGAGGCAAGATTATTACATACAATAAAGAAGGCTTAGCTAATTAAGAAAGTAGATTTATCTGATCTCTGTGGGAGCAGCCTCTGTAGGGGACTAGTCTTTAGAGCATAGACATACAGGAGGAGAAATCTATAGTGGACATTTTCTGTACTATCACTGCCTGCACATGGAACCTGAGGAAGGCTTTGTCACACCTCTGAGGTGATGCCCAGGGATGCCCATGTCAACAACACACATTCAGTCATAATTTCAGTCACTCAGAGTTTCCAATAATGAAAGTGATTCAACAAATGAGACTGTTTGCCATCTGTATGTGAAAGAGAGGGGTCACAGGGGGGAAAATGAAGGCAAAATGAAGTAATTATATTTTAATTAAAATAAAAATATTAAGAAAAAAGAGAAGGATTTTGTGTTCTCTATCTCAAATCACATACAATAGTTAATTAAGAAGGAACAAGATATACATGTAAGAACCAAAATTACAAGCTGTCTAAAGAAAAGCTATGTGTATATCTTATGATAGATTAAGCAACACATTCTTACGTTTGACATCAAAGTACAAGCAACACAAGATAATTGGACTTCATTATAATTAGAAACATTTGTGCTTCATTGGGCACCATTACAATTGAAAAATAAACAACAGAACTGAAGAAAACTTTTTCAAATGTTATGTATTAAAAGATTTGCATCTAGAAAAATGAAAAGCAAAACAAAACTATATAACCAAAACTAAAGACATAAATTCAATTGAAATTGGAAGCTATATTTGAGTGGCTATTTTATCACTTAAGAGATCAATTGGCTGTGTAGTACTCCATTGTGTAAATGTACCACATTTTCCTTATCTATTTTTCGGTCGAGGGGCATTTAGGTTGTTTCCAGGTTCTGGCAATGACAAACAAAGCTGCTATGAACATACTTAAGCACATGTCCTTGTGGCACAATTTAGCATTCTTTGGATATAAAACCCAAAAGTGGTATTACTGGGTCTTGAGGGAGGTTGTTTTCTAATTTTATGAGAAATCGCTCCACTGACATCCAAAAGAGTTGTACCAACTTGCATTCCCACCAGCAATGTATGAGTGTTCCCTTTTTCCCACAACCTCTCCAGCGTAAGTGTTTTTTATCTTGGCCATTCTTACAGGTATAAGATGGAATCTCAGAGTTGTTTTGATTTGTATTTCTCTGACGATTAAGGATCAACAAGTAAAAATGAAAATCTTACCAAAAGCAATCTACAGATTCAATGCAATCCCCATCAAAATCCCAGCTTTTCTAATATACAGTCCCAGAGTCCATACTACTCCAAACAATAATATAGTCAGGCCTATCACAGCAATACCTCACTCCCTGGTACCAACTTTTTCTTCAGTTAGGGTTTTCATGACTGTAAAAGACACCATGACCATGGAAACCCTTACAAAGAAAACATTTACTTGGGGTGGCTTGCTTCCAGTTTCAGAAGTTCAGTCCATTATCATCATGGCAGGGAGCATGGTGCATGCAGGCCAGTGTGGTGCAGTGAGGGTGTTACACCTTGCAGGAAACAGGAAGTCAAATGTAAGTCATTCTAAGGAAAGCTTGAGCAAAAATACCTTAAAGCACACCCCAACAATGACACACTTCTTCCAAAAAGACTACACCTCCTAATAGCCACTTCCTTTGGGGGCTATTTTCCTTTTAACCACCAAAAGCCTCGATGCAGGAACTGAAGAGAAGGCCATGAAGGCCAGCTTACTTGCCTACTCCTTGTGCCTTGTTTGGCCTGCTTTCTTATACACCCAGGGGCACCTGCATGTTGTTTGTATTGTCCACAGTGAGCCGGGCTCTCCCACATCAATCATCAATGAAGAAAATGCTCTAAAGACTTGCCTACAGGAAATCTGATGGAAGTATTTTCTAGATTGAATTAGTGTCCTTCTTCCTGTATCGCTCAAGATTGTGTTACGTTGACAAAAACAAACAAAAATCAACACAAGTGACAAGTATTATAACCTAACCCCACTCTCAAACTTTGGCCAGGACTAAGATTTGAGCTCCCAAGATTGCCTCTAATTACAGGACCCTTATTTTCACGACAAAGAGTACATAGGAAGTCACATGACAATGACTCACCCTAGCTTCCCAGCACTCAACCCGGCTCTATCTCGGGTATGAATTACATACCAAGAGATTATGTACAAAAAACTCACCCTGACCCGAGAAGTGTTTCTCTAAAGTCGAGACTTCTGCCTCTCACTATGCTAAAGGGGTTGATCCTCCATTACAGTTTACCCAATACATAATTCTTTTCATTCTGGCGCAAGAGTGAATTTTTTTCACTACCCTCAAATCTCTTCCTCAATTTCATACTGATAAGAACACTACAAAGAGTATGTAAATGAGAGCCATCTTATGCATGATGCTTTATGAGAACCAAAAACATGGAGTGAGACCAAAACCACTTGATTCCAAATCAACTAGGAATTGGATCCTTTTTATCAGACCAGAGCACCAGGTCCTAATCTCTCAAGAGTTTATCTAATGGTTTCAGCTGCTCAGCTTCTCTAAACAATTGCTTCCAGTAGCTCCAATTGCTCGTAAGTGGTGGCTGGTCAACATGTGCAGGAAACAGGTCAACCTCTTGCCTTAAGGTAGGATGCTCCTTCAGGATAATTTATGCTCATGAGGCCCTGGTGGATCAGAACCAATTTTGATCTGAAAATTCACAATTTTGCATAGTCCCCTTTGGAGCTCAAATGCTGAACCAAGAACCACACTGAGATTCACTTGGCTGGGCTTGCCTGGCACACCCTCAACTCTTAGCCTCTTCCTCGTAACTCTTATTAGCCCCTTACTTACGTCTTCTCTGTGGAAATCCCCTCAACTAATCCCATTATTACTCTGGATCCCTGAACCCAGATCTTTCTAGAGAACATGAATTAAGACATTAAATTCAGATGTCTAAACCATATCAACAAATCAAATATAGCAGAAGTTATTTCTAAGCCTTCTTCAAAAAAAAGTTCCTTTTATTTTTATGAAGCAATAATACATGAGAGTTGGAGAGGGAGGTAAAAAAATCAGAGGAAAAAGCAGGAGAAAGAAAGGGGCAACTTCATCAGAAGGAGAATTGTCATTGAGAACATTAGGGATTTGCTTTCCAGAACTAAAAGTGTCTCAGTCACTTTTCTGTTACTACAGAAATTAGTGGCTGTTATTACATTAAAAAAAGGCTTTATTACTTCAAAAAAGTCACAGATATTAAGTTGGATATAGAGGTGGGCAATGTGTTCCTATTATGAAGACCAAAGAATGTTCAGGATCATTGGCTCCTGAGTCTACAATAGTCTACCCCTCCTCAATCCTTCAGCTCTAATCAGTCATTAATAGGTGTGGCATTTTTTTCTTTTTGCTTCAAACTTTTGTTCAAGTACAAGTGCATATCTATGTGTTTAGATGGATGCATGGCCACATGTCATGAAAAATAAGAGCAAATGGTGAGTACTATAAATCCTTATGAAGTCTAAACTATGTATGAAGAACAAGCTAATTGTGAACTTACTGTTAACGACCTAAATTATTTATAACAAGACAAAGAACATATTTTTGATTAAAGAAAATGAGATATTAATGAAACTTTTGCTATATTTAATTGTATCCATTGGGATTAATTTTACACTGACAGGTATCACATTTTTCTCATTACCACGTGGTGGTTGAAGACTATGTATATTCTCGCATGATGAAGTGCTGACAAAGGCCAGTGTGAGCATGAATCTTCTAATCTCTACATTTTCCCAAGAATACGATATGCTACTGTTCTAGTGTGGATATTCCTTAGGGCATACAATGATTTCCCTAGAGGCATCATGGAGAAAATAAAACCTTTGCTTGGTAGCCAATAGAATAAGCAAATACAATGGATCCTAGCAATGAAGGGACTGATACTTTCTAATGTGGGGGCAGTGTCAAAGGACCCTCACAAGAGCTTCATACAATTCCTTCCTCCCACCACAGTTAAGATGAGAGTGATCTTGGGAAATGCTAGATTATACCTAGAATGGATGCTGAATCATAATGTCATCTCAAGATAGAACTTTCACTGCAGTTTTCAGGAAGGTATCATGTACCACAGAAGGGGATTTTGTTGTGGTGTAGATGTTTTTGAGTCCCTCATACTCCTCTAAGCACTCACAACCCATGCTCCTGTAAACCCCCTCATCCATGCTCCTGCAAGCACAATAAACACATTGATTCACCAAGTTGTACTTGGGTGGAATCCTTTCTTTAGTACATCATCAATCCCCAGTATAGAGTGAACAGAGATCTCATCAGCGTTTCCAAGAGAAGCTGATTCAATAACTATCTTTAACTATAAGCCAATGGCTACACAACAGAAAGTGATCTACCAATGTAATCCAATATCAATTAAAATGTCAATACTCAAAATATCAGCAACAAGCAAGCAAAATAATTATAATCTGTATGGAGTCACAACAGGAATGGTTAATCTTGGTTGTGAACTTAATTAGATTAATAATTCCCTGAAGACCTGAGTACAGTTCTGTGAATGATTTGGAAATACTTCAGAGACAATTATATCATGAGGGCTCTGACTTTATTAGTATATTTATCCCTTGATGGATTCACAATATGATAAACCCATAGGAACATGAATATACAGTAGCATTCAACACACCCAAACTTTTAAAGCATGCACACACAGTTTAATTTTTCACCGTATCTAAAAATCAATTCAACATAAGTTAAAGAGTTACGTGATGTTTTCTTTCAACATTGTGATTTTTTTTGAGGTACTGCATTTGAGTATGGGGGAGGTATGTACACATGCATGCAGATTCCCATGGAGGCCAGAAGAGGAAATCATTTACTGGAGATGTACCAACAGGAAGTTAGGAAGTTGTGAGGACCTGAACAGAGTGCTGGGGATTGAATTCTGGTCCTCTGAAGAGCAGCAAAATATGTCCTTTGCATCTGAGCCAACTCAGCATACCTTAAGTACCAAAAAGGTTGTGATGAGAAAGTGGGATACCCACATCCTAGGATAATAGGTTGGCCAAAGCAGCATTTGTGATTATGTCATCTGGGCATGTCCATACATTTTTAGTGTGTGTCTTGTATTTCATTGTGAGCTTCATTATTAGACACTCAAAATCATTTGACTTTGTCAATTAAATTCTTCTGCGCTATTGGGACAATTTATTCTCATTATTCAAATGTTGGCTAGTCTCCCTGTTGGTTTCGACACTGCAATCAACAGCACCCATTTAATGCTGCAGAGTAACCCTACACATTTTTGTGCAAGTGTCAATCGGAAGTAAAAGGCTACCATTGTAGTAATGCTGCTATTATTTTCAGAATTCAATAGAGAAAGTACAATTCTAACTGTTAAGCATCTGGTGGACTTTCAAGAGCTCTGATATGAAAGCAAGCCCCTCTGGAGTATTGAATCGCTCTCTAATCTATTTTTAAACCTCTGCCTAAATATAAGCAAGAGAAGAGAAAAAGAAAGAGACCTTTCATGTCTGTGCTTCTTTCTGGGGTCATACAACCTAAACAGGAAGGAAATGCTAGTGCCAGTAGGTTTTCCATAAGTGGGCTTTGTCACAATCCTTCCTCTGCTGTCAAAAAAAAAAAAAAGAAAAACAATAATTAATGGGTTTTGCTCCATGGTGCTGTCTGAAGGGTAGGGTCTGCTTGAAGCAGGCCCTCTTTGCAGAAGAGATTTGTTTACTGCACCTTGATAATAGCTCAACGTTTTGAAAAGAAAATTCACGAAGAGAAAAAAGTCCTACTGAATATAGAAGGAAAAAAAGCGAAACCGTTGTCAAGATAAAAGTGTCAGCATCAGAGACGAGCCCAATGCTGAGGTTGTTCACA
Organism: Microtus oregoni; assembly: GCF_018167655.1. NCBI lineage: Eukaryota > Metazoa > Chordata > Mammalia > Rodentia > Cricetidae > Microtus > Microtus oregoni. The sequence goes on along the minus strand of NW_024543087.1, from coordinate 11,605,307 downwards.
GACTTTAAAAATACCTCCATACAGGCTAGCACAATGAGGATGCCTCAGGCGTTCTGTCAAAGGGATCCTGAGCAGACACACTATTTTTTCCCATAGTGAACTTTCATGAGAATATGAACTTTATGATTCTCACACTTAAATTACATTCAGAGCCTTCTAACAGAGAATGATTGGGGGCCAGTAAAATGTCTCAGTGGGTGAAGAAGTTCACTGCCAAATCTGATGGCTGGAGTTCAGCTCTGGTGGAAGTAGATGACTGGAAAACTGTTTTCCAGCTCAGAAAACCTTGGGCATACTCAAAGACATGGCCATGGCTTAGAGATCACCCATTCAAAACCCTGACTCTCCTCTCTTGGGATCAAAAGAAGTAACTACTGCATAAGAACACAGCAGCAAAGATTAAAAGAAGGCATCTACAAAATAATGTTGTGCCTCTGGGCAGCATTTCAGCACTCAAGACATTTTCCTACATATATCTAACTTGATCTTAATGGTACTATGAGATCAGTGCTATTAATGCTCTCTGTACAACAAGGGAGTGTGGAAGTGGTGTGCAATAGGGGAAAGATGTGATGAGAGAGGAGAGGGGCAGGAATAAAGTCAGACTTGCTACTTCATGTCTTAAAGCTTTCCCTCCAGGTCTCGGGCTGTTGGTTCCTATATGATAAAGAGGTACTAGCCTTCTCACATCGTAGTATCCTGGGAAAGTGTGCAAGCTTAATACCCTGGCCCTCCTCCCTTGGGAACAGGCAGGTTGGGGGCCAAATCCTTAAGAAATAAAACATTACATGCCTCAGGTTTGTCTAGGCAGGTGAGGGATAACCAGGCATTCTTTCATAAGTATCTTACATCCTTTCCTGCAGCCCAGAATTTGACAGGTTTCACATCCTATAGGAAGATCTTCAGTGCCTCCTAGGTGGGCCACTATTTGACATCTTTGTGTTAGATGGTAGATGACCTAATATTCAAATATCCTATATGATTCCAATTCACTTGCTATTAAAATGGTATCATGTAGGGTCATGGTGACTGACTGCTGGAATAATTCATTTATCTGTTTCTTGATAATACAGCAACTGAATCTTCACAGCATGATAGACATTGTGCAAGATGCTTATGAATATGATGTAATCTAAACTCTCCAAAAATATGTTAAAGAGTATACTTCACATGGTTTCCAAAAGAATAGTAACCTTAAGAGACTGCCAAGAGGGTTCATGTGGTCCTTAAAGACACATGCTGTCATGCCTAATGACCTGAGTTCAATCCCCAGGACACATAATGTGGAAGGAGGCAAATACGACTTTATATACACATACCTCACACACTTTAAAAAAAGCTAACATAAATTTGAAAATATTTCCAAACTCCGGTGCAAGATCTTTTAATAAACAAAAGTTAAGGACTTAACCCCACAAGATAAACAACTATCCAAATGTTTATTGAAAGCATTCAATGCCTTTTGGAAGCTAAGGGGGCGTTTGCATGTTCTTTCTCATTCTCTAGTGAATCTGCAGTGTTGAAAAGAACATTTTGATCTCTAAAGTGACTAATGCACTGGAACTTTCCAGGGTAGCTCATAAACCTGCTTCAGTAGATTACCTGCAGGGATTCTTAGAGTTAGATATGCTCACATAGGCAGAGGGGGGCAGTCTGCAGGGCTGGCGTGATAGGTGAGCATTTCTGATTGTGTGAATGTCTATAACTTTTAAAAGATCATTTTCCTTTCCAGCCTTGGAACAGGTAAATGGGAAAAGAGAAGATGAAAATGGTCTGTGGACCGTTTTCAGAGCAGGTTCTTTGATGTGTTGAAATTTCGTTGGTTCTATTTTCAAAGATCACAGGTCTTCTGGGAAATATACACTTTCCTATAAACTGATATGTTGGAATTTTAAGAAACAGAAGACTACAACAGTGCACCCCTCCATCCTGAGTTAGTGAGCTCCAACACGGCCAGTGGTTTCTTCATTTAGAGAGAACTAGAAATAACTTCATTTTGGTTGTGTTTTTCAGAACAGTTTTCAGACACAAGGTGTATGCATTAAATAAAACAGTAAGTAATATGACTTACAAAGTATCCATGTGTGCAGAATAAAGAGCCCTAAAAACGTTTGGCTTTATTTTTAATATAAAAATAAAGATCCTGAGACTTCCTTAAAGTAATCCTGGAATAGAATCATTAATTTAACCTTGATTTTGCCAAGAGCCATGAAGTCATAGCATCATGACATATCATAAACATTCACAAAATAAAAAATTTCAAACCAATATGAAACTGAATCAGATCCTCGGCCAAATACCTCCTTTCAATTTTAAGAGATGTGCTAACTCCATTACCATATTTAAGAGATTTATTTCCATTTGTGCATGTGTGCATGTGTGTGTTCGTGCGTGCACTCACGTATGTGTGTATGTGTGTGTGTGTGTGTGTGTGTGTGAGAGAGAGAGAGAGAGAGAGAGAGAGAGAGAGAGAGAAGGAGAGAGCAGTGTGTACAGAGGTCAGAAGAGGGCGTTGTATTGTACTCCATGGAGCTGGAGTTACAAGTGATTGTGAACTACTCGATGGTTGCTAGGACCCACCTTTTGTCGTCCAGAGGACAGCAAATGCTGTTAACTATTGGGACTTCCCTGCTGCCCCTTTAATTCATTGCTAACATATGCAAGTAAATAAACTTGTTTCTAAACTAATTACAGTACGTTAGCAGGTTTTTAAATGACCGCTTGGGTAGAGAATAACTAATTGTAGCTTTCAGAGAGGCCAAGACTCTTGAGAAAGTTCTATGGGAGGCAAGACATTGAACTTGCTCATTGAAGTAGGACTCCAAGGAAAAATCACCTGGTTAACATGGCTCCAGTTATAAAATATGCTAGAAAACTATATTTTATTTAAATGGTAAATTATTTATTCTTAATTAATTACAGATTACTTTTTTCCTAGGGGGAATATTATAAATTATTCTTTTCTTAATTATTTCTCACCCATGGAGATTATTACCTTGGGAGCTGGTTCCAATAACTTCGTAAAGGTTTAAAAGTATTACGTGTCCATGAACAAATAAAACTGGGGACTACAGCCATATGGCAAACTGTTTTAGAGATTCACAATACATATGTGAATGTCTGAGGTTCTTTCACATAAAGACTAATTCATTTTACTAAGCCCCAAACTGTATCCCTGACCCTTCATTATTATTCTCTACGATCCTCCTGTTATCCTGTCATCCTGTATGTTAGTAACACAAACATGGATCTGCCTATCTGAATCAGAGGGCCTACAATCTAAAAGCACAGACAACACTTCAAAGAATATAGATCGGGTCATAAAATGTAAAATATGAATTTAAAATATCAACCTGGCACTCTATTTTTTTTTTGGCAAGGTCTTAGGGGCCTGTGCTAGATAGAAACACTCACACTTGGGCTGTATATCGGCATTACTTGCGGATTACTAAGCACTGTAGTCTCAGAGTCTGTACTTCATGGAATCTTCCAGGTGATGCTAAGGATGCTGTCAGAGCCGTGAGTTGAGACCGGGTTCCTTATGATTCTGTGCACACAGCCCACACACGGTCCACTGAACTCTGTCCCTTACCAGAATGCAGCCCCACTAACCTTTTTCAGTTGTTTTCTCCGAAAACCTTTACCTATACACTCGTCTCTGACCTCTAGGTGACTTTCAGGCTAATAACATCCTTCAGTGCGCCTTTCCTGGACTCCTTTTGTGAATAAGCTTCCCCACAGAATCTTCAGATAATTCATTTTATCACATATTATTTTATCATGTTACCATGTTAGTTAAAGTGATACCATTTGTCTGAGTGATGTAGTGTATAATTGGAATTACTCAGAAGGCTGAGACAGGTGGATTTTTTGATCACTGACAGGGCTACAAAATGAGTTTACGACCAGCTTGGGCCACTTCCACTATCTCAAAATAAAATTAAGAGAAAATGAAGAGGCTGGAGATATAATTCAGTGGTATAGCACATGTCTAGCATTATCTAGCCCTAGATAAATTCTCAGTACACAATACAAACAAACAAACAAACACACACACACATGCACAAACTACAACATTCATGATTTTGAGTCTATTTAATTACTGTAAAATTCAGACAACATAATCCTTGTGAGAATAGATACTTGGCCTGTCTTTCAACACTGTCTCTGAGCTTTAATTTAGACATACACTCTTATTTTTTCAGAGAACATCTGTTATCAGATTATAGTGCAGAAGATGTTTAAGAAGCACGACCCCTCCTTGACAGGAAACACATGTTTACAGTTAACATGTTAGGGGTGCAGAAAGAACTCAGCGCTCACGACACCAGTGAGAGAGTGTATCCTCCTCCGAAAATCTGTGGGAACACCCACAGACGTCTTAGAAAGTCTCTGAACTCAGAGTTTATTTCCTTTTTCTTTTTTAGAATTTTATTTTTTAAAATATGTTTTAACTGAAATAAAATCACTTCACTTTTCTGACTTGCATTTCTATATCCAACCAACCCTCCTAGCTACCCTCCTACCTTCCCTTGAATCCCTCTGTGCCTCCCACTCCCAAGTTCAGAGCTTCTTTTTCTTTGTTATATATATATATATATATATATATATATATATATATATATATATGTGTGTGTGTGTGTGTGTGTATATATATATATATATATCTTGCTGAGTTCATTATTGTCGGTAGTTTGTACATGTTTTCAAGGCTGATCTCTCTGCATTGGATAATCAATAAGAAGGTTGATCCCTGGGAAAGGATAATTATCCTTCTCCCAGCTGCCATTAGCTTTGTTTTGAGACATCAAAATGATACAGATTAAAAATAGTCAGAGACAAAATCTTCTGAGTAAATTGAGAGCATGGAGACCTTGGGAGAGGGTTGAAGGGGAGGGGAGAGGCAGGGAGCAGAACAGAGAAAAATATGGAGCTCAATAAAATATATTTATTAAAAAAAAGGAGCTTAGGACAGAGATTTCAGGACATTTTTAAGTATGGAGCTTCCAGGTGGTCTTTGCTTGTGAAGCCATGGACAACATCCCTCTCTCCCAGACGTAACTTGTGTTAGTATGCATGGGGCCAGGAGAGCTTCCAACCAGGAATGCTCACCCAAGGCCTGCTCATGCTCACCCAAGGCCTACTCTGTACCATTTTATTTGGGTTGATGGTAAACACGAGCTTGGTCTTCCACACATTCTTCCTTCTGTCTCCAGCTCCTGTCATCAGTGGTGAACATGATGCTTTACATTCTACAGACCTCACTCCAAGTCAGTAACTACTCAGAGTATGCCAGGTTTCTGTTAAAAGCTTGAATTTGAAATGTCCCCAACAGGTTGTCCCCAGATGCTTGTGCTATTATGGAAGGCTTTTCTTTAAAAAAAAGTATGTCACTTGGGGCAGGGATTCGAAGGTTACAGTTTATGTTCGGGTTTGGGCAAATGTTTGATTATTGATCAGTTAGGATACTCTCACTGCTGTGGACTGAGCAGCCACATTGTGGCTTCCCTGCTCTAATGGGCCCAAACTTAGGAAACTGTGAGCCAAAATCAATCTTCCCCACTTGAAGTTGTTCCTGTTAGGTATTTCACATTCTGATACACTGATGACAACATAATGAATATAGTCCCAGACAGAATATCACAAAATTCTAGAGTTGTAGAGATCACTCTTGGAGAGCTGAGAGCTGACAATTTCTCTTCAGAAGTTGAATTATCTGCTATACAATCGCTATAGAGTTTATAGAGTTTGAGTGATGCATTTGTTTGTTTGTTTATTGGTTTTTTGAGACAGGGTTTCCCTGTGTAACATTCTTAGCTGCCCTGGAACTAGCTCTTGTAGACCAGGCTGGACTTGAACTCACAGAGATCCGCCTGCCTCTGCCTCCCTAATGCTGGGATTAAAGGGGTGCGCTACCACCCCCGGCAAAGCATTTGTTCAAGGCACAGATATACCTTTGAGAACATTGTTTACCAACCATTTCATTTGCTCACTCACTCATTTGCCTCATGGTGTGCCTACTTTGTCCTAAACTAAGGTTCTTTGCTTCAAGAAGCCTGGATATTACAATGAAGACCAACGTGTAAACAATTGCTGTCAAAGAAAAGCAGTTCAGACTAGGATGGAAGTAAAAGATATCATGTAGTAAAATATAACATGTGACCACCCCTTCAAAATGGTGTGGGAAGCTGGGACTTCAGCTTTATTATTTATGAAGCAAAGTGTTAAGTGGATTACTGCTCACACACCAACCTCGAATTCCTGGTTTGAATACTCTTTAAAAGTCCTTATTTATCCTGACATTTAGCATGAGCTAACATCTAGAAACAAAAGGCCATAGGGAAAATAGTCAGGTGACCTTGGCTAGTCGTGCTCAACACCAGACACATAGAAATGACCAACCTAGATGTTCTGACAGCCAACCCAGCCATCAGTTGACTACATTCATACACTAGACCATGAGGATCAGCAGGGGAGCTTGACCACTTCATCTGCAGATTTGGGGGCTCACAGTTATCTTCAGTCATTGGTTTTCTGTGGTTCTATTCTACAGCCCAAACTACACAGATATGAACAAGCTGATAATCCTGAGGTAATCCCAGACCGTAGAGGATATGGAATTATGATATACAATGCTTCTAGAGAAAAATTTCATCTAGCCTTGGAAGGAGATAAGGATGAGATTGGTCAAAATATTCAGACAGATTCTGTTGCAGGAAAACTTAACATTAATCATAAACTAACAATCAAAATTGGTGATTTTTGTTTCCAATCATCTCTTCTTCATGAGTTATAAGTTCTGCTTAAGATTTGACTATATCTGAAAATGACAAGTAACAGGGAGTGCATTTTAAAAATCCAAGAATAAAAAATTTCAAAATGTTATGTATTCTTACTTTCATTTCTCACATCTACTTAGTGCTATACCTAGTAGCAGAAGGCTCTAAAGTTATGCATAAGAATATAGTGATCAGAATGCAATTATGAGCATTACTCCTCAAAGTCATAGTTTATCTTGAAAAACGCATTAATTAAACTATGGAAAAATTTCATTGCACCCACTTTTCCTTTACTCCAATGTTTTCTTGTCCTACCAGACACCGTCTGCAAGGAAAAGTGCCACAGAGTATATTTGCTTGAGAATATTAAAAAAAAATAACAAAGTGTTTTCTTGTTATCTGAGTTGAGAAAAAGAAAACGTAAGTTGTCTTTCAGAAAAGTTTCCAGAGAAATCTTGGATTCCCAAGAGGGACCACAGATAAAATTCTTACAAGTAACCTTGTAACTTTTGCAAGGGTTATTTGAGGAACCCCAAATACAGAACTCAGGAGAGACACCCCAACACAGCTTCACTCTTTGGGGGATAAAGAGACCATTGAAACCTTGCCTTTGACTGAGCAGTTGACATGGTACACTGTCTTCAAAGCTTAAGGGAGGTCAGAAATACAGGCCTTCTGTGTGTTCAAGCATATTATAAATTCTTGCTGACCTGTTGGTTTATACTAAGGCACAGATTAAAAATTCTGATAGATTCATCCCTTTAAGTATAAATTTTATCGATTACAGATAGAGCTCCTGTAATCACCTGTCAACTGGGGACATGAAAGTTCTTGGTAGAAACGGTCTCCTCACTTGCACTGGAAAGTATGGCTTGGGCATTGTTCGTGTAAGTGATGTTTTTTAAAGAATACAGAGGCTTGGGAGAAGCTCAGCTGATAATGTGTGCTGGACTTGCAAGCATGAGAGGACAAGCTCTATCCCAGAAGCTATGCAAAAACTTATGTGCAGCATGAATTCCAATTGGTCTTAATAAGTAAAACCTGGAGTTTAGGGGGTGAAAGGTGAAGGATCAGAGAAGCAGCGTGGCCAGCTTACCTCTACCAATGCTCAGACTGAACGGACAATCCTGTTTCTTTCTACTAATTCTCATACTGCATACTCAGACTGCAGTTTCTCTTCCAAAACTCATGCTGCAATGCTCCTGTCTCCTCCCGCCTTTTATTTCTTTCTCTGTATCTACCTTCCTAGTGCTGTGATTAAAAATGTGGGACTCCCAGGTACAGGGATTAAAGGTGTGAGCCACCGCCACCTGGCCTCTAGTAGCTTAGCTCTGCACTCTGATCTTCAGGCAAGCTTTGTTTGTTAAAACAAACAAAATGTCACTACATATATGTGTGGGGGTGGAGAGATGGCTCAGCAGCTAAGAGTATTGGATGATACTCCAGAGAATTCAGTTTCAATTCCCAGCACCATCATGGTGGTTAACAACCATCTCTAACTCCAGTTTTGGGGAAGTGGGTATCCTTTTCTGGCCTCTGAACGTACCAGGTGCACACATGGTACACAAATGCATACAAAACAACCCATACACAGAAAACAAAAATAAATAAATCTTTGAAAAATTACAAAAGTAACAGCAGTTAAAGAAATAGGGGACATACATTAATTTGAGACAGCAAGATAGGGTACATGTGAAGAGTTGGAGGGAGTAAAAGGCAAGGGAGAAATGATGCAATTATATTTTAATTATGAAGATTAAAAAGTATATATAAAGAATTAAAAAAAATCCTGGTGCTGTTCTGTGTACTTGTCATCACAGTGGAAGAAGAGAAGCAGACTCTGGGGTTCACTGTCCAGTCAAGTTCAGTGTGTTTGGCATGCTTCAAAACACAAAAAGACCCTAACAAGAAAAAAAAGGTGGCCCTCACCAGGTCATGACATGAGTATATGTTTACCCACACAGGTATACATATACCTGTACACACACACACACACACACACACACACACGCACATTATATAATATGTGTGTGTGAGCGCCTGCACATATATGCACACACCTGAACAAATACACATGCACCTGCACACACACATATGCACCTGAATACATATGCACATGCATGCACACACACATATTCACCTGCACAAACACAGAGTAAATGTGAACCTTGCTTTCCTCATTCAAGTACCTAACCTAACCTCATTCAGAACCTAAAGACAACCTGCATCACTTGTTTCCTGGTGAAAAGGACTCTGAACTCTTGGCTACAGTCCAAGTCTGCTAGATTTGAAGTTCCATATAGGATTGCCGTTGGACATGCCCTTGACTTTAATGAGAACCCCTGGGATTTGAGCTATGTGTGTGCCATCAGAAGCAAAGCTTGAAACAAGAGTCTAAATTTGGTTCCCCAAAACAGGAGTCCCATTACACTTCCAGTTAAACTACCGGAGCTCCTATGTCCATGACCATCTGCTTCAGGAAGCTTTTGAAATACACTTCGTAATTATGTTTTGTGTCTTATGGGCATCCCCATGAATTCCTGAACATAATATATGATCTATGGGCCTGTGGGCAACTCTATTCCCTTTGGATAAATTGTTTAATTTACAAATGAAAAATGAAATAAAGGAAAACTCTTAAATTACACACTACTAAATGATAAATATTGAAATTGCATCTGTAAAAAGCATTTAAAGAGAAGATATGTTTGCTTTTTAATTGATATTTTAATTTTTATATATTCAGGAAAGTAACACAAGTTGCTGAATATTATTAATTATACCAGCAGGCGTTTGTAAACTCTGAAGCCTTCAGTTTTCCTGTCAATAGCAGTGTGAGAGGTTTTGTCTGCCTGAATGAGTTTACATTTCAGTAGTGTTGACTGTATTTTCTCACTTATTCAAATGATTTCAGTGACTCTTTGTCAAAAGTTCTTTTTAAATGCAAATAAATTTCATAAATTAAAAAAAGAGGGAGAGAGAGAAGCCTTCAAAGAAAACTCAGTGGGAGAGTGATTTCCCTTTATCTTTAAATATGTTATGAGGTCTCTATCTGTGAGAATTCTTTAGAGGAACAGCTTGATAGGATGAATGCATATTACAAAGGGGTTTTCTTAGGCTGGCTTACCCTATGAAGTCCGAGTAATCAGCAATGGCTGCTCACACTGGAGAGCTGAGAATAGAACATTTGCTCAGTCTATGAAGGTGGATACTTCAACAGTCCCAACCTGAAAATGAAGGTATAACGTCAGGGGCCTTGAGAGCTCCAGCAGGTGACTAGAGTCCAGATGTCAACACACCAGAGGAAGGATTATCTGATGGAGGTTAATCCTGTCCAGACAAGGCCTCCAGGACCATCGACTTTGAAAACTCTTGTTCACTTTTGCTAAAGCAGCTTGGTTTCTCCACAATGTCTGCTTTGTAGTGTGTAATCATAAGATTACATATATACATCACCTGAGAGTATTTATAAACATATTATTATTAATATTAATAATTCCTTACTTAACCCCCTGACAGTGTGGAAAAGTGGTTCTCCATCTGTGGGTCAGTCATGAGCCCTCTAGAGGTGGGGGAGTCGAATGATCTTTCCACAGGGTCACCTAAGACCACCAGAAAACACAGATATTTATATCATGATTCATAACAGTAGCAAAATTACAGTTATGAAGTAACAATGAAAATAACTTTTTGGTTGGGGTCACCACAACATGAGAAGGTGTATTTATTAAAGGGTCACAGCATTAGGAAGGTGGAGAACCAGTGGTCTAGAAGTTTTTGGGACAGTTACAGCTCTTCAGTTCACACTGGAAGAATTAAAAATCTGGGTTCTCTTGCCATTTACTTCTCTTGTAAGCTTGTTTAGATTCCTTTGGAAATACACCCAGGAATAGCATTGCTGGATAATACGGTACTTCTACTTTTAATATTTTTTAGAGGAGCCACCATATCGATTACCGAAGTGATTGAAATAATTTACATTCCCACTATCAGTGAAGGGTTGTAATTCCCCTACATCAGTTATTTTAAAATTATATCTGTGTGTGTGTGCCTGTGTTGTGAGAGTTTCCCCTGAAATCGGAACATTCCATTCTCTAGTGATGCTCTTTCTGCAGAAAGGCCCTCAACTCAAAATAGATTCAGGAAGTCCCTGAAACCAAGCACATTCACTAGGCCTTTTCTTCCCCAAAGTAAACAAGCCTGTGGAGAGTCATTCTCAGATAAACCAATCAGTAAAGAAGACTCTTAGACAAGCCAAACTGAGACCAGACCAGCTGACTGGAAGAGGCTCAGACCAAATGAAGCACCTAGAGAGGACACTCTACAATCTGCTGAGCTGTCAGCAGGCTGTGCAGGGGGCTCCAGGGTCCCATCTTTGGGAACTGTCACCCATGCTGGGGTGAACTTTGCCGATGTAGTTATCTTTGAGTCATTTCTGCTTCTCTAACTAACCACAGTAAAATTCACTGATTCACCATGTTGGATTTAGATGGTATCCATACTTTGGTATGTAGTGGGTTCTCTTTCTGGTGTTAGCCAAGGTACATGTTATTTCTCCCCAGGAAAAGGGTTATTACACCGCAGCCTACTTGTCTGTATGTATACCATACCATAGATATTAGGTGCCCAGAGAGGTCAAAGAGGGATTGGATTCTCTGGGGCTGGAGACATTGGTAGTTGTGAGCCATCTGACACAGGTGCTGCTAATGAACCCTAGTCTTGTACAAGATCAGAAAGAGCCCTCAACTACCAAGCCATCTCTCTAGCCCCCATCTTTGTAGTATAGTCTAATCTCAAGTAGTGTTATAACTACAGCAATTGTTCTTTCTACCCAAGATAGAGTTTGTTATTGGGGGGGGGTGTATTTTGTGCATATACGAAAACTACCAATTAAGTACAAGCTAATTTTAAATTAACTTTTATTAATAGATACATTTATTAAAGTATTTATCAAATTCAAATAGTTTCTAGAATTATCTTTAAGTCACAGTCTCGCATCATCCCTAAGGAGGAATATGCGTTTCTTGCTTTCTTATTTGTGCCTCCTTATTTATTTCATATGCCTCAGTTCTCTGGCTAAATCAACAAGCACCAGATTGAATAAGCTTGAAGAGCATGGGTTCCTTTTGTCTTGCCTGATTTTAGAGGGACTGCTGTCACATTGCTCTGACTTAATAATGGCTGTATGTGTATTGCATATCGCCCTATTGTGTTATGTTATTTCAGTTCCTTTCTTTGCAGTTTTTGTCATGAATGGATGCCACTTTCTCAAAAGCCTTCTCAGTGAGGTGACTATGTGCGTTCTATCCTCAGGTCTGCTTATGTGCCACCTCCCATCTATTGATTTGTGTTTGTTGAGCCATCCTTGCATTTCTGGAATGAAAAAAGACTTCATTGTGGCCTATGATGTCTTTAATGTGTCACTGAATTGGGTTTGCAATTATTTTATTATGTCAGTAATCATCTGGACAATTGGTCTACAGTTCTTTAAAAATTATATAAACCTGTTTTTGGTATTAAGTAATACTAGTTTTACAAAATGAATTTTATAGTATGCTTTCCCTTTTTATTTCAACTTGAAGACAATTTCTGCTAATTCTTCTTTAATAATCACTTAGATTCAGAAAAATAGCTGCCCAGTCCTGGACTTCTTTTGTTGAATGTCCCTTTATTAGAACTTCAATCTCATTACTCACTCCAGGTCTTTAAACTGTTTATCATCTCAGTTTAATTTTGGGCCCCGGGCTGTAGTAAAGAAAGCTAGCTAAGAAACAGGCAGACATAAATTTATTTTTCTCTGCCCTTGACCATGATTGTGATGCGACTGGCTTTTTCAATGTCCAGCCTTGACTTCCCTACAATAATGGACTGTAACATAGAGTTTTGAACTAAAATAAACATTTTCTCCTCTACAATAAAATAGTTAAATTATTAATATTAAAATTTTAATTAAATATAAAGTTTAATAAAATATATATGATATTTTCTGAGCAAAAAGAGATGGGGATAGAAATGAATATAAATAATTACAGTCAATTTTTAACAATAGAATGGAGTTTTTATAAATAGAGCTTCACCTGATAAGTTGTAGAGAACATAGAAAACAAATAATTCAGGCAATCCAGGAGTGCACTGTCTAAAAATACGGAAGTGAAAGAGGGCTAGCATTATAGTTCAATTGTTAGATTAATTTGCCTAATAAAAGCGGCTTCAGAAGGGAAGGATTTGTTTGAGCTCACAGTTTAAAGGTTTAGTCCATCATAGTGGGGAAATCACAGCAGCAGGAAGGTACAGCAATTAGTTACACTGTGTTCACAAACAGGAAGCAGAACGTAAAGGTTGCTGGTACTCCTTCTGTGCTCTTCTCCTTCCATCTGAGATCCTCCATCACATGGGATGATATTGCCTGAGTTCTATAAGAATGCAGGCTGAGCAAACCACAGAGAGCAAGCAAGTAAGCAACACTCCTCCGTGGCCTCTGTATTAGCACCTGACTCTGGGTTCTTTGCTATTCCTGCCCTGGTTTCCCTCAGTTAAAGCTCTCTTGAGATTGCTTAAAGGCACACAGAAAGGCGTGTTTTCTAGACGATTCCAAATCCAGTCAACTTCTCAGTAAGGATTAACCACAGCTATGGTAGGACACTTGACTACCAGGAGCAAGATTCTGAATTCCATCCCCAACACTGGGGAAAGGATCATATGTTTCTGTTGGTAAGATTTCGTTCATTGAAAATAGGGGAGTTAGTGAACACGAAAAGATTGAGGTTTACTAATCAATACCTTTTCATCATTTACACTGAAAAAAATGAAAATCACAGTCAAAGGAAAAACCTCGTCCAATCAAAAATGAGCCACTATAAATGGCAAGGGTTGGTAGCATGATCCACTTCTTTAATGAAGGGTATTAACAAATTTCTGGTTAAGGGAAAGACGCCATTGTTTTTAGTCATTTAGTCTGTTGTCATTTCCATAGCGACTTTAAACATCCCTCAAAGGAACTTAGATATTCAATTTTATTTGAAGTTCTAGGAAATTATTGGAAACTCACCAACGTCCTGGACTATTATATCTAGGTAATAATTGAGAAAAACAATGCTTTACTTATGAAATACTAAGAATATGGGTTAACCTTTCAGGTTTTAGAACATGCTAAAATAGTACGGTAAGTAAAATGCATTTGTGATCAAAGAGATGACTAGAATAAAATAAAGTTTGGAATTAGACACACTAGTTTACAGAAAATCTATAATGTAAAAAGTTTTAAGTTATTGCTTAAAAATTGGAAAAATAATTTAATAGACTGAAGGTCATTTTAAGTTTAACATGTGATAGAAATATACAGATGGCTAGAAAGCTAGTAGATATAAAAGTAGATTGGATGGATGATAGAAAAATAGATGGTAGAGAGATAGAGTGGTGGCTAGTTTTCTCTCAGCTTGACCCATGCTAGAGTCATATGAAGAGAGGGAGCCTCCAATGAGAAAATGCCCAACCAATGGACCATGGGCAAGTCTGCAATCCTTTTTTTGGATTGATGGTTGATGTGGAAAGGACCAATTCATCTGCAATGGTGCCACCTCTAGGCTGCTGGGCCTGAGGACTATAAGAGAACAGGTTTAGCAAACTGTGGAGAGCCAGTCAGTAGCAGCACTCTTTCATGGCCTCCACATCAGCTTTTTCCTCCAGGTTCGTGCTCTGTTTCAATTCCTGCTTTGGTTTCCCTCCGTGACAGACTGTGATATGAAACTAGAAGCTGACAGAAAACCTTTCCTCTCCAAGATTCATTTGCTCTTGGTGCTTTATCACAGCAAAAGAAATCCTAAAAGACAGACAAGCAGACAGACCGACAGACAAATTTAAAGAGCTGGTATGAATTAAGGTGACATAATATGAATACACATGTAGTAATAAGATATTTGAGGAGATAATATGTTTTCAACTTGATGATAGAAAAGTATGTGAAAATGTAGAGCTTTAGGAAAGACGTGAAATGTTGACAGAGCTTGACTTCACACATATCATATGAATTGTAGAAATTACCATAAGAGTTTGGTATGTGACAGATGTGGGGGCTTGTTTGTAATGTAGATACAAAACACAAATCCATATTCATAACTAGGAAAATATCTCTTTTAGGAATAAAAATTTAAAGGGGACATAAATCTGGTTACAACTCTAATGCAGAGAATGACCCCTATTCTATCTTTGCCAAGGATGTTGTGCACATGTTCAAGTGTAAGTTAGGAATTAAAGGGTCCATGATACTCAGGATGGGGACATTTTAACACACATGCATTAAATTCAGAACTTTAAATCCTCCTGAAGCTCTTTGCCAGCAAAAGCAGCCTCTGCACGCCATAGTAGAAAACTAGTTTTTGCTTTGAGTGAAGATATGTCAGTGGCCTCACCTAGAACAGGTACTTTACAAGGGGCCTTAATATCACCTCCACACCTAAATACACCATTTTCCATTTCTCTTATGCTACAAGGTGATTGAAGTGCCAGAATGGACTACCAGGATAATTACATTCTTACCCGAAAGGAAATTGAGTAACATTGGTAGAATTGAGATTCTAACAGTGTCTGTCCAGTAATGCAGGATCCGGAAAGGGGAAAAAAAGTTGGTTTTGAAAAACATTGTCTAGCATACTGAATTAACAAGGCTGGGATTCTATAACTTCTCTGGAATACAATGTAGAATGAAATTTGAAAGCTCAGGGATATAAAGGTGTTAGAATAGAATGTGATATTAGTGCTAATAGTCAACTTACCAGAATTAGAACCACCCGCAAGATGGGCCCCTGGGCATACCCATCAGATTGTCTTGTTTGAGCTAATTAATGTGGCAAGATTCATCTTACTTGGGAATCATTCCCTGGGAAGAGGCCCTTGGACTAAGTAAAATGATATACAGATAGGTAGATGAATAAACAGACAGACGGATGACAGAGAAAGAATGCTGAGAACTAGCATGAATGGATTTATCACTCTGTGCTTTCTGACTTTGGAAGAGATTTGACCAGCTGCTCCAAGCTCCTGCTGTCATGAATTCACTATCATGGTGGACTCCAATACATTGAACTGTGAGCTGAACTAGACCCTTTTTGCTTTCATTGAGGTAGTCTATCAAAGCAACAGAAAAGTGTCTGAAACAAAGGCTCAATCCTTGGGGGCCTTCAAGACAAAGGAGTCTTCATTGAGGCATCAAAAGTGCTTTTCCTGAAGGAATGCAGTCCTTTACAAACCTCTGCTCATGTCTTTGGCTGTCTTCTCAGTTTGGATATGAGGCGGTAGGGGTTTTAGACCTTACCTTTACCATTAGGAATTTGAGCTTTATATTTTAGTGAGATGGTGTATCCATGTGATGTCAGGTGCCATGTGGTAATATGCAATCATTTCTGACCATGGTATCATAAAATAATTTTGTAGTTATTGCAAAAACCCACAAGAACACAGTTGCCCATCCTTCACAGCCATATGCAGGTGACTAATACTGATATCACAAGGCCCATAGTAAGAATATGGACTACCAATTTACTAAGGTGTTAAAAAATATATATGCAGACAAATCGTAAGCACAAATATGTCTGGTTTGAGTGTCCCAACTTGCTGAATCAGTTTGAAGAGTCTTCCTGGAAATCTAGGAAGGAAGCATGTGTTGCCCCCCTTAGCATGGTAATAGGATGCTTCTGTGTCTCATGCAATATACACTCTCACCACTTTTTGCAGAATTATCAAAGCACTCAGCTTGCACTCAGAATGGACAAAACTGTCCATGGCCAAGTGGATGGAAGCCTTGATCCAGTGCTGGTCCATGAGCCAGTCTTCTCAGCTATTTGGTGATTTGCTTCAACTACTCATGAGCCAAGTAGCTGTCTGGCAGCCACAAGGACTCCCAGGCAAGTTCAGCAACTTGAAACCCTGCAGCACTCCTTCGATGATCAACCGCTGTGCCTGCTGAGTATCCAAATTGCCAATGGCAGAGGTCACATCCAAACACTGATATGGCACCATTCCCAGGATGAAGGTGGGAGAGGATCGTCAAGCCACCTAGTGGGAGTTTGATTACATTGGACCCCTTCCATCATGGGAAGAAGTGCAATCTGCCCTTTTAGAAATAAACATCTATACTGAATGCAAATTTCTCCTCCTAAAATTCTTCCTTGAGATTCATCTTAGTTAACAGGAGTAGTTATTGCTGGCTACTGGATGACTTTTCATAGTGTTCATCTTCACCCTACAATTGTGAAGTAGACAATGAGCCTTGCACCTTGGCCTTCTCTGACCTATAATGTGTTGTATCACCCAAAGAGAACTGGCTTTCCATAAAGCTTCCTGCTTTTCCGAAGGGAGATTCCAACATGAATAAATATATGTTAAGATTTATCTGGATATACTGCCCGATACCTCCTCTCTCTTCCTATCCCACCCAGCTTACATCCAGAACCCCCTACCCCCTGTCTTTCTCCCTCACTCCCTCCCTCCCCTCTTTGGCGGCATAGCACCTCCCAGCTCAGCCTGCTAGGGCGCTGGGACAGAACCCTAATCGGGAGGGCAAAAGGGAGGGCGGTAGTTCCTTTGTCTCCATAGCCTGCCTGCAGCAAGCAGGGTGGGCCCTTTGTTTGCGAGCTAACCAAGCAGCATGGAGATCCGATCTGGACACCAGGAGAACCATCACTGGGGAGTGACATCACTGGGAAGGTACATCAGTGTGCAAGAAGACCTGATCCTGTAAAAGAAGATCCATAGGGGAGTATTGGGAGGGAGAGATGGGCAGACGCCAATGCAAGAATTCACCCAATAATCTGAAAAACAACATGAAACCACCAGAAGCCAGCGACCTTACAACATGAGGACATGAACACCTTAATCAAGAAGAAGTAGAAAAAATTGACTTCATGAAAGATTTATCTGACTTAGGACATATTGAGAAATTAGAGTGGATACAAAAGTGGCCTACTCACCTAATAAATAATGTATAGAATTGTTTTCATTATTTTGTGTATCCGTGTGTGTGCTTGTGTGTGTTCCTGAATATGTGTGAATATAGGTGTTACCATAGCATATACTTTGTGGAGCTCAGAGGACAATATCTGGGGATTAATTCTTTTTTTTTTTATTGCGAAAAGAAGAAAAAAAACATAAACAAAAAACAAGTTTCCACCTCCTCCCAGCCTCCCATTTCCCTTCCCCTCCTCCCACCCTTCTCCCCCTCCTCCCACCCCTCTCCCCCTCCTCCCACCCCTCTCCCCCTCCCCCCACTCCTCTGGGGAGAGGAGTTGGGGATTAATTCTTACCTCCTATCTTGTTGATGCAGAATCAACTCTTGCTTTGCTGCTGTGCTACGTAGCCCAAGCTAGTTTCTTTCTGGGCAATGTTCCTGTCCCTGCCGTGCATCTCTCCTTGGGAGTTCTGGTATTAAACACACTGCCATAGCTTCTGACTATTTTATATAGGGTTACAGACCAATCTCAGGTGATCAGCTCTCACAGCAAGCTCACAGATCGGTCTCAGGTGACCAGGCTCTTGCAGCAAGCTCCTTTCCTCACTGAGCCATCCTCCTCACATCAGAATTGCTGCTTTTTAATCTTAAAATCATGAACATGGTTGAGTTAAATTTTCTAGTTCCTAAGAGAAAAATATTTTTGAATAGCATATCTACAGAGCCCAAAATTAGAAATCTGAGACTATTTACTTGCCAAATTACTCTTTTCCTGTTGGTCTGACAGACACAGGAGAAGACAGGGGGATATTTCCTAAATCTTTAAAAAGGGAATTTGCCTTGTTGCTATTGCACAAGCACGAGAAAGGCTATATTGACGAAGGAAGTAAGAGTCCTTCTATGAGCCCGCGTGAGTCACCTCAGTTATCCCAACTTGTATTTGCTATCTTTTGTACCAAGATTCTATTTTTGGTTATTGTTTAAAGAAACCGATGAAGAAAAACTTGAAAAATTACTCGTGGAGTGTTAAGGGGACAAAAGGGAAGGGAACTAAATTATACATTCAAACTTTAAAATATAATTTTAAGAAGATTGTGTGTGACATGGTTAAGCAAAAAAGCAATTACAATTTAGAAGATATAGAGAAAATAGATGGTAGACAAGTTGTTTGGTGTTTACAATAGCAGATGGACGGGGCAGGTAAGTCGGAAGACCTCTATTACAGATTTTGGATGATGTCCCGAAGGTAATAAAGAGACTCACAGAAAAATGAGATGATCACATATGTAAAAGTGTTGGAAGCAAGTACCTGGAAGGCTAATAAATATTTATGGAACGGGTAAATGAGTAATTGGAGAAATGGAAGAGAAGAGGAGGACAGCCAGGAAGCTATTAAAATTCTTGAAGGAAGAGATGCAAAGAGCTAGAAAGACATTTTTCAGTAGACATGCATTTATATGTTGAGACATCTCTGCAAGCTTCTATGGTCTGCAGTCAGCAAAGAAATTGGCTGGGAGATTCTAGGCCTGGGTGTCAATCCCAGGTTCTTCCTTGCTGTCTTTTAAAGACCACTTACATAAGCAGAAACCAGAAACAAGGAAAACAACAAAAGGGGGCAGGGCTTTCTACACATCCTAACTTTTAAAAGTAAATTAAGACGGCATTCAGTTTCCCATCAAAACGTCCCACAGGATTTATTGTTGATATTGTCTGTGCCAAAGTCAGTTCAGTGCTACACAGAACCAGTGGTGTTGACCTTGGCTGTGCCTTATACAATTACAATTGTCTTGCCAGTAGTAGCTACATATTGTTGGAATAAGGTTCCAGGTAGATATTCAAAATAATCAAAAGGTTGTAGAATTACTCACATAAAGCGCTACGAAATACAGCCACCCTTTATTTGTTTGTTTGTTTGTTTATTTGTTTGTTGTCTTATGACTACAGCTAGGCAGAAATCTGGAGGGAAGTCACTGGATTGCAGTGTGTGCTGGGTGAGGACAGGAGGTGACCATTGTGATTAGGTTGGACAGTCGTTTTATTTATTTTCAATTATCATCGATGTCCAGCATCATGATATTTACACAGCAGGCAGATAGCATTGGTCCTGAAGTGAACAGTACGTTCTCTCCCACACAGAAGAATTTCCACAGGCAAGTTACTTAACCCTGCTGAGGCTCACTTCCTTAAATTGTAAAAGGAGGGATAATGCTGGGCAGCATAGTTAAGAGGATTAGACGTTGTTTTCTCTGCTAAGCAAAGTTTCTATTATAAAACTCCTATTATTCAGGCATTAAATCTTGCAGGGGCAAATTGTAAGGTGAGATTCCATTTATTCAAAACAAAAAACAACAACAAAAAATAAAACAGGTAGGCATGTTCTGCTAGATGTCCTCTAAAAATAATCCCAGTTTTGTTTATTAATATTTTGTTGTTATTTTAACACATAAAGTAATGGGTTTCATCATGGCTTTTGGATACATGTATGTCATTTCCTTTGCTCTCATTTATCTTTGCCTCCACTGATGTCCCTCCAGACCTTGCATTTCTCCAGGTCCTTCCCCTGCATTTGTGTCACCTGCCTCCCATCATCCTGCTGTTCCTCACTCCCTAATTCCTTTAGGACTTTGTTCTCCCACCTCCCTCAAAGTCCCCTTTCTGCTTTAATGACCTCAGTTCTCTCCACCACCCACAAGTTAAAATCTACAGTCTGCACATGAGATCAAAAAATTGCAGTATTTGTCTTTCTGCATCTAGTTTATCTCACTGACCATAATGAATTCCAGTTGCATCCATTTTCTTGCAAAGTCATAATTTCATGCTTCTTACAGAGGAATAAAATTCTATTGTGTGTATATCTCTTTTTCTCTAACCGCCATGTGTTGATAGACATCTAGGGTGGTCCACTTCTCACATGTTATGAATAGTGTAGAATAAATGGATGTACAGTGTCTGTAGTATACCAACTGTGGACATACACCTGGGGGTGATACACCTGGGTAATATGAGATCTGTTCTAGCTGGTGTGAGATGGAATCTCAACCATTTTAGTTTAGATTTCCCTGATGTCCTAATACCTTGAACCCTTCTTTAGTTTTTATTGGAAATTTTGAATATATGTACAGTTTATAATTTCTTACTTTTGGGTTTTGCTTTTGTTTTGATGTGTGTGTGTGTGTGTGTGTGTGTGTGTGTGTGTGTGTATGATGTGTGCGTATGTGTATGTGTGTGTGTTTTGTGTGTGTATGTGTGTGGTGGTTTGATGTTAGTTTTCTGAACTCATATCCTCAAGCTCTCCCAACCATTGAGTCATTTCTTAGATATTTTGTTTTTATCTCATCATTGTTACAAATAAGATTGATAAAATGTAAAGCAAATCTCTGCTAACTTCAGGTTCAGTGAGAGACCCTGTCCCAAGCTAACAATATGGAGAGTTGTAGTGAGCCGGACAGGATCGCCATTACAAGATGGCGCCGACATCCTGTCTTGTTGGAAATAAATAACTCCATATTTGGCTATGGCTTTGAGAGCTGCGCGTCCCCGCTTCCCGCATGCACGGTGGATGAGGATCCTTGAGCCTATCCCGATGCGGTCTGGTGGCAGCTGTTGGTGGCAGCCAATCACAGGGCGACCCATGTGCCAATTCCCTATTTAAGCGGCTGCCTAAGTGCCCCCCCCCGCCCCTTTGCTTCCTGCTGCCTCTCCCCTTAGCTCCCTGCCCCTCGTTTTCCTGCCCTCTCGTTCCATGCTCCCCATCAATCAAGGGCACTCCAGTAAAAGCGTGATCTGAGTGGAATCCTGATGTGGTGGTCATTCTTCGTCGCCGGTTGAGAAGTCCGCCGCAGAGAGTGACAGAATAGGATGCCTGATTCCATTCTCTTGCTTTTGTGAGGACAAGCACCTGTGCACACAAGTGTATGCACATGTACGCACAAAATAAAGGAGAAAAATTTGCTGAAAAAAACACATTTAATATTTTGGGAATGACCATAGCAATTTATGTTGTTTGTAATTTGTCCAATCTTGGGTTTTTATTGAAGCTGCTTCATCAGACTAAGAGTTTCAGCATGATTGACTCTGCCAGGTGGTGGTGGCTCACGCCTTTAATCCCAGTACTTAGGAGGCAGAGGCAGTTGGATCTCTGTGAGTTCAAGGCCAGCCTGGTCTACAGAGTGAGTTCCAGGAAAGGCTCCAAAGCTACAGAGAAACCCTGTCTTGGAAAACAAAACTATAATAATAAAAGACTCTGCTTCCATCTTTGTCAAAATGAGATGTACTGATCAAATTTTCATCAACTGATAATTTGATACATGATAATCAACATGTAAATTATATGTGGTATATCCTCACCAACATAAACATACGTGTTCATGTGCATGCACACAGAATACACACATGGGCACACCCGTATGAAGATGTACACAGATCATCATGAACAAAGAAGATGCTCTCTTTTGGTTTTTGTGGATGTATGCATATATACATACATATATACATATATGGATATATAGTTATATCTATGAGTTTATACCCACTTGTATATGTCTACTTATATAGATATGAAAATACATATAAATATGTAAATATACATGAATTCCTCATTCATCTCTTTCTTTCTCTCCCCTTTTACTTGCTAATGTGACTTCACTTATTCCAAAGTGTGAAACCATAAAGCAATGTGCTTTTGTCTCCTGCATATTGTAAAATCAATACTGGAATCAGTAGAAATCGCCTACAAGCTTCCTACCTGCCCCCTGGGTTCCTTCATCACAAAATGGCTGTTAATGAGTCCTATAAAGGACGTAGTGAACATTAATATCCGACTACCTACAACGAGGTGCTAATTAAAATGAAGTCCCTTCTTCATTTAAGATGCAACAAGAAAGGAAATTTGATACAGGCCAAGCATCACTGTGAATTTTAATTAAAGGAGATTTGGGAGTGGCCGCCTTCCATAGAATCACAGCGGCCCATCCTGCAGACAGAACCCCCTCACTTCATCAGAGGCAGCGCATTGGCGGCTAAGGGTGCGCACCTGTCGCAACAATCTCTCACTTCCCCATAGCGGTACACCACTTTCAGTGTAATCACGAGATTCATCCTGAAAATTTGTTGATTTCATATTTGCCCGCATGTCTGCCGACGAAAATTAATTAATCTTAAATTGCACACATCAATTACAGCACCTTTCATGTACCCTATAAGATTGCTTTAATTTTTAATTCTGTACTTCAAAGTCAAATAATAATATGTATTTCTAATTAAGCTCACTTACACATCTCACCTCTGATTAAACCATATTAATTTTTTATGACACCAGTCACCTTTAGTTCCCAATTCTGAGGGTTCTTGCCTCTCTGCTTGACTTTCTTATTCAGTATGTCTTATCATGACATCTAAAACTATCTACTTCCCTCGTTCTGGTTTACAGCAAAAGAAATGTTCTAAGTTTCTGGTCTAAAAATGAGGACAAAATGAGGAAGAAAGCTTTGAGATGAGGATGGAAATAAATGTCTCGGATACCACCAAATGTCTTTAAGTGTTTCGATTGGCTTGCCTCAGCTTCCCCTGTAGCTTGCAGATAGCTGAAATTTGGATTTTAAAATCTCTATAGCTGAATCCGGGACAAACCTGATCACATGATACAAACAGCTCTAACCTTAGTGCTGCTGTGCTGATCACGCGATAAACTAATCTATCCTATGCTGATCACGTGGTAGGCTAATCTTTCTGAGAAAAGAGTCATAAAATGATGAAACAGAGTTAACGCTGGGTGTGTAATTACTACTACATGCAGTTGCCCAGTGATTATTTTATTGTGTGCTTTGAAAAGGCCAGGCTAAGAGAACTAGGTCTTCAAAGGTTAGAGTAAAGCATGCTGGGAAACCCGTGCCTAAGGAGCAGATAGTGGAATGCAGTTCAAGGCCTTTTGATCCACCATGTTGATGGCCCAGACTACCTCCGTTCCTTCTGGGCTAATTAGCGGCCTTAATGCATTTTAAAATGAAGTTGAGACTCAGAAATACACTGCTGTACTTTCAATGCTTTAGGATATATTCCTTGGACTCCATTGGACATTATGTCGTTAGATGTGAGCTATTTAATTCCTTTCCTCCATCCCATTTCCTCACTTTACTTATCATTCTTATTTGGTACTCGGGTCATTTAGGTCACAAACCTGCAGAGGAGGAATTAAATTCAAGGCTTATTTATACCCGGAGAGTATGGTATCCTACTAAGAACAATTCTGTACCACAGGTTTAAAATGCCCAGAGTAAGATGATCATTTAAAAAAGTTAAACACAGAAAGGTGGCTAGATGTGACTCATACCTGTAATCTCAGCACTCGGAAGGCCAAGGCAGGTAAATTACATGTTTGATGCAGAGTAAGACAAGAAAAGAAATCAAGAAGGGAAGAAAGGAAGAAGGGAGAGAAAAAGGAAAACAGTTGGGGAAAAGAGAGAGGAAAGGAGGGAGGGAGGGAGGGAGGGAGGGAGGGAGGGAGGGACAAATGGAGGGCTGAAGGTAGGAAGGAATAATGTGTAAAACATATATCCTATTGCCTCCAAGTATGAGAATATGATACCAGAAAACAAAGTAAATCAAGGCATCCAAACTGCATCTGTGAGGGTGTAGTAGGCACACTTGCCTGCATATGGAGTGCACAAGATTGAACACTGAACATTCAGTCATAGATGGAAGAAAAGCTTAGGGGCCTTGCCCCTCAGTGGGCAGCAAAGGGCAACTGAGGGCTCCTGGAAGACAGGGAGTCATTGCTCATTACTCAGTGATGTAGGCACAGGTGAGTCACTCAGGCTCGGGGCACTTCACATCCTGTCCAGTGGGTCACAAAGCAAAATCAAAACAAAGAGATATGCAAGTGGGATGGGGACTTTGTGGAAGGAATGGTGGGGTCTGTGTGGGTGGGAGATAAAGGGTGGGGAGATGAATATGATTATAAAATATAATATACGTGCACAGAATCATCAAATAATGTATTTAAAAGGTACTGACACTCTCATTGGGTCTGTGTGGGGTCAGACCATCAGACTGCAATGTGCATTTGAAATTTGTTCCCTCTACTTGCTGTGGTTCCTCATGTACAATAAAATTTAAGATGTGATCTTGGTTCAAAGCATAAAAAAAAAAAGGTAGATCGCAGATGAAAACTAAAGTGCTTAAATGGGTTATATAAAAATTAACATGACTCCACAACAAGATATAATATAGATTGGAAAAGCTATAGAATGAAAGAAAGCTCTGCAAATCAGGTATTTTCAGATACTATATATAAGGGTGTCCACAAAAAAAAAAAAATAGAAAATAGGCAAAGAGACTATGAAGGCCCAGGTGCAGGGCCTCATTCCATGGCAAAGGATGTAAGGGCAAGAGCATGTGTTGGAAGCAAGGGAGTGTGGGGCCGAACTCACCTTTTTAATCCATTTACACAAATGAAGCCTGTGGTCCCCAGAAACCAGGAATGAGGAAAGTCAGTCACTTCCTTCACCTTCAGTAGGTTCTGCTGATTTCCCCTTAGGCAAGAATGGGTATGGGAGCCCAACACTAATCTACTAACAGCCTTTCCACGCTTGTGCTTCAGGACAGGAACACTATTGTTGCCTCCGCGCTGGTGAACACAAGCCTGAGACTCAATCCCTGTGCCAGAATAGGTGCATGAATTGTGTTAGAACAACAGAGCAAAGGAAGTCAATGGGAATGGGTTCTTGAACTCAGGTAAGGTCTGGTCCTTCTTAGAGCCAGTGATCTCCAGGCATTAGGGCATCCTCTACTCAGAGAGTCTGTACCTCCTACCAATAAAATTGACTTTTGCTTTGCTGCATACACTTCCTGTCTTTTATTTATTTATTTATTTTCATTAGCACAAAGAACCCCCTGCCTGGCCAGTGGCAGAAACCAAATGCTCTTGGCAGAAACAAGTTTAATATGTGTGCACAGGAGAATGAAATCCCAACACTCTAGGTTCATGGAGTGGGGGAGGTATGTTCAGACTACAGCAGGAGACTCTAACCACCCTCCAAAGCACAAAAAAAAAAAAAAAAAGATCTCCTCGGAGATTTAATGTCAGAAGCACAGGGTGAACAATGTGGGTGCTTGCTTCTCAGTGAATGAAGGAAGACTTTGGATCTGTGCCGGGGACTACAGTGCCCCTGAGAAATACAATATATATACTGGTTTGTTTTTTTCTGAGTCTTACAGAACTCTCTGTGGTCAAGCCTGCCACCTAAGCCTGTTATTGTCTGTAGATGGGTCTCAAGAATCACACATTTTATTTTATTTTATCTTATTTTGACCCAGTCTTAATAATGTAGGCCAGGCTAGCCTCGGACTCACTCTCTTTTCTTTCCTCTACCTTCCCAAAGGCTGGGACTACAAACCTGTATTATCATATAGCGCTCCCACTGAGAATTTTCTGGGCAGAAACTGGACTCCTGACTTAGTTTAAAGATTGTTTGGGTTGCATAACTGTTCCCTGTCATCTTGTGGTATTTCTTGGATTTCAAATTACTTCCCTGTTGATTATCAGAGTGGGCGCTCACAGGAAGGTGCCCAACTTCTGCTTTTTCATCAGGGACAAATGCCTTTCTTTGAGCTACAGTGCCAGGGAACAGTTAAAATTGCCTGAAAATGGAAGTATTTTGAGGACAGATGCACAGCTTTGTGAGACTCCTCTCTGGCAGACACATTGTCTTATCTTGTTGAAGGAGGCACATACAAGTCAGGAAACAAATCAGGAATTAAAATTCTCCAAATCAGGCTCTCACACCAAACATTGACGCTTTGGCCCTTCAGAACTGTGGGAGTCTTTCAGCTCATATGTATGTCAAATCCCACCTGCTAGTAGCAGCAGGTTGGCCTGCATTATGGCAGGAGCCCTGGAGAGACCCCAGTGGCTTTCTGAAGGCTCCCGGAAGATGAAGCCTGATACAAGGTGTTATTGGGATTTGTTTATATTGGAATTAACCTGCTGACTCACAGCGGCTTGCCACTTTGAGAGAATCGTGATGTTAGATGTGAGACATACAGGATAAGGGGATCTGCGGGTTGTTGCCAAAGCTTTAAGTTTCTCAACTCAAAAAAAAAAAAAAAAGTCTGATTTCAATTCACATTTCATTCACAGCAACTTCCAGGGCATATTAGAAAGCTAACTGGTCCATCATTCCTGCTTCTGAAAGGGACGTGACCAGATACTGAAAAGCTGACGCTGGCTAACTGGCCACATTAACCATGATAGCAAGAACACAGGGTTTTATTCCAGGTTAGAAGACTGTGACCTTGGAAAGTGAGGAGATGGCTCAGTCAATAGAGTACAAGCGCTAGGAACCAAGGCTGGATCCCCAGGACTAAGTTAAACACTCGGAGCAAGCGGTATACATCTGTAGCCCTAGTGCTGGGGAGAAGGAATGAGATGTGGAAATCCAAGACAGACAGATCCCTTGAGACACTGCTTAAATAAACACGGTAGAGAGTAATCAGGGAATACAGCTAACATTGGCCTCTGGGCTCTCTCTATAAGTGGGTGCAATGTGAACACGCTCCTGCAAGCTCATGTTCACATGCCCAAACGAATATGTACCCCCAACACATACACAAGACAGCTTGAAATATGCTAGAGCAGATTTATTTGGATCATTGGAAAACAAGAGGAATGTAACAGCTAACTTTATATACCAATATAACTGGGTTAATATGCTCAGAAACCTTGGAGAAGTCCATGTCTAGGGCGTTCATGAGGTCTCTGGGGAAGATAAATGTTGGGATCAGAGTAAATGGATAAATATCTCCATCATCACTGTGGGTGGACATCATGTAATCTGGTTGTGGGTAGGTCAAGCTCATGGTGAGGGGAGAATGGGCACACTAGCTCTAGGTGGGATGTTGGTCTTCAGCATCAGGTGCCTGTTAATTGGACCTTGAACTCCAGTACAGGCAGGTTTATTTGTCTCTTCTTTCCTGGTTCTTCAGCTTGACAGATCTTGGTCTTCTGAGACTGCATAATTGTAAAGTAAGTAAGGCAAGGCTTTCATAAAGTTCCTCTTACAAGTACCTACCTTGTTTATCTGTCTGTCTGTCTGACTACCTATTTTCTACCTCTCTATATACTGCCCATCTATTATCAATCCATCTCTCCATTATCTATCTTCCTACCTATCATTTGCCTTTCTATTATATATATATAATATATATATACATATATAACCATATTATCAGTCTGTCTACAAACCTGTCATCAATCTATCACCTTCTTATTTATCTTATGCTCTGCTAGAAGATTTTATTGAAAGATTAGACTTGTAAAGCAAGCATTTTCCATGGGAAACCATTCCCTAGTCATCTCAATATCAACCACAACCTGCTTTTTTCCCAACCTGTTCTCTGCATGTTTATTCTTTGGTTTGGGCATAAATACATTGTGTACAGTGATGGGTTTTAGAAGGGTATTTTCATACAAGTGTACAATGTATTTCAACTGTGTTCTTCCAACACACATGCCTGTCTTTAGTCTCTGATTCACTCCATTTGACTGACTTACTTCTATTTTTATGTAATACATGAAATGCATTGCTATATGAAATATATGAAATCGCATGCATGATTTTATTGATCGATATAAAAATTCATATCTGTGAGAGAAAAGATATTTAGAATATTTCTGAGTCTGACTTCAATTTCTTAATATGGTTATCTTCAGTTGTATCCACTTTCTGAAGTGATCTTGCTATTCCTTCCAGCTCAACAAAATTCCATGGTGCATATATACCACATTCTCTTTATTCTCTCCTATGTCCCTGGACATATAGGTCACTCTATACCTGAGCTATCATTGATAGTGCACAATAACCTTCAGTGGTGTCTTTATTGACTTGTGGCTTTCTGTTTCCTCTTTCCAGTTGCAGCCCCTTCCCCTTCTATTTTTCTTGTCTTGCTAATGCATCTCTTACATTTACTGTGTGTTTTACTAACCTCCTCTTTATACCAGGGACTTGGAGCAAAATCTAACCAAATAACCATGGAAGTAACTATCAGATCTATGTTATGGTCCACCCATTTCTAAAAACTCAGCTGGCAGGCAAGTAGCCATACATGGTGTTTTCATGTTTTATACCTCAGTCATCAATCACACTTGTGGTTATTGACCTATTGATTGATTCCGTATTTATTACTTCATTCTCATCCTCCTTCACAGGAACTAGAGCAAGTTCATTTGATTGCCCTTCCTCGGTGATCTGAACAATTAAAATCAGAATCTGCTTCAGAGTATCATGGCTCTATAACAAAATGACGGTAGGCTTCTCATTAAAGAAGATGCCCAAGGAGCTGGAAAACACACTGGAGGTGTGAGAGAATATTGTGTTCTTTCCCAGGCGAATATGGGCTGACAGGCTAAGACACAGTGCCATCCTACATGGATGTCAGGCCTCTTGGCCAAGGTACACAAAACAACCCAGGGTGCTTAGATTAAATTTCCCGGCACCTCTTAGATGTCATATCCACCTTACAATGAAGCTCCTCCATATGTGGTCGCTAGCAGACCTGGGTGGTCTGAGAGTAAGATAAGCTAGGATGAGAGACGCCACTCCGAAGCTCGATCATGCCTTTGAACTTTCAACTTTTATGTACTTAGCTCATGTAGAAAAATGAAACCCAGTGAAAACTGAAATTGCTTTAAAGAACAGATACATGAAATTTCTCATCTTCCACATTTGTGCTGTAAGTCCTTACCTGTCATAAAGAGAATGCAATGTTACCATGGTTTCAAACAAGGAGAAATTATTTTTCTTCAGCAATAAGCAGTTGCTTCTGATTGCGCTGCAGAGGTCTATATTATTAATGATGATTATAGTAATTCATACGCCCTTAGATGGAGTTTCCAAAGCTGTAGACATGCTCACGCAGGCCATTTCCTCCTTAGAATTGCTTTGTCAGGAAGCAAGGTCTTATAAGGTGGACTTGTCTGAAGAACGAGAACTAGACTGCAGAACCAGCAGAAGCCACCCACCCATGTGGCTAGGGTCCCACAACATCAGCACCACCCCTTGTCCCACTGAAACAAGCACAAGAACTCACTTAACCCCCAAAAGGCACAGCTTCTTTCCTGTCTTGTTTTCTGTCTGACGCCTGATCTTACACGTATTAAGGACCAAAAATAAGGATGGCATTCCAGAAAATAAGTGTAGCCAGAAGACAAAGAAATAATCCAATATCAAAATTTCATAAGACAAGTTTAGAAACAGATGGGATGAGTAAAGTATCTATGTAAAATGGTTGTGCAGAAAGGCAATAAATAGACCGGCAGACGTTTAGAGCCTTAAAATAAACCTCAAGGGGGTTAGGGTATGCATAAACTTTGGAACCTGGCAGTACATTGAATGACCCAACTCACACCTATTCTGAGATCAGATTCATTTATCTAGAATTTGGGGTCAATGGAAGCTCATTTCTTTGTGTGTCTCTGAAGAATGCAAAAGAAACATGAATGGAAACTATGGGCCACAAAACTGAACCATAAAACACTTTACAAATGAGAGTTAATTATTTCCTGTCTGCTCATATTCCGAGCTGCAGAGAGAATACCAACACTGTAGGTAGGGCAAGCATAACCAGAGGCAAAGAAAGCATCAATATGCTAATCTCCAAATTGAAAGTTTTAGAGCCTCTCATTTGCATATAGCCTAAAATCCCTTCGAAAGGAGCTGCAATGTGCTTCGTTACTTTCAAAACCCACATATTGAGATGTGATTAATTTATTATAGATGAAGCAATGTTTTCCTTTTAAAAAGTTTTCTTCTCCATTGTGCCAAAGGGAGCAGTAGAAAATTTAGCGTGTTTTCTAGGCCATAGAATATGCATAGTGGTATCAATAATAAATAGCATCTCCCACAGTATAGAGTGTGAGACACTTGTTCACAGAGCAGAAAGTCATTCACTCACAGTGAGCTAAAAATACCTCAGTGACAAACTCCAGGAAAGAAAGGGGAAAAAAAACCCAGACTTCCGTATTTGTTACCCAAGGACAGAGCCTTGCCTAAGCAGTCCAAGGTGTCCTCATTATCTTCTCTCAATAATATACATTAATACCCCAATATTTTCCAGTGTGTGTGGCTGTGATGCCTCCTCTGCAATGTGGAAGATTTACAAACAAAGCACTTAATTTTTCTTTCAAGCACAACATTGCGCAGTGCTGGATCATTTAAAACCTCAAAGTTTGTTAGTAAGATAAAATACTTGTTACGTGTGGGAATGAGTGCAAAGGTCTCGGTGAGTCATTGCATATGGATTGCATTTCCACCATCAGTGTGCTGAACATATGCTTCTGTGCGCTTGTCTGAGCAGGAAACAGCTAGCAGGTGACAGCCCCAATGGCACATTTCTATAGGACTTTGTCCTTCCTGCAAAAATAACCAAAGACCGACAAAATTCAATGGGACATGTGTCAAAACTCAGCTAGATGTGGGAACTTTTACTGTGCCTAGGTAAGTGTGGACTATATAAACTTTTGTTTTCCTCACTGTTGGCAGCAGTAGGCAAGCAAAAGCAGCAGCAAGCAACACCATTGGTGGTAGCAGCCTTGTGATAGCCTTGGGTAGCAGGATTTTAGTAACTGGCTCTGGCTAGGGTTACAGGTCTCAGCCTGTGGTCTGAGATTCTACATCCTGAAGACCTGGTGGCTCTCTGGAATTCTCCTGGATAACAGGTGAGATGAGTATTCTAGAGTCTCCTTAGAAACCTTCTGGCCTTCTTTACTCAATATCCTGCCCTTATCATCATCATCAAAATCATCACCACTATCAACTATCATCACTGTCTCATGTCCATCATCATGACCATCATCATCATCACAATCATCATCACCTTCACAATCATCATCATCATCACCATCATCCCATGCTCCTTTGCTTCTTTCTACTCTGGCTACTCTTGAACTGCTCATCTTCTTGATATTCATGCCTCTGGCTTCCTGACCCACTCCACAATCAGAGGCTGCTGCTGGGCTGCTTCAGGGTGTCTAGAACACTAATTATAAAGTAGGCACCCACTGCTGCTCTACTCACAGGTGGCCTACTCAGGAACTGGGTGGCTGGGCAGTTATGACCATTCACGCATGGGTACCCACCTATTACCAAGCCTGCAGGGTTATGAACATGTGCCATCCCATCCACAGCATCAGATAATTTAAGTTCCACTGGCAAATACATTAGCTTAGCCTTCTAGTAGGGTGTTAGCATCATCTATAGGGCCACTTCTTTCTTCCTGTTAACAGATCAGCCCATTGAAAGCATGATGGGCTACCAAGAAGGCTCAGTGGACTAAGACACTTGCTGCCAATCCTGATAACTTGAATTCAAACATGGTGCCTATATAGTAAAATAAGAACTAATTCCCAAGCGTTTTCTTCTGACCCCCACATGTGGGGATACATACACACATACAAACACACACATATAAACACACACATTTAAAAGAAAAGCAAGAAAAGACCATCCTGGGATGTCTTCTATTGGGCTTGGTGTGAAGTGGGCAGAGGCAAAACAGGGGCGTATCTCCTCTGAGTTCCTGAATGAGGGCGGCAGTCTGTTTCTATATAGCCCCAGAAGCCATGTTTGACTTAACCAAGCCTTGTCCATCTTTACAGGTCATGGAAGTTCCTCCTTTAGGGGAAGTGTCTCCCCCAGCCAAGATGGAAAGGATCGAACAGTCATACAGAGTTCAGTAAGGCTTCTACAGCAAACGGCCCAGTCAAATCTGTACCAAGTGGCTCTGGGAGGGCTGCACCTTCATAAGCCAGGACAATCATCTTCATCCTTTGTAGTGGCCTCAAGGTGTGCACAGAGGTTTAGACATCTGCGGCCGGCATAAGGATCATCTAGCTGGATGTGACAATTGATAGACAGTTCCTCTCCTTAAGAAGCAGAGGAGAGTTCACCAGCTACCCCTAATTAGAAAGTAAAATCACCCCATTCTCCATTTTACAGAAAATGAGCATTGGGAAGAGGTCTTACAATTTAAGTAATTTAACATTAAGGTGCTGGAGAGATGACTCAGCTAAATGCCCATACTGCTCTTGCAGAAGAACCAAGTTTGATTCCTAGTTAACCATGCTGGGCAGCTCACAACCACTTTTAACTCCAGCTCCAGAGGATCTGACTCCTTACTCTGGCTTCTGTGGCAACTGTATTTATAAGCACATATCACACAGACACACAAACACACCACACACACACACACACACACACACATATACATATATATATATTGAAAAATAAAATCATGTTTAAAAGTATCATCAATACTAACAAAGATCTTATAATACTTTACATCTGCTTGGTGGCAAAAGATCGATAGGTCCCCATCAGTCCCCTGCGGAGAATCATAAAATGAAAGGCTATTCAACTGGCAACCAATCAAGAAAAAAAAATAAACAAAATAAAAATGCTCTTCTATGAGCCTGAGACTTAGACAACATAAAATGACCACACTGTATGATGAATACAGAAACATAATTGATTTCCATTTCTACGTAGTATTGATCATCTGCAGTGAGTTTGCCAAATAAACCATGCAAATTTTAAAGATGAATTTGAATATGAGATTTTGAGAGCTGGTGAAGAAAAACGCATCTTCATGACAGAGATTTAACGGCTCCAAATCTCATAACCTTCAAAACCTGCATGAAAATCTGTTGGTGGAGCATGGCTGTGAGAGCAAAGAAAATCAACGCAGCCAGCTCACTGGATATGTTTTAAATAACCGAGCTAGCAGGTCAAAGTCCTGGGATTGTAACAAAAAAAAAAGAACTCGAGGTTATGTAACATATATTGAGGAACTGCCTGGCTATGGTGATATTAAACTAGTACCTAAAATCTGGGAGACAGAGCTCGTGTTTGGCTTTGATAACCCTTTCGTGGGTGACCTTGAGTAATCTTCTTATCCAGTTTCCATGTTTTTTTTTTTTTAAAAAAAAACCTGTGTGGTTTGCTCAAGGATGTCATTGAAATAATTAACTCAGAAAATACAGCAGAAATTTATTTTCTTGCAAATAAATCGGGGTGTGTATACATCTGTGGTCACGTGCGTTTATTGTATGCAAGTTCACAAGTGTGTTCTCTTTCTTTTTATAGTCAAAGTAAACAGGGTCAGTTTAATGTTAATCCATGCCTTGTAAAGTAGCCAAAAATTATCTAAGGAGGGCATAATCTCAATATTTTTTAAAATTATATGTGTATTATCTCAGGCAGTAATTGCCTTGTTGAACGTCTGATGATTTTCCATTACATTTAGTGTCACGTATTAACTCCAAAAAGAAAGAGGGCCTCTAAGTGGTGGGAAGGCAGGAGGTTATATTCTGGCAAATAAACTTTGAAATGAAATATCTTCTAATTATCATTTAAAGCATTTCTTATTCAAAGCATAAGACTAAATAGTGCCTATCTGCATCCGTGACTATTTTGTTGCCTTACAGAAGACTGCTTTGTCATTGAGGGCTGCCCTGGTACTAGGAACTGAATGCACTCTGGTTGATTCTAAATGCTGAATTTCTGGGTTATAAACTCATTATAATGTCAGTTCCTCACTACTGAGATAGGGTTTCAGTGCAGGCCGAGGTGCAGATGTTGATCCACACTCTGAGTAGGTAAGTGGATATCATAGCAAGATATGCTAACAGTAAGTTTTTTTCTGATTCCTGGGATAGCCTTCCAAGTATCTCCTCTAAGTCTCTGTGTGACCTTGGGGGTGTTTCTAAACTTTTAATACCTCAGGGGTCTCCTCTATAGTGTGGAATATTGTAATTCCCTTCACAGGGTTGTTGTAATATGAGCGGCAGGGCAGCGTCCCCAGCACCCCGGCCACCTGCTAGCTTATGCCCCGAAATAATTACACGGACACTGTATTCTCTTAAACACTGCTTGGCCCATTAGCTCTAGCCCTTACTGGCTAATTCTCATATCCCGATCAACCCTTCTCTAATAAACTGTGTAACACCGGTCTTACCGGGAAAGATTCAGCATGTCTGACCTGGGGGCTTGCTTCATCACGTGCATCTGCCCGGGAGCAGGAAGCATGGCCTCTGCTCCAGAGAGCAGAGCTGTCGAGTCTGAGCTCACTTCCTCTTCCTCCCAGCATTCTGTTCTGTTTACTCCACCCACCTATGTTCTAACCAATAAAATGGGCCAAGGCAGTTTCTTTATTAGCCAATGACCTTCCTCCATCACAGGGTCACCATGGGGATTAAACACCCTGGCAAAAGAATTTAGAGAGTGCTTGAAGAACAGTGAGCACTCTATAAACACATGGCTTCATTTAAGAAGTACTGCGATTTCAAACACAGGGTTTTCTATCTTTAACATGGGAAAAGGTGGGGGCGGAGAGTGAGAGTTCATAGCGCTAAATAGCCCAAGACAGAGAGTGATAAATTCAAGGATAGAAGGGCTGTCCTTAATGGGTGGGAAGCAAGGGGGTGGCATAGTAGAGTGCTCAGTTTGCAAGCCCAAGCTCTGCGTTCAATCGCCAGCACCCATGCCAAAAAGATGGATATGACGGTGCACACTGGTAATCTCAGCAATGGGAAGGCAGAGAGAGGTGGATCCCAGGGACTCCCCAGCCACCTACTCTACCCTACTTGGACAGCCCCGGCCAGTGAAATATTCTATCTCACAAACAAGGTGGATCATGCTTGAAGATCAAAACTCAACATTGTCCTCCAGCCTCCAGTTGTATGTATCCACAGGTACATGTGCACTCATGTACACATACTGAACATACAAATGCACACACACAGATAATGTGAAGCTGGATCTCCATCATCAACAATGCTATCAAAAACCTGCTGAGGAGCATGCATGATAAAGAAAGTAACAAGTCCAGAAAATTCCAGGTGATAAGAAAAAGCTTCAACTGGAGCTTTGGAGATGCCTTAGTTGTTAAGAGCATTTTCTGCTCTTCCAGAGGACCAAAGTTTAGTTCCAAGTATTGGATGTTCACAATGGCCTGTAACTTCACATCCAGGAGCAACCTATTCTCACCTTTAAAGGCACCTGAACACATGCACCAAATGCTTACTCACATAGTCATACATGAAAATAAAAATAAATCTGTAAAAAGAATTCTGTAGTGAAAAGCATTCCCAAACATCTGACTCTTGGAGGGAAGTTGTTTCTTTCCTTACCCCTCTTTAGTATCTCCAAAACATGACTGATGTAACTGGACAAATGAACTGTTGCTTTTCACCCTGTAAATGCCTATCAAGAAGAAACATCTCAATTGTCTCTTTTTACATTGACTTGGGGAATTTATATAAAGAACTCACAGAATGGACAAGGGCAAAGGATTTCTACCATGTTCTGGATGCAAAGTCTTTGTAAACTGTCAGGCAGGCCAAGCAGAGGCCTGAAGTATTTCATTGTCAAATGCATAGGTACTAGGGAGACATGGTTAGCTATGTCTCTTAGTGGAATATTTTTTTAAATAAAGGCTATTTAGCAAATTAAATGAAAGCACTGGGTCTCTGGGCACAATGGATATATTCTTAAGATTTTTATTTTTACAGACTTGCTTTCGTATGTGCATAGGTATATGTGCCACATTGTGTACAGCTGCCCATGGGATCCAGAATGTGTCAGATCCCTTGAAGCTGGCTGTCAGACATGTGATGTGGGTGCAGGAAATAGAACCTGAGTTCCCTGGAAGAACAGTCAGTGACTCTAACCACTGAACCCTCCCTCGAGCCTTCCACTAAAACCATTTCCCTCCTTCAAAAATACTCTCCTATTAATTTTACAATTTTCCCACAGGTGCGAGAATACAGCTGGTATAGGAGGTCCTTCTGTCTATGTGTTGCTTTCATTGGTTAATAAAGAACTGCTTTGAGCCTATGGCAGGGAAGAACAGAACTAGGCAGGGAAAGCTAGGCTGTATGCTGGGAGGAAGAAGGGTGGAGTCAGGAGAGGCCATGGAGCCACTGCCACTGGAGATAGATGTGCTGTATCTTTGCTGGTCGGCCACAACTTCGTGGTGATATACTAATTAATAGAAATGGGTTAAATTATGATGTAAGAGTTAGCCAATAAGAAGCTAGAGTGAATGGGCCAAGCAGTGATTTAATTAATACAGTTACTATGTGATTATTTTGGTTCTAGGTAACCAGAACAAACAAGTGGGCCCTCCTACACCCAGCAAGAGTCATGAGTTCAGGACACAAAAGCAGAACCAAGTAGAGGAATTCTTGGGGACATAGATTAGGTCAGAAATTCAATAGATGGAATCCTGAGAAAGAAGATATCATTCCTACAATGAGATGGTTTGTAATTAGGCAAGTGGTCATTTCTGAAAGAACACATAAACATTCTCATCCAAAGAGGACTGTAAACATAAAAGACTGAACTGGAGAGATGCTCAGTGGTTAAGAGCATTGCTGCTTTTGCAGAGGACCAGATTTGATTCTCAGCACTTCCATGGCAACTCACAACCACCTATAACGTCAATTCTGAGTGGAAGAAATGCCTTCCTTTGACCTCCATGGGTACTGTGTATATGTGGTACACATGCATGTAAGCAAACATTCATACACATAAAATGGAAGAAAAATCATTTTAAAGAGCAAAAGTCTGATTGTGTTACTCTTCTGTCATGGCACAGAGACCTTCAGTAGACCAGGGCTCCTCACACCATCCTTGCTGACACCCCAGTATCCTAGGATGCAGTAGGGCCTATTACTACTTATTGTATCTTCTATGTTAGGTCAGACATACTGCCTCCCTCTTCCCAGAAGAAGTAAAGGCCATCTCATCATTTTTGCTTTACTGGTACCCAAAATCTCCACACTTACACTGCCTGTCTTCAAACACTTGATCCAACTACTGTTTTCTGCAGGACATCTCCTGTACCCTCTCTTAAGCTCCATCAGTTCTGGGAGCTCTTGCAGGAAATTGTGCTTGTGTCTTTTACCAGGCAGGCAGAGTAAACACTGGGACCATTTTTCTGTCATCTCTGAAATGCTTCCCAACTTCAGAAAACTGTGTGACCTTGAATTGTACTCATAGCCACATCTACAGATGTCTGGTGCACAGTGAGTTCTTTGGTGTGTTTACCTTGTGAGGAGACACTGCTCCGTGAGTCGTGAGCATGGACTTCTACATGATAAACACTCACATGTTTTAATGTCGTGCTGCATTCGATGATTTTAATAACCAAGCTCTTGGCATAAATTTAAGAAAGTACAAATGGGTCCACAGGAGTTACTTAATTGTAATATAATTATTAGTCCTCCTAAAACACCTTACTCTTTGCTGACGCGGTAATGGCAGTCCATTTGGTGTCCATTAGGGTATTCCTTATGGAACCTGACACTGGAAACAAACGCTACCATTTGCAAATTAATGTTTCCTTTATGAAACAAAAGACCTTCCCTTCTAAATGATTCTGTGCATTGTCTGTCACAGAAAATGGGGCAACAGAGGAAGGACATTTCTGTAGGAGCAATGCAAGTGCTGTCAGAGCAAATCAGAGCAGACTTGAGATCACAGTTAGACACTCCTCAGGGAGCCACTGCAGACACAGCTGATATTGGCTCTCTCTGCCTCTTTGTAACAGGACCTTCCTGGTTGAATGCCTATTGTTCCCAGGACTTTTAACCTGACATTGCTATGCATAGAAGTGAGTTAGCCCCAACTATAGCAAGACTAATAAAAACTCAGAGACAGATATTGGGGTTCAACCTGAATGTCAGAAAAGAAAAATAGCCAGCCACTGGCTCTTACCTTTACATTAGTCCAAAATGGTGATCCTGCCTCCAGGAATCCTCAGAATGAGACTGACTGAGAGCTATTTCCTGCCATCTTATATTTCTCTCTAGTGTTGGGATTGAAGGCATGCACCACTATAGCCTGGTTTCCATGGCAAACTAGTGTGGCTACTGGAATTAAAGATGTTTGTCACCACTACCAGGTCTATAAGGCTGATAACTTTGGCTGTTTTGCTCCCTTAACTTCAGGCAAGCTTTATTTATTAAAATAAAACATCACACTTCCTCTTTTTGTCTAATATATAAAAGAGGCTATAACTAGTATAAGAAAAACTATATATAGTAAGTACAATGGCTATATACAATATATACAAGCAATAAATACATCAATAATATCTAGTCTATTTGCATTCAGAGAATATGTTCCATATCTATCCTACCTTGGTGGGTCCAAAGTCTTCTACCTAATTTATTTTCTATAATAACTTACTTTTTGCATCAGATAAACAAGGAAAACTATAATTATCTAATCTTCAACTTTCTCAGAGACCAAAGAAGGAAATAATATTAACTGAGTAAGAAGGAAGTGCAAGCAAGTGATTTCCAAAATGTGAGAAATGACAGAAACAGTTGGCTGTTATAGTTTCTCTGCAACGATGGGGCATCTATTTTTAGCCTACAGGGCTAACATGATCAACAGACTTTTCTGTGAAGCAGGATATTCTAAAGGGTTTTCCCTCCCTGTCTTGACAATGTTTGGCAGTCACTTTCTTTTGTTTCCTGCTTATCCAATTACGAAAGCATACTGTCAGCAGTTGAGGCAAGGGCATTTTCTTACCCAGCAGCTTACTTTGCCCAAAGAAAGTAAACTTCACGTGGAGTTTTTGCAATGCCCATTATCTTCTCTGAAGTATATTGGTGCTTCCAGGAGCAGACATGTCTCATTGTCATAAAAAGTGAAAATGTAGCCCACATTATTTAAGTATCTTAAATACCATATTCTGGAGATCTCTGAAGCATTTAAAGATGACCTGTCTATCTAAAATATACCTTGGTTTGACCCTGAAAACATACCTAATGTGACTACAAGTTTGAATATAAAAGGTAACTAAATACTAACCTGTATTTCCTTATTATCCTAAACCATTGGTAATGATAACTTTCAAGGACTAGAAATTTGCATTACCTTGTTAAATGCATTTTATAGTAGAAATGTATGTACAGTATGTTCTTTAAAAATTAGTCTCAAATTTATATTAATATATAAAATTTCCTTTTTATTGATTTTTATTAAGCTCTACATTTTCTCTGCTCCCCTCCCTGTCTCTTCCCTTCCCCATTCAACCCTCCCCAAACTCCCCCTGATTCCAATTTACTCAGGACTTCTTGTTATTTTCTATTTCCCATGTAAATTAGATCTATGTAAGTCACTCTTAGTGTC
Organism: Microtus oregoni; assembly: GCF_018167655.1. Classification (NCBI taxonomy): domain Eukaryota; kingdom Metazoa; phylum Chordata; class Mammalia; order Rodentia; family Cricetidae; genus Microtus; species Microtus oregoni. Next base: position 11,565,390 of record NW_024543087.1, on the reverse strand, counting down.
CTTCTTGTTGTCTAAGTTCTCTGGGATTGTGGTTTGTAGGCTGGTTTTCTTTGCTTTATGTTTAAAAACCACTTATGAGTGAGTACATGTGATAATTGTTTTTCTGTGTCTGGGTTACTTTACTTAAAATAATGTTTTCTAGCCCCATTCATTTTCCTGCAAAATTCAAGATGTCACTATTGTTTTCTGCTGTGTAGTACTCCATTGTGTAACTGTACCACATTTTCCTTATCCATTCTTTGGTTGAGGGGCATTTAGGTTGTTTCCAGATTCTGACTATGACAAACATATAAAATTTCTATATAATATACAAAGGTTCTTGTTTCAAAAGAAAAAAAGGAGGATATAGATATTTCAGAATAAAATATCAGACTATTGAATCTATTCTGAAAAGAAAAAAAGGGAGGATATTGATATGGATAAGATAAAAAGGTAGATTATTAAATCTACTTTTAGAAAACAACTACAAGTTTTAAATGTTTTACATTTGGTTGGAATTTTGTATAACATAAAATTTATATAAATATAATAATTACATTTTTATTTTTATAATTTTATTTTATAATTAATTATAATGATAAATATTTATAATATAAAATTGCTATACAATACACAAAATTCCAACTAAACCATAGAAATTGTGTGTTTTGCATATTTTACATATTTTGTTGTATGTTTACGTGTGTGTGTGTGTGTGCACATGTGCAGAGGGTAGAGATTGGTGTCTTCTGTTCTCCTTGATCATTCTACTCATTGTTTTCTTGAAACAGGGTCTCTTACTAAACCTGGAACTTACCTACTTGTCTAGACTAGCTGGGCACCAAGTTCCTTAGATCTGCCTCTTTCCATCACCAGCTCACATGGTCCCAGTGCTAGGATCATATATATGACCCAGGTTTAATCTTTTCCATGGATCCTGGGAATCTAAATTCAGGTCCTCATACTTAAGTGGCAGTCCTGTTGCCAACTGATTCATCTCACTAACAACATTTTTTTTTGTTTCCTTATGCTGTTTCAACTACTAAAATGCTTTTTGTCTATTTCATTATTATTTTTTCCTCCATGTCAATCTATATTCATTTCTGTTTGTTTTGTGGAATTTGCTTGGTCAGCCCATGTCTCCCTTCTGCAAGTATCTCAGTGGTTAGGCATCATGTCCATCATCTGATATCTAATTATGTTCATCAAATGCTTCATAATTGAAGTTTCTGAGTAATGTGACATGAAGTTCAGGAAGCTTATGAGCTACCTTATAACATGTTAAACATAATAAAATGTTCAGTAGATCCTTGATGATATGCATATGAAATGATTGTTTTGTTGAACATTGGTAATTCAATGAGTCGATAATCTAACTACCTATGCTATTAAACTATGCTCTGAGGGATATTTTCCTTTACTTTAAAAAATTGACTGAAGTAAATGATGAAATAAATTGTATATGAAGTTAATTGTGCGTCTAAAGTTGTAGATGATACATTAAAAAACACTGGGGAAATTTAGTAATTTGACACTGAACGTGGGTTGTTAGGGTCTGGGAAACAGAAGAGAAGAGCAATGCTGCATTGTGAAATCACATACCAATGACAATTAAAACATTTTGGAATACAGTTTAGGAAAAAATGTGACTTTTTAATTGAAAATAGATTCTTCTGTAATATAATATATCCTGACCACAGTTTCTTCTTTCTCCACTTCTCCCAGTTTCATCCCCCTCCCCCAGATCTACTGCTCCTCTATTTCCTCTTTAAAAAACATCAGGTCTCCAAGGGACAAGAGCTGGCAGCCAAACAGGACAAAACAAATACAATAAACAGGCCAAAAGCAATCATATTGAGGTTAGACAAGGCAACAAAATGGGAAGAAAAGAGTCCCAAGAGCAGGTATAAAAATGTCAGAGATACAGTTGGGTATTGCGTTATTCTGCTGGATGGGGGAGGTGGGTATCTTTGTGAATCCTGGAACTCAGGGGAACTCTGCTAAATTTCCTAAATCATTCCAAAGCTAAATGTTTCAGTAATATTTTCTATGAAAACTAAAAAATATCAGCTTGCTCAGCCAGGGCAAGAAACTTCTATTGATAGTGTTCAACCTCAGGTGAAAGTCAGCACACCTTATAGAATAGTCACAACAAAACAGAGGCAGTTTATTAAGAAGCTCTGTAATTAGGACAATATTCCCGTATGGGACAGGAAAACAGAGATAAAAATATGTTTGCCTCCAATGATCTAGATCTGCAAGCAGATAACAATATTTTAATTAAAAGTAAGCATGTGTAAAATGTTCAAGCAGTACTCATGAGCACTGCAATTAAAAGTTCTCTGTCTTTAGTTCACCCTTGGAGATAATTAACTTTTAGAGTTTCTGTTTTAAATTTTTTCTGATGATTTCCAACTTATGTCTATGACTCTCTTAATGTTATAAAATTTAGTGTACTTATTTGCTCCCTGATAGAAGAACATGCATGTGTGTGTTTGTGTGTGTGTGTGTGTGTGTGTGTGTGTGAGAGAGAGAGAGAGAGAGAGAGAGAGAGAGAGAGCTAATAGTCATGGTATCATGGGTATATGTGAAGGCCAGAGGTCAACCTTAGGTGTCATTACTCAAGTTGCTTTCTACCTTGCTTTTGGTACAAGGTCTGTGATTAGGATCTGTGCCTCAATAATTAGCCTAAGTTAGGTGTTCAGTGATTCCCACGGATCATCCTACCTCCACCTCCCCAGGGCTAGAATTGAAAATGTGAGCCAATGTGCCAGCCTTTTGATGTAAGTGCTAGAAATTGGACTTGGGCTCAAACTCTTCACTGATTTGTCTTCGCAGTCCATGATGAAAGCCGAACTTTGATTCTGACTCCTGGTCTTCATTTTTCTCAACTATCTTGCATGCACAGTGTTTTTTTTTTAAAAAAACATATTAGCCATGGGAATTTATTTTTAATCTATTATTCTTTAGATAGAATCATTGATTCTTTTCTATGAGTGACATCGAACACCCCTCTTCACTTTAAATCCTCTACTTCCTCCTAATGTTAACATCTTTAATTTATAATATTTAGCCGGTCATGTTGGCACACTCCTTTATCCCCAATGCTCTGAAAACAGAAGCATGGTAATATCTGTGAACTCAACACCAGCCTTGTCTATGTTGCAAGTTCTATGGTACCCAAGGCTGTATAATTTGTCTTTAAAAAAAATAAAAGAAATTTAGAGTATTTGTTTTCTATGCTATAATTCTGCTTTGGGCTTCAGTACTTTTCCCTCTAATTTGACCTTTTAAATTTAAAAATCAATCAGTAGCCATATGCTGTTATTATTACCTAAATCTCATTAATAATAGTTTACAGCTCCGAAGAAGGGAAATCTGATCCTCTCTCAGAAACATTGTTCAGTACAAAAAAGTTTTCAAGAGTTAAACTCAAATGTATTCATCTTTCTGCTTTTATCTCTTCTGGGAAAGTAGGTTTCTTCATATCAGGGCCATTGTTCTCTTAAATAGCCTTTTGATTTTATACTTGAAAGTTGCCTATGTTTTTGTTGACATTCTACTCAGATACATGCTTTGCCTTTTCTGTACAGTCTACCTGTTCCCTTACATGAATTACTCCATGTTGAGGCAAGGTGCATATAAATGTTGGAGGAGGATGCTTGTTTCTCGGCCGCCCAGCAGCTTAGACCCAAAAACAATCACACAGAAACCATATTTTTAAATCACGGCTTGGCCCATTAGCTCTAGCTTCTTATCTGCTAATTCTTACATCTTAATTTAACCCATGACCATTAATCTGTGTATCACCATGAGATTGTGGCCTACCAGCAAAGTTTTGGTGCATCTGTCTCCTCTGGCAGCTCCATGGCTTCTCCCTGACTCAGCCTTCTTCCTCCCAGCATTCAGTTTAGTTTTTCCCACCTAGCTTTGTTCCCCATCACTCTGCTATAGGCCCAAAGCATTTCCTTTATTAATCAATGTTATTCACAGCATACAGATGGGAACCCCACATCATAGGAAGGAGGTTGTATTTCTTTTCTCTCATCTTACAGAATCTTAGACCCAACATTCACCCAGGTTTCTCTCCTGTAAAAACATTTAAGAACATATACATGGAGATAATGGTTTTTATCTTAGGATCAGTTCACACTCTGCATTCCATATCCCATCAATGATCAGACAACAGTTTAGCCTGCAGTGCTACCATACAAACATGCTTTTATATTTCTGATGTGATCCTATAATTCTGAGAATCCTGATCTCTAAAGAAACTATTTGATTTACAAAAACAATTTATATGTAAAGTTTTCAATATTCTGAAAGTGAAAGAGGAAGTATGGCCTTGCATGTTTGAATGCCTAGGATTGATTTGATAAGGAAAAAGTATGATTTTAAAAAAATGACTTAGCAATTAAGAGCACTCACTGCACTTTCAGGGGTCCTGTTCCCAGCAACCACATGGCAGCTTCTAACTGTATGTAGCTCCAGTTTTAGGGGATCTGAAGTCTCCTCCTTTAGACTCCATGGGCACTGCATGCACATAGTGTACATGCATACATGCAGGCAAAACACTCATACATATAAAACTAAAATAAATAGACTCTTTAAAAAATTCTCACTATTACAAATAATACTGCTATGAACATAGTTGAACAAAGCTTTTGTAGTATGATATGGCATCTCTTGGGTATATTCCCAGGAGTGGTATTGCTGGATCCTGGGGTAGGTTGATCCCGAATTTCCTGAGAAACCGCCACACTGATTTCCAAAGTGGTTGCACAAGTTTGCATTCCCACCATCAATGGATGAGTGTTCCCCTTACTTCACATCCTCTCCAGCAAAGGCTATCATTGGTGTTTTTGATTATAGCTGTTCTGACAGGTATAAGATGGTATCTTAAAGATGTTTTGATTTGCATTTCCCTGATGGCTAAGGAGGTTGAGCATGACCTTAAAGGCCTTTTGGTCATTTGAACTTCTTCAGTTGAGAATTCTCTGTTCAGTTCAGTACCCCATTTTTAATTGGGTTAATTAGCATTTTAAAGTCTAGTTTTTGCATGTACTGGTTTTGTGGAAACCTAGTCTGTTTGGATGCTCACCTTCCTAGATCTGGATGGATGGGGGAGGACCTTGGACTTCCCACAGAGCAGGGAACCCTGACTGCTCTTTGGATTGGGGGGGGGGGAATAGGAGAAGGGGAGGAGGTGAAAATTTGTAATAATAATAATAATATTAATAAAAATATTCTCAAAGCAGATTTTATCACATATCTTAATTAAATAACACATTAAATGTTAGAAGTGAAAAGGAAACTGAACTTTTTTTTTTAGTTCACTTAGTTTTCAGGCTCTAAAGACCTTCCTAAAGAATGTTGCTAGTAGAGTCTGTGTCATGGTAATGGCACTTGACACAGTATCTTAATGTCTGGCCTCCAACCTTAGAAAGCCTCAACCTGCCTTTGAGCCTGAGCCTAGTTTAGACAAAGAAACTAAAACTTAACTAGAATGTAAGTTAATCTCATGTCTGACATATTTTCTGCTCAGCACAGGTTTTCTGCTTGGTGCATGTTTTTGAACTTGAAGATGTAGAAAGATGTAAGCAGCAGAATTCCTTGAGCTCGGGTCCAGGACTGAAGTTCCTCCCTTCTGCTGCTTTTGAGGTATATTTGATCATAATAACAAAAGGTAACCCACACAGCCCGGTTTGATACTGATTTCCTACAGTACCTGTAGATACAGTATGTGGTCTCTCTCAGCTGCTTGCTGAACAGATTCTGCCCTGGGAAGTGAGATGCTGAGAGCATCTTGTAGGAGCAAGCATGGCTTTAGTTCATAAAATCACAATGATTTGCATTTGCTTGCGAATTTTAGCTAACACTCAAAAGAATCATTTGCAGTAGTTTTCCAAATTCCCATTTCCTCTGTCCAAAAATATTTTATGACTAAGTACAGTACTCTTATGGGTTTGTCACTTAATAGCTCTACTCCTGTAATTTGCCATAAAGCATACACAACCGGAAGTGAAGCGATATAAGCTTTGTTATAATGAGCTTAGTTTATCACCAGTTTCGCCTAATGGGATTATAGTCTATAAATGATCATGTTGCCATAGCAACCACCTCAAAAGCCACAGTGGGCTATAAATGCAATAACAACACCTGTGTACCATCTTCTTGTTTTGGTAGCTTATATTATTTTGGGTCCAACAAAATAGGAAGACACCAAAAAGGTAAAATATAAAACAACCTATTGTTTCAATCAAGACTTCTCATCACATTCATTTTGGATTCAGACATTTCTTGATTTGAATCACGAATTGACTGCAGTAGATAAAAAAACAAAAACCTGCTTTGAAAACTTGGCTGAGTTAACCCTGAATAACCCCACATCGGAGTCGTAAGCAGAAGAAAAGATTAATCCAGAGAAGAATTAAATTTTCAAGTGGAATAAAATAATATATCAAAAATGTTTTCCTGAATCCCTTTTAGGATTTCTTGCTTATGAAAAAGCCCTGTGATGCTGTGCTCCTATCTGCTCAGCATTTCTATGAAGTATGATTTGGGGGCCGGGGGGGGGGAGGGGAAGCTGCTTGTCTCTGCTGCAGACCAAGTCTGGTTTCTCTGGGTATACATGGGAGCACTAGGATTTGGTTAAGAAGACCAAGCTCTAACTTCATTGTATGCAATCTAATTATCGCCAAAAACATGTGAAATCTTCCCCTCATCTCTCTCAGCTGAGAGATGAAGCTGGAAGCCCTGGGGCTGCAGCCCAGCTCTGAGAGCACTTGTTAAACATGCACTAATACCAGGGCCTGATCGCAGCATCCAATGAAACCCAGCACTCATACCTGTGACCCCAGCATTTTTATACCAGAGCTAGAAGGATACTGAGTTCAAGGGCATCCTTGCTATATAGAAAGTTAAATACCAGCTTGTGATGTATAAGATCTAGTCTACACAGGAAAGACAGAGTTGGGAAAAGGATGGAAAGGATAAGACAGCAGCAACATCAGGACCCTATCTGGGTCTTAAGCTGATTTATTTGAATCCTTGGGTATAACCCACAGTACTCTAGCTTAGGCTGAGTTGGCTAATGTTAACTCAATTATTTGGTTCTCATGGTGTGACATAGCTGCCTTCATGCCAGTTTACCAGTTGCTTGTCTGGGAAGGAGGGTCCTTAGACTCATTCTCTCACAACCAAGCCAGCAGACTATCTGTTTGGAGTAAAGGCTGCACAGAAGAAACAGGAAATTCATATTAGGTTTTGGGTGTCCTTCCTCAATAGCATGATGGCTGCCTGTGCAGCTCTATGGATGAGGCTAATCAAAGAAAGAAACAGGTGCAAAGCGGCAGTGAGTCCAGGACAAGAGTGGGTCCAGGTAGTCAGAGCAATCATAACTATGTGTGTGTGTGTGCATGTGCGTGTTTGTTTCAGTACAAGTGTGTAAATGTGGAGCCCAGAGGTCAAAGTTGTCAGTCATTCCTCAGGAAACATGAATCTTGATTGTTGAGATAGGGCCTTTTTTTTTTCACTTGGAACTCATTAAGTAAACAAGTTGGTCCATGATTCCTAAAGATCCACTGTCTTACCTCTCCAGTGTTAGCTCCAAGTCTGACTTCTGTGTATAAGTGTGGGGAAGATGGTCAAACCCAGGTCTTCATGCTTTCCCAGCATGAAGCACTTTTCTGAGTTATGAGTTGTTTTCCCAGGACCATCAAAATATTTTGAGAATGAATTGCAGTATTTGGAACTAACATTTTGAATATCAACTACTACATCTGAGGCACTATTAACATTTGCAAGGTATTACCTAATTCAGAGTGTCCTGAACATGGGCACTTCTCTAAAATTCACCAACGTAAAATGTTTTTTTTTTTATCAGAGTTCAGTTATCTTTGTTCTTCTCTCAATAAGATTTATAAGCCAATAGTCTACTCCATGTAGAAGACTATTTCTTTCGGATGTGAGAACCCCAAGTGAAGGTGCAGGATTTTGCTGCATCTGTATAATCTTTAGAAACACATGGTTGCTTTATTTTCCTTGGGATGTTACTTTGGAGTCACGGGTGCTCATGGGTATATCTGCATCTAGGCTGGCAGGAAACAAAAAAGGACCAGAAAAGATGCATCTTTTCTTTAATGGGTATCAGAATCTGACTCCATTTCCTTCTACACTGAAGGAGCTCAATCCCAGACCACAAGTGGAGAGAGGAAACACAGTTTGCTGGTGATCAAGCCATTGAGCTACAATACCACTACAGAACAACAAAGCAAGACACAAACCTGTGTTCTGTCCTCCTTCTGTGCCTCATGTCCATCATTGCAGGAGCACAGCCTGTGCATTTCCTTCACTCAACTTCGAGGAGTTGAAAGACTGGCATGAGGAATACCCCTGTGTCATTTTCCAGTCATTGCACTGTCTTTCTTTCTTCCCTGGCTTTACTTCCCCATCACCTAGAATCTAAATTTTACTTCTTAGTGAGACCTTCACTCGAATGCTGTGTCTTTAATATACTTTTTCCTATTTGTTCCCCATAGATTTCCTACCAGCTTTTCAGCTGTTTGTGTTCAGTCCTTACACGTACTTTCTTGCGAATATGTTTGTTGTTTTTGATGCCATGCAGACTGGTGGGTATGCTGCAAGGGAAGTTATTTACTCCCACTGAACAAAACTGGGTCTATCACCTATGGATGTGAATGTCATGGTATATCTCTTGTGCTATTCCCATTCTATCAAATTTGAAAATAATAAGACACACAATGGTGAAATTACCCATATATCAGGCTTACACTGGATCCTAGTAAGTACACAACAGGGCATATCCATTACTCTCCTCATTTTTATTGCTATGTTCCAAATGTCTGACCAAACACTGACCATTCTGGCATAGATAATGGGCTTCAGTCCACCACAACAGGGAAATCATAGGAGCTGGTGTTCCATGCAGCAAGAATTTGTGCTGCTAGATTTACTTCTTGCAGACAGCAAGCAAAATACAGGTAGGAAGAGGATCCAGGCTCCTTCAAGACATGCCCCCACAAACACACTTCCTCCAGCAAAGCTCTACTTCATCATCTACTTCATCCACAGTCCTCCCAAACAGCCCCAGCATATGGGTGATGTGGGATTTCCCTCTGTATGCTGTGATTACCATTAATGAATAAAGAAACTGCCTTGGCCTATGATAGGGAAGAACAGAGCAAGACATGGAAAGCTAAAATGAATGCTGGAAGAAAGAAGGGTGGAGTCAGAGAGAAGTCATGTAACCCCTCTAGAGCTGGACAAAACTTAACCTGGTAAGCCACAGCCGTGTGATGATACACAGATTACTAGAAATGGGTTAAATTCAGATGTAAGAGTTAGCCAGTAAGAAGCTAGAGCTACTGGACCAAGCAGTGATTTAGTTAATAAAGTATCTGTGTGGTTATTTTGGGCCTAAGTGGCCAGAAACCAAAAAGTGGTCTCCTCCTTATTACAAATTGGCATAACAATGTGGTGGACTAAATCCAAGTAAAACCTGAAAAAGCTACAAAAGGAATCCTAGACACAAAAGAACAGAGTTAAGAATGGTTTGGTAGTGGCATTTTTGGGGGGATGGGCTCTGTTTGCTAGAAGCAAGTAGAGGCCTGGCTCCTTTAAGAGAGGTTTTCCTGACTCAGAGGTAGCAGGAAAAAAGCTGTGTTGTTTTGAAATGCAGGCTTTCTGAGCCATGCTGCCAGTGCAACTTCTGGCTCTTTCAGGAGACTGAATATTTAGATGGTGTTTTTGAGCAGCACAATGTGGTTTGCTTAATGGCAACTTGGACTGGACTGGCCATGTGCCTGGAAGTAAGGCAGTGTGTGTAGCTCTCAGAGGCAGCCAGCAGCTCCACCATGCTGGACTGGGCGGGGCAAGCAGGCAGTGCAGTATTTCCACTAGCAATGGCACTGCTTAAGTTTTTTAGAAGTGCTTAACATTTTAAGAAGTGCTCCTGGACAGTAAAGAATTGCAGATACACAATGGGACAAATTCAGACATAAAAGACCTCTAAATGGGTCCAACAATAAATGTATCTTATACCTGTCAGAATGGCTAAGATCAAATAGACAAATGATAGCTCATCCTGGCAAAAATATGGAGTAAGGTCAACACTCCTCTGCTTGTGTGAGTACAAACTTGTATAACCACTTTGCAAATCAATACGGTGGTTTCTCAGAAAATTGGGAGTTGATTTACCTCAAGACACAGCTAAACCACTCCTGGTCATGTACTCAAAGAACAAGCAACCATATACAAGGACACTTGCACAACTGTGTTCATAGCAGCTTTACTCATAATAGCCAGAAACTGGAAATAACCTTGATGTCCCTCAACTGCAAAACAAATAAAGAAAACGTGGTACATTAAACAGAATAGTGTATTAATTAGCTGATAAAACAATTACACCAAGAAATTTGCTGTCAAATGGATGAAACTATAAAATATCATCTTGATTGAAGTAACCCAGACCCAGGAAGACAAACATGGCATTTATTCACTCATAAATGAATATTAGCCTTAAAATAAAGGAGAATCATGCTACAACACACAGACCCAAAGAAACAAGCAGAGCTCCAGGGTGGAATGCATGAAGCTCACTGTGAAGGGGAAATAGAATGGACATTGTTAGTGGATGGTGGGAGGGACCTGTGAAGAGCATGGATCAGCTGAGTGGAGGATGGAGGGAGAGAGTACTGTGAGAGACAAATGGAATCTGGGAGCATCTCTGGCATGAACTAGAAATCCAGAGCAATAGAAACTTGCAGGAATCTATGAGAGTGACCCTAGTTAAGACTCCTAATGATAGGGTATATTGAGGCTGAAACAGCCATCTCCTGTAAATAGGCAAGACTTCCAGTGAAGGGTGTGGGATACTAACCCAGACACAAACCCTTCAACATACAATTTGTCCTGCCTACAAGATGTTCGGCGGGTAAAGAGGGCACAGAAATGTGAGCATGACCAGCTGATGACTGGAAGAGCTAGAGATCCTACCCATAGAGGAAGCTTATCCCTGAAGGCCAGGACTCAGAAGTGGGCTACCCCAGAGACCTAGGAAAGAACCAAACATGAATGCCCCAAAATGTCAAAGAAATGATTCCTAATGATATTCTGCTCTACTCATAAATCGTTGTCTAACCCAACTGTCATCAGAGAAGCTTCACCCAGCAACTGGTGGAAACAGATGCAGAGACCCACAGTAAAGTATTAGGTGGTACTTGGAGAATCCAGTGGAAGAGAGCGAACAAGGATTGTAGGTCACAGTAGTGTCAAGAGCACCACAAGAAAACCAACAGAACTAACTAACCTGGGCTCACAGAGACTGAACTAACAACCAGGAAGCCTGCAACGCCCTCACTTAGGCCCTCTGCACATATATGTTACAGTTGAGTAATGTAGTCTTTGTGTAAGACTCTTAATAGTGGGAGCAAGGACTGTCTCCAAACATGTAGCCTGTTTTGGGGACCCATTCCTCCTATTTGTTTGCCTTGTCCAACTTTAATAGAAGAGGAGGTATCTAGTCTCATTGCAACTTGATATACCATGGCTGATTGATATCCATGAGAGGTCTGCCTGTATCTGAAGAAAAAGAGTGGAGGAGGAGTGGATAGGGTGGAAAGAGGTGGGGGCAGAACTGGGAAAAAGAGAAGGGCTAAACTTCGGTTGGGAGATGAAAACAAAAAAATAAAAACAATATTGTAAAAACTATATCTACATATATACATATATATACTCTTAACTATATAAAAATTAACATGAATATTTAAAAAATAAGGAATATTTAAGAACTGAGGCAAATTAATAATGACAAAATAATTGTCATTCACTCATTATATTTGCTCAAGGATATATATAGATGTAATTGTGTTTGTAATTTAAATATAAAACATACATAATTTGCAAATATAATATTTGTCTTTATATAATGTTTAAAATTAATATTTAATACTTTCTTCTTGGGAGACTATGAGATTCTTAGGTAAGGGCTTCAAAGAGATGAATTTTAGCCTAAATCTTGCTTGTCTTTTTTTCCTTTACCATACTGAAATTTCCCCTGTGTATTTCAGGTTTTTTCTGCATGCTGGCCAGTCTTGTTCAAATAATCCCACAATATTCCACTCTGCCATAGCTGTTGGGATAATTGCTTAAAAAACAAACAACAACAAAAAATCCACAGAGTTGTACCAAAAAGATAAGAATCTTCACAATGAACTTATTTTGTCCTATGATATTTCTGATTGCTGCACATTTTGTTGAAAATGACAGGGATTATGGTTACCTAATTATGCAAATGCTTTGGACCTGGTTACTTGAAAATTCTCCAGGCACTCTGTACTTGACCTCAGCTAGATTTTTTTTTTTCTGGAAGGAAATAACTTTCAAAGCCAGTGTTCCTTAACTGTGCCTTCTGAATTTTCAATTACAATTCCTCTGCCACAGTGGCTATGATTTCACATAAGGCAGCCGGGGAGAAACTGTTAATTCTACAGAATTTCTGTCTCAGAGAATTACCCAGTGTCCATTAATATAGGCTCCCAGTTCCCCCGGATCTTGTCCCTGTAGAAACCACAATCTCCAAGGGCTGTAGGAACTCCATGCTCTTCTTGTGTCCTTGCCCTTCACACCAACCACGCTTGTTTTGTTGACAATACAGAGCAGGTGCTTGTGTTTCTGACAGCAAATACATCTAAAAAAGCAGATATTCCTTTAAGAAGGAGAAAACTGAGGCTCTGAGGAAGGACAAAAATGTCTGCTAAAATGGATTTTTCAGTTTGCTAATAATGGCTTATTGTCTTTGGGCACATTGTATGTGTGTAAAATGTATATTAAGGGTACAAGGTGACTGAGTGTGTTCCAGAACATTAAAAGGTTTCTATCTTTCTTCCCTCAGGGTGCTCCTTTATAGCCATGTTTAAAATTATTTCTTTCATATTTTTCACTTAAAAAAATTCTGAAGGCACTTGTAAGGTAAAATTTAAACAATAGCATTTTATTCAATATTTCATAAGAAGTATGTGTATTATATCTGTGTGAGTGTGTATCTATGTATATGTGTATCTGTGTGCCTATGCCTATGTCTCTGTGTGTAAAAATTTATCATAAATGGTTCATAGAAAAATATTGTGTAAACTGAATTTCAGACTTACAGACTTTTAAAAAGATTCTTATTTTGTGTACACAGGTTTTGCCTGCGTGTGTGTGTGTGTGTGTGTGTGTGTGTGTGTGTGTGTGTGTGTGTATCATATGTATGGCCAGAGCCTGTGGAGTCAGAAGAGAGCATCTGAACCCCTGCAACTGGAGTTACAGGGAATTATGCACAGCATGAGGGTGCTGGGAACCAAACCCAGGTCCTCTGCAAGAGCAGTGAGGGCTCTTAACCACCAAACCATCTTTACAGTCCTAAATTATTATCGTTTTAAAGGGCCACTGGAATTATAGAATTTTATAGTGCTTTCCTTGTAACAGTTTATAGAATACATATAAAAAAAAACCTGACTGTTGGATTTTATATTCAGGTTTTAAACTTTTCCTCAACAATTGAAGTTAAATTTTTCAGATCCTTACACTTGTGGAGCTCAGTGGGGAGCTGAGACGCTGCAGCAGGTGACATTCTGAGGTCATTAAGTTTTCATCAGAGGATTAAACATTCACCAATAAACCCAAAGGTAAAGCGTGAGGAATGGTGGCAGCCAGTGTTTCCCTTCCATTTTAATAGAATTCTCTAACAAGACATTAGAATCTGAAGTGCTTTAATTTGGATGGTCTTGTTAGTCACTGGAGATACCAAATATCAAATGCTAATTAGATCATAAGGCATCACAACTAGCTAGATGGAAATGCCAGAATATTAAAGGTTATTTAGTCATCTGTGAGAACTTTCCCCCAGAAGACATGATAAATCCTAGTTTTCCCCCAGATAAAAAATGGAATTTAGAACGGTTAATTGAAAGAGAGACACAAGTTTCCTTGTGTTTACAGTGAGGAAGTGTTACATGTCATCCTAAGTGTGTAAGACAGCAAGGGACCTTGGTAATACTTGATATATATCCCTAAGATAGGTTAGCATTGTGAATATGAATTTATTTATATCTCTCCCTTTAAATATAAAATTCACCCACATAGGAACATGCCAATGATTTAAGAAACTGAGATGTAGGTTAGAAATATTGTTTATTAGTTTGAAGAAATATCTGTAGCACCAGATAACTAAAAATAAATTTGAGATATTTCTGAATTCCTCTATGCCTGAAAAGGCCGAGTCATTTTAATAAATAGAAAGTTTAAGTGTGATATGTACTTAAGCTATTTCTTGCAAGACTACTTCCCCTTCTCACACATGACCAACTATTATTGTATGTTCTTTCAGTAAAATATTTTATTAATGAGACTATAGATTTCCAATTTAAGGCAGGCATGAAAGCTTTTGTGTGACTCTTTGCCAAATCTGCACTGGATGTGTGTGTATGAGAGAGAGGGTTCTCATCCTCAAGGAAAGTGGATGCTATTATTTAAAGTAATAATACTTATTAGAAGTGAAACGTGGGACAAGGAGAACATGCTTCCCATCTCTCCACCTCACCTTCCTCATTTGGGACCATCATATCACTTCGTCAAACTATTGTGACAAAAATGTGGCAATGTGTGTTGGGAACTGTCTTGAGCAAGGTAGTTAGTAGTAGCCATCTGTCATCATGATGACTAATCATTGTCCAGTAATCCAGTGACTTTTAACAGATATGGTGGGTTCAGGAGGGAGTCAGATTAAGGAAGTAGGCAATCTTCCACACAGTGTGGAAGTACTGAGGGAAAATGAAGCCAAACCAATGTGTGAGCTTTCAGCAGTAGGATACCTAGCAGAATTGCTTACTTTGAGTCCTTCCTTGCAAGGTCAAAATTCAAAGTGGAGATGTATTATTCTGATCTAGATTTGGAAAGTCTGAAGAAAAGATCTTTGAAGACCTAACATTGGAGCATATGAAGCACCATAACTCTCTCTATCCATAGGGTGGTGGGGGGAAGCTATCAGCAGTGTGCTCACCTAGGAAACCAGTGCCCACACGTCTTCGGATGACAGCTGGGAAATCCTATGTAAACAGTTTTGCTCGGCTGAGCAATCCTTCCATTCCATCAGAAAAAGAAATGGATAAAGTGCTGGAGTGATGGCTCAGTGGTTCAGAGTGCTGCTTGCTCTTTCAGAGTTCTGGAGTTTGGTTCCCAGCAACTCCATCAGGTAGTTCACCACAGCTCTATCATCCAGAGGATCCAATGCAGGGTACTAACATACACATGCATGTACACTCATAAACTCACACATACATACAAACACACACACACACACTCATGTGCATGTTCACACGCTAAAAGAAACAATAAATCTTTAAAAAACTAAGCTAATAAAAATAAAAGTCTTAGTCATTAATATACAATCATCCTGTCCCCCAAAAGACTGGAAAGCACAACCAACAATGCTAGACCACAAGGATGTTGAGAGAAATCTCTGAAAGACGTAATGTAGAGGATGCCATGAATGGTACTGAACCTTTACCTGGGAAGTTCAAGCAACAGAATGGCTGTACTGTAATGAGGGCAGTCGATGTTGAGTGCTAAAGAAGGCAGAACTTGAGCAGGTGTCTGAGAGCCATAACAAGCCTGGAAAGGCCTTGAAAACTGTCTTTTTGGGGTACTGTTGTTTGCTCACCTTTGTTCTATTAGTCTGCCTTGTTTGGATATTGTGGTTTTTGGTTCTCAGTACTTTCCCTTTAGCTTTATCATTTAAGGCATCCAATATGCCGGTGACGGATCCCTCACTTTAAATCCCATCTGACTGAAGCTCCTCAAGCTGTTACTGCATCAGTCATGATCTAGATTAAAATAGAATTTGATACCAAGAAGTACACAGTCAAAGAGGGATCTAAGGTCAGATGCTACAATGATCCAAGCAAATTAAGCTATGGTCCAATAACTGGGAGGAAAAGGATCTTGGGACAATTTGTAACACATAATTGCATAACTATTAACAGTGCTGGGGACTAAATGCTCATGGGGTGAAGTAATAAGGGCAGCAGCGGGGCTGCGTCCCCAACACCCCAGCCGCCTGCCCGGCTAGCTTATGCCCCGAAATAATTACACGGACACTGTATTCTTTTAAGCACTGCTTGGCCCTTTAGCTCTAGCACTTACAGGCTAATTCTGATATCCCGATCAACCCATTTTTAATAAACTGTAGCACCGGTCTTACCAGGAAGATTCTAGCCTAGTCCATCCTGGGTCGGAGCTTCTTCCCGGGAGCAGGGCATGGCGTCTCTCTCAGGCGTCTGCTCCAGGGAGGAGAGCTGTCGAGACTGACCTCACTTCCTCTTCCTCCCAGCGTTCTGTCCTGTTTACTCCTCCCACCTATCCTCTAACCAATAAAATGGGCCAGGGCAGTGCCTTTATTAGCCAATGACCGTCCTCCATCATTTCCCCTTTTTCGGTTTAAACAAAAAAAAGGCTTTAACATAGCAAAATTACATATAACAAAACAGTTATCAAGTAAAAGTTACAATAATCTTTATCATAACTAAGGAAAACTATAACTATAACTAACTATTCTTAACTCCATCAAAGACTCCAGAAAGATATATTACCTAAGTAAACAAGAACTAAGAAACTTCAAACTCTAGAAATGACAAAGACATCTCGCTGCCTGGACAGTCACCCAAAGTTCTTTTGTACCGTTGGGGCATCCATCTTCAGCCTTCAGGCCCATGGTATCCAGCAGACATTTCCATAAAGCAGGAAAATTCAAAGTCAGTTCAGTCACTATCTGTTGTGTCCTGCAGAATGTCTCGCAGACTCTTTCATGAATCAGGAACCCCGAAAGATCATCTCACCTTAGGCAAGTTCAGTAGTCCTCTCTCTGCGGGTTCTCTGTGTCCAGTTTATGCAATAGTCCAGGCAAAAGCAGTTTCTTGCCCAAATGGCTATCAAACTGCAAAACGAGCCTCTTCGATGCCCATCTTCCTCTTGAAGTAGTTTGGTGCTGCCAGGAGCAGAGTGTCTCATTGTTATGAAAAGTCCGAAATTATTAAAACATTTAAAATGCCCTATTCTGTAATCTTTGAAAGACATGAAGAATGTCTATCTAAAATATATCTCTATATATCTAAAAAATCTAACTAACATGACTACAAGCTTTACTATTATCAATGATTATCCATTAACAATCTATATTTCTTAATTATACAGTACATATTTAAATGAACTACACAATCATAATACCTTAATCAAAATCAGAAATACTTATACATATAACAAAATTGACCTTAAATCTCTATCAATAAAGCAAAATCTATACTAATGTAAATTATTCATATCTATATCATATCCCCCTTTAAATGTAAAAGAACATTTATAAACATTTTTTGGGAATATGGGCGCAGTTATTTCTGTCCAAACTGCTTCCTGCTGAATGGGGGCGTCCAAACTGCTTCCTGCTGAATGGGGGCGTCGTTAATTAGGTCTTTCATGGTATAACGTGTGTGCTAGTTTCATCTCAGTTGGCAGTTGAGTGAAGCAATTTTCTGAAGGTGTTCACACCAACCCTTCAGGAGGGCGTGGTCCATCATACCAAATCGGAATAGAAGAAATGAACAGCGTCTCATCCTCTGTGAAAACAAAATAAGAAACTCCTTTCCAAAGTATCATATCCTTAGATCCAAATTTCAAAGTCAAGGCATCAAAATATCTATGTCGGATTAGTTCAGCAGCATTTATAAATAAATATCTTTTAGCAGCTGTTGCTCCTTCCTCAGCATTCAAACAATTCAAAGAGAGCATAATAGCATACAGTATCAAGATTCTCTGTTTATTTTCCATCTTTGTACGCTTTATTTTAACCTCTATTTTGTTTATTTTTACTTTTAACTTTTTGCTTTTTGAGACAGGTTCTCTGTATCTTTGACCTGAAGTAACTCTGTAGACCAGGCTGTCCTTGAGCTCTCAGAGACCCGCCTGTCTCTGCCTTCCAGGCATTGGGATTAAAGGTGTAAGCTACTACACCTTGAACTCACAGAGATCTGTTTGCCTCTGCCTTCTAGGCACTAGGATTAAAGGCATGTGCTACCACACACAACAACTCTCTTCCTTTTTTTGTTTTTTACTTTAAGAACTTCAACTTTTAGTCTGCATATATTTTTAACACACTGTAAACCATTTAAAAATTTTCTTTGTCTTTGAATCTCTCTTTACTGTATATCTCTCTTTTTCTGACCACATGAGTCTTCAATTTACCAAGCAATATCAGTAGGATTAAAGGCGTGGCTTTGCCAGCTAGATCCAGTCCATTCCTTAGTTTTCCAGCCTCATGGAGGATATACAGGCTGTAGCCATGTTTACTGCAACAACTGTATGGCATTTCAAGGTCCCTGCCAGCAAGTGAGCTACAACAGACAACACTCAAGTCCTCTCTTGGTAGCCAGCTCTCCTGCCTCAAACAGTCAGAGTTTGCCCAGGCAGGAAGGCCCAGAAAGCCGACATTTTTAAACGGCACAGCTTTTTTCCTGCTGTCGCTGAAAACCGAAAAGCATGCGTTCAGCTTTTCGTCAACACCATTTAAGTGTTTCGTGGCAGGACCTCTTAATGAGCTGTAGGCTTTGCAGCTAAAGCTGAGTCAGGAAGCCTCTCTTAGATGAGGCGCTTGCTTGCCTCTAGCAAGCAGAGTAGAACCGAGAAATTGCTGCTACCAAGAAACCAGGCACAATGCTTTCATTTTGTTCTAGAATTACTTCCCAAGCTGTCTCAGGCTTTATGTGGAAGCAGTTGTCCACGTGGGCGCCATATGAAGTAATAAGGGCAGCAGCGGGGCTGCGTCCCCAACACCCCAGCCGCCTGCCCGGCTAGCTTATGCCCCGAAATAATTACACGGACACTGTATTCTTTTAAGCACTGCTTGGCCCTTTAGCTCTAGCACTTACAGGCTAATTCTGATATCCCGATCAACCCATTTCTAATAAACTGTAGCACCGGTCTTACCAGGAAGATTCTAGCCTAGTCCATCCTGGGTCGGAGCTTCTTCCCGGGAGCAGGGCATGGCGTCTCTCTCAGGCGTCTGCTCCAGGGAGGAGAGCTGTCGAGACTGACCTCACTTCCTCTTCCTCCCAGCATTCTGTCCTGTTTACTCCTCCCACCTATCCTCTAACCAATAAAATGGGCCAGGGCAGTGCCTTTATTAGCCAATGACCATCCTCCATCAATGGGGAAGCATAAGGTACCATGCCCTTTGCTATTTTCAACTGGCATGAAATATTTACAGAAGTGACTCAGCTTCTGCATCTGTTTACCAAAGACCTTCTAAAAAGTTATAATGAATGAGCTCAAGGTCAAATATAAACACTACAGAAATTATGTGGAACAGTCAAAGCAATAGCAATCTAGAGAGTATGGAAGAAGTTGGGAATCAGATTACATACCTAAGGTTGAAAGGCATAGTAAGTTTGGGGTTATAAGTCCTCCACTTCAATATTATTTGCTGTTTGAGATTTGAAACCCTGAGATATCCCCTGGGCCCCATCATCCTGTACTGGCAACAGTCTTCTCTTGTTTGGAGACCTTCTGATAACCTCACAGGAACAACTACTCTGAAATGAGGTGTCAGTTCTTCACCTGGTGACCTCTAGGGATCATCACAATCTTGGGGGACTCATTATAAGCAGAATCTGAGAATCCCTGGGTAGAAGAAGCACAGAGTCCACTGAAGAAAGAGAGTTGAGATACGAGGGGAAAGAAGATTTGTACTAGTTTCCACTGTGAATTTTATGTGAGATTATGTTAAAAGGGTGTCATATTAAATCAGATGATTGGATTGTGGTGAACTCACACAGGTGCACTTACACAGACACTCTAGAATTAGTGGTTAGTAGCTCAGCTAATCAATGTGGCATTACCAGTTAACCTGGTTGGATAGAACATGGACACACTGATCTCCTCTCCTGAAAAGAAAATTTCCATGACATACCACTGTAGGTTAATGATAGGATTTTGAGGTAATTTAATTCTTTGAGATCTGCATTTTGAGCACATTCTACAAGGACTTTCAGGACTTTGTCATTACAAAGTGTCAAAGGTACAAGGATAAAGGATAAAGGTGTCTTGGGATTGACTGTCACTAGCCTCTGAGGGAAGGGTGATGTCAAGGTTTGTCTTATTGTAAGTTCTCTGTCATCTCAATGAAATGAGACAGAATCGAGCAGTGACAGCAGTTGCAGGCAGCTTTTTACTGCTGCATGCCATACAGATGAACAGCAAGAAAAGGCCTGGTTGGAAGGGAATGAGTGATGGTTATCACTGACTAATTGAGGAGACAATCCCATTATCTAAGAGCTAAAACCACAAAGTCATACCCACTGCCCAGTACCAGTAAGGATTTGTCTTCAAAACTCTATTTCATGTACACTTGTTACCCTAAGATCTGCAAGAAAGAAGTGTATGAATCAGGCATTGTTGAGCAGCTCCCTTGTTTCCAAGGATCTGTTTCTTTTATTACAAGCTGTTGTGCTTTCTAGAGCTGTCAGTACATGACAATATCATTGTAATACAAATTGCTTCCAAGTTCTGTAAATTCTTTGGGTATCTTGTTGTTAAAGGGCAAATACAGTTTAATTTTTAAGTCATTTGTATCAAAGACTTTTGGAAGGTTTTTGCAAGATTACTGGTTATCTTATCTACAGGCAGAAGGTGCGCTTTCTCTTACTGCTGGATGTTTGTTGGATCAAGCACTAACAGTCTACCTGTTCTAGGCACAGAGGGAGCCGTTGTTACCAGTCTCTGTTACCTTTCTGTGGGATTTCAACCTTTTTGAGGCTCATTTCTGCGACATTCAAAAATCATCTTACACGTAGTTACTTAAAATGAAAACAGACAGTTCTGAATAATTCGTTTCAAATCCATATTCTCAAAAGTTAGAGTAGTGCCACAGGCCTCTCATTCCAGGACTCAAGAGGGAGGCAGAGGTAGGTAGCTATGAATTTAAGGCTATCTTGGTCTACATAACAACTTACAGGGTCTGGCCAGACCCTGTCCCAGAAAAGAAATCTGGGCTTTCAAGTGGCAGACATGGTGATGTTGCTTCAATTCAGTTCCTAGGACCACAGTGCTCCTGAAAATGAATCCTGTTCCTCTCATTGGTTCCCAATTGGTACATCGACATAAGACTGTTTTAACATTTGGAGATCAGTAACCAAATACTAAAATGATTTCTGCTTTACCAACTTTATTAAGACCCTCCATTCCCACCCTAAAATGAAACAAAACCAGATGAACCGTGGACTAAACCACATCAAACCCCATCATGCATGCTGATCATGTATACTTGTGATGCATTTGAAGGTCCTGTGTTCTCTAAGCACATGCTGTTTGTTTTTTCCTCTGAAAAATCCATGCAAAGAATTCACAGAAAACAAAATAAAATGCCATAGCAATGAAACCTCATAAACTTTACAGGGCACCAACACCCAATTTCTCCAAATAATAAAGTATGGAACTCTCCTTTTCCCCTCCCTTATGCTTCTAATCAGTCCGTTTAGTTGTAAACACTGTGTTCACACATAAATATGAACAAATATCTTTGAAGCTTATATAGAGCTATATGATGAGATAGTTCAACTACATGCCCTGTATTATAATAAGTCACTATGGTTTCTCAGGGTAAGTAAGCCCATGTATTTTCAGTTTATGAGTTTTTAAATGATTACTGGGGAGAAACATTATTGAAAACATACTGAACACACCTAGAAGCAAAGCTTTTTTGTATACATTTTATATCCATATGCACTATGAAACAAGTTGCAAGTGGTAGCACATGTCTATAAACCTAGCACATGGGAGGTGAGGGTGGAGGCAGGAGGATTGTACATCAGGATCATTCTAAGCTACATAGTGAGTTCTAGGCCAGCCAGAGCTACCTGAGACTCAGTCTCATAAAAGCCAGAATGAGAGTATTTTAGATACAAATGCATTATTTTTCTGTATAGTTGACTTTATATGTAAATACATAGCTGTGTTTATTGTATATATGTGTTTATCCATGTGTATTTATTAATTCCAGTACACACAATGTGGCAGACCATTGCCAACCACATCTTCTAAAGGAAAAAGCTGAATAGAGAGGCTGTTATTCTTCTTCTCAGAGTTTGGAGTCAGCACAAGGCCAGAGCCATGGAAAGGCAAGCAGAATAAGAATATTCCAGAGTGCTGTGACCTCTGGGCAGGGGATACAGTCTGAGAAAAGTCAACGCTCCAATATTCAGGCTTATAGGGAGTGAGCAAGCTATTTCACAGTTGGTGGCATTGGGGTTGGCTCTCCAATGAATGCATATGTAGAGTGCTGAAGAATGCTTCTGTGTTCGCAAGCATGGTGACTCGACAGGATGACTTATCTTTGTCATTTAACCTGCCCATTATGCTGTCATGTGGGGCAGCTAGGCCTGCGCTGGATTGAGTGGGTTTGGTAATACAAACAGCTTAATTGAAATGGCTGGTCCCCAGAACCTCATTGAGGAAGGAAGATGTTTCCTGGTGGAGTTGAAGATGGCCTAATATGTATCCGTGTCAAATCTTTGACATATGCAACTCTGGTCCCTCTGGTGTGCAGCTGTTGTCAGACATGAGAGACCCATTTGCTTTTATCATGCCTCTGAAACCACATTAGAGAAATTACAGGGTATTATCAAGATAAGAAAATAATTGCATTTTAATTTGACATGAGGGTTTCTTTAGAGAATAAAGTGGAAATTGGATCAAGAGAGCAGGCTGAGAATATGCCTAGCTAGTGCCCTCGTGGATGCATAAGAAATAACAGAAGATATTTCAGAAAAGTTTTGAGTCTTCAGTGAAGCTGGCAGAAAGGAAGGGCTGTCAGGGGCTGGTCAGCTAATGAGTTCCTAAGACATAGTGGGAGAGGAGATGGGGAGATGTAGCCAAAGGACCAAAGGAAAGATACGAGTCTGCCTCATAGTGATCCCATAGAATGCTACACTCCTCACACATAACAATGAAATGTCTTTTTTATAGAGAGTGAAGGCATTCTGAGTTATATACAAAAATCCTAGTCCAGAGAGGCTCATTTTCAGGAATTTTAATATGTCACATCCAGATACTCAACACAAAAGCAAATAAAATTAATAATAAAAGGTTGGGGTGTTGGAGATAGACAGTAATGTGCTTGCCATTAAAGGATGAAGACCTAAGTTCAACTCCATAACCCATGTAAAAAGCTAAGAGTTTTGGCATGTTCTTATAATATTATTACCAGGGAGACAAAGCTAGGCATGGAACCCTGGGTCTCACCAGTCAGCCAACTTAACCTGTATACAGAGTCCCAGGCCACTGCCAATCCCTGTCTCAAAAAGCAAAGTAGACAGCTCCTGAGGATTTTTTTGAGGGGTTGACTCTGGCCTCTCTATGAGGTACACACATCTGCGTACACATGCACCCATGTGAACACACACACACTGCTCAAAACAAATTATAAATCAAACATGAAGGCAAAATTAAGATGGCTTCTTCATATATTTTGTACTTTGTAACATTTACTATTTCAGAAAATTCTCCTTGATTCAGGGGTTCATGATACCTTAAAGTACTCCCGTTTTATTTCTGAAAACTAATATTGTAAATTGACTGAAATCATAAATTCAAATCATTTTACTTAGGATCAAGCATTTAGAAGTTAACTCTCCAGTGTTGGACAGATTTAATCTGATTTCAAAACACGTTGGTGGGGATACCAACAAGAGTATTAGAAGTCCCTTGTTTTAGAGGATAGGGTACATTTTACATAAATCACATACATTGATCCTACATCGTATGTTCACACACAAAGTCTATTATCTATTTTAGAGGATAGAATGGTGTCAAATATCCATTACTGACAAAGCTGCATCTTGAATTATGTATATATAAATGAGCTTAAAGTGAGTCGGTTTTGATGGGAAGGCTGCAGTGACCTTCATCTAGTGATTCTAGGTCATGGTCCAAAATGAGAAGGAAGCACACTCTTCACCCAGGACACTCAGGATGGTTAGCATGTGGCACCCTGGTGGTTGATTTTTTTTCTAGTCAAAAACATGAAAGTTAAATAAGTTGCCAACTTGATAAAGTCATCTCAACAAAGATGGCAGGGTCATCACCTTTTGGGAGTTATGTGCTTACTATGTCATTTTTATGATACCTCTGGGAGAATACAAATGAAGGCCTAGGAGTTTCCAAGACCCATCCCTTCCACTGTCCATCCGCCAGCTGACAGGGTGTCCTTGGCTTCATACTGGGAGATATGACAATAACTATGCTGCCTAGCTTCTTCCTCCACCCCTCTTCGCATCACTATGATATTGTGACCAATTCTGCTATGCGTTCTTTGGTCTTGGAAATGTTAGCCAAAAACACAAAATAGACTATATTTCTATTGACTGTGATCTCCAGTGCATATTCTTTTGTGTCTTGTTTTGGTTATATTTCTGGTTAAGATTCCACCAATAGTAATCACATCACTCACTAAACTTTCCTGTCAAACAGAAAGGACTTTTCCAGGGTCATAATTTAAGGGCCAAGATGCCTATTTACCTGATCATAGTTTGACCAAGATGGTTTCATTTTGAAGACTTATGTAAACCAAGCTGGTCTGGAATTCATAATCCTCCTGCCTCTGCTTCCCAAGTGCTGGGAATGTTGGCAGAACCTACCATAACTAGCCAGACTGCATGATTTTGCTTTCTGAAAATAACTTCCATGCTCTATCTTCAATGGATAAATCAAATCTTACATCTAAACTGTGAAAATATGATTCTGTGATGATCCATAAGCAGCTCCTCATAATTCCATCTGAAGACTTAGGAAAATCTTAATTAAAATTCTATTAAGTTATTATTTGGATATAAAGAAGGTGATTCTAAATGTTACACAGAAGAGAAAATTTCATTTTTAAAAATCTGAGAAAGGGGCTGGTTGGTGGTAGTGAATGCCTTTGATCCCAGCACTCGGGAGGCAGAGGCAGTCAGGTCTCTGTGAATTTGAGGCCAGTTTGGTCTACAGAGCGAGTTCCAGGACAGCTAAGACTGTTACACAGAGAAACCTTGTCTCAAAAAAAGAAATATGAGAAAGGGGAAAGGAGAAATGATCTTATAATTTCAAAAAAAGAAATAATTAAAAAGGAATAAAAGAAAACTACTATTGAATACACCTACAAGCTCTCTGCAGCTGTAATTACTAGCTTAACACATGCACAAGCTTAGCTTATCACTGGTTCCTCATGAGTGGGAGAGACTCATTAGGTCACACCTGACACTGAAGGACCATGGGAAGCTCAGGCTCATTAGGTCCCACCCCTCACCAAAGGACCATGGGAAGCTCCGGATCATTAGGTCCCACCTCACTGAAGGACCAAGGGAAGTTCAGGATCATTAGGTTCCACCTCACTGAAGGACCATGGAAGTTCAGGCTCATTAGGTCTTACCCAGCACTTAAGGACCATGGAAAACTCATGGTTGCTTGCAGAATGGGTGTTATTGTCCTCAGTTACATGGAAAGGAAGTTTTTATTTTAAAAAGCATGAGAAAAAAGGAAGGGAAATGGTATAATTATATTATAATCTCAAAATAAGATAAATATTTGAAAACTAATTAACAAAAAAATATTAGAATAGTCCATAAGCTCCCTGCAGCTGCAATTACCTGCCACTGCTAAGCTTCCCACATTCAAGTAAAGATTCCCCAAGTCGTGCTCATGCAAGCTGCTATAATTAAACTCAGTGGGTAAAACACACAAAAAGACATCTAAGTAGAAAGGCGACTTGCAAAGAAGAAGTGTTTCAGGGGAAATGGGGGAGGGATTTCTTTTAATTAACCAAAATTCACTACATACATGTATAAAATTTTCAAAAAAATTAAAAATTGAAAAAAATATGAAACCAATGTCAAAAACCAAAGATAAAAATTGACATTCAACCAACTTCAACAGTAAAGAGCAAACTAATCAACACAGGATGGTATTGGTAAGAAGCAGAGAGACTAGAACAGATGTCAGAAAATGTAACTCTTGCTTAATTCCCTTGTCTTCTACTCCACACCTTTCACACAGGACTCTAAATTCTGAGAGGCCTCTGTAAGCCCAGTCCTCTCCTCAGCTCAGATGAACCGGTTTACAGAAAAATCATGCATTTGTCCACAGGGACCCCAGACTGAACAGCCCATCACTGGGCCATGCCCAAGTGACAGACTGCACAGTGAAGCAGGAGATGATAAAATTGCCGATGAATTTCAGAAATTAACATATTAGAAAGATTAGTAGCCCTCAGTCCACCTGGGTTTCATTCAACCTCGAAAGCATGCTTGGTCGACCCCACCTTACAGATGTCCAGGAGAGGTGGGGCCATGTTAATGATCCATAAAAGGTCACTACTGCGGACCGTACCTTGTTCCCTTTTCCCTTTTGCTCTCTTAAAGTCAGGCCACACGTGACCAATGGCACACCTCAGTGCTCCTCTTAGTACGCCATCTCCTTACCTGTTACTATCCATGTGTCTCTGTGTAATCCATTGCAGAGGAACACAGCCTGGAAGACACAGTGCCCATCATCCATATTTGTTTCCACGCCTGTTACAACAGGAACAAGAATAGGAGCATATGCAGATTTTCCCATCCTTTAACTCCTCAGGCACAGAGAACCTTGAGTTGAAAGAAAGGGCAACAAAATAGAAGTGAGGAATTGCGAGCGACAGGCTGCGCATCTGAGCCTGGAGAATTCCAGCAAAAGCTGGAGGCCTCCATGAACACCCCCACACACACATGGGACAGACACAGGGGCTTGTTTGAACTACTAACGTCTGCAGCACCTCCAGAGAGACTACTACAAAAGGCAGGGTCAGGGGGCCAAGGCCATATTCAACCCAACTAGGAAGAGAAACTGATCGAGGGCATAAGATTTCCTCTCGTTGATTTTCTAACTTTTTTTAAATTTATTTATTTATTAAAGATTTCTGTCTCTTCCCCGCAACCGCCTCCCATTTCCCTCTCCCTTCCCCAATTAAGTCCCCCCCTCCTCAGCCCGAAGAGCAATCAGGGTTCCCTGCCCTGTGGGAAGTCCAAGGAACCCCCACCTCCATCCAGGTATAGTAAGGTGAGCATCCAAACTGCCTAGGCTCCCACAAAGCCAGTACCTGCTGTAGGATCACTGTGGAGGAAGGGGAACACTCATCCATTGCTGGTGGGAATGCAATCTTGTGCAACCACTTTGGAAATCGGTGTTTCGGTTTCTCAGGAAATTCGGGATCAACTTACCCCTGGACCCAGCAATACCACTCCTGGGAATATACCCAAGAGATGCCCTATCACATGACAAGAGCATTTGTTCAACTATGTTCATAGCAGTATTATTTGTAATAGCCAGAACCTGGAAACAACCTAGATGCCCTTCAATGGAAGAATGGATGAAGAAAGTGTGGAATATCTACACATTAGAGTACTATGCTGCGTTAAAAAACAATGACTTCTCAAATTTTGCATGCAAATGGATGGAAATAGAAAACACTATCCTGAGTGAGGTATCCCAGACCCAAAAAGATGAACATGGGATGTACTCACTCATAATTGGTTTCTAGCCATAAACAAGGGTCACGGAGTCTACACTTGGTGATCCCAAAGAAGCTAAGTAAGAAGGTGAACCAAAGGAAAAGCATATAGTTGCCCTCTTGGCTATGGGAAGTAGACAAAATTGTCGGGGAGAAAATTGAGATCTTGGGGGTGGGGTGGGATGGGGGTAAGGGGAGATGGGGAGAGAGGGGGGAGAGGGGAAGAATGGGGGGAGCTTGGGGAAGGGGGAGGATTGGGATGAAGGAAGGTTGGATGGGGGAGCACGGAAGCACGGTTCTTAGTTAAGGGAGCCACCTTAGGGTTGGCAAGAGACTTGAACCTAGAGTGGCTCCCAGATACCCAAGCCGAGGTCCCCAGTTAGTTCCTTGGGCAGCTGAGGATGGGGAACCTGAATTGATCCTATCCTAGAGCAATAATGACGAATATCTTGCATATCATCATAGAACCTTCATCTGGTGATGGATGGAGACAGAGACAGAGACCCACACTGGAGCACTGGACTGAGCTCCCAAGGTCCCGATGAGGAGCAGAAGGAGGGAGAACATGAGCAAAGAAGTCGGGACCACGAGGGGAGCACCCACCCACTGAGACAGTGGAGCTGATCTATTGGGAGCTCACCAAGGCCAGCTGAACTGTGACGGAAAAAGCATGGGATAAAACTGGATTCTCTGAGCATGGCGAACAATGAGGGCTGATGAGAACCCAAGGACAATGGCACGGGGTTTTGAACCTACGTAATGTGCTGGCTTTGTGGGAGCCTAGCCAGTTTGGATGTTCACCTTCCTAGAAATGCATGGAGGGGGGAGGACCTAGGACTTACCACAGGGCAGGGAAATCTGACTGCTCTTTGGGCTGGAGAGGGAGGGGGAGAGGAGTGGGGGGAGGGGGAGAAGGGTGGGAGGAGGGGGAGGGAAATGGGAGGCTGGGAGGAGGAGGAAATTTGTTTTTTTTTTTTCTTTCCTCAATAAAAAAAAAGTTAAAAAAAAGTTAAAAAAAAAAAAAAGAAACCCATTGCCATTGTTCTTGAGTTCTCAGTAGTCCTCATTGTCTGCTATGTTCAGAGAGTCCGGTTTTATCCCAGGCTTTTTCAGACCCAGGCCTGCTGGCCTTGGTGAGTTCCCAATAGAACATCCCCATTGTCTCAGTGAGTGGGTGCACCCCTTGCGGTCCTGAGTTCCTTGCTCGTGCTCTCTCTCCTTCTGCTCCTGATTTGGACCTTGAGATTTCAGTCCAGTGCTCCAATGTGGGTCTCTGTTTCAGTCTCCTTTCATCGCCTGATGAAGGTTAATATTCAGGAGGATGCCTACATGTTTTTCTTTGGGTTCTCCTTATTTAGCTTCTCTAGGATCACTAATTATAGGCTCAATGTCCTTGGTTTATGGCTAGAAACCAAATATGAGTGAGTACATCCCATGTTCCTCTTTTTGGGTCTGGCTTACCTCACTCAGGATAGTGTTTTCTATTTCCATCCATTTGCATGCAAAGTTCAAGAAGTCATTGTTTTTTACTGCTGAGTAGTACTCTAATATGTATATACTCCATACTTTCTTCATCCATTCTTCCATTGAAGGACATCTAGGTTGTTTCCAGATTCTGGCTATTACAAACAATGCTGCTATGAACATTGTAAAGCATGTACTTTTGTTGTATGATAAGGCCTCTCTTGGGTATATTCCCAAGAGTGGTATTGCTGGGTCCAGGGGTAGGTTGGTCCCAAATTTCCTGAGAAACCGCCACACTGCTTTCCAAAGTGGTTGCACAAGTTTGCATTCCCACCAGCAATGGATGAGTGTACCCCTTTCTCCACAACCTCTCCAGCAAAGGCTATCATTGGTGTTTTTTATTTTAGCCATTCTGACAGGTGTAAGATGGTATCTTAAAGTTGTCTTGATTTTCTAACTTTTATTTGCACTTTTGTATTTCAATTTCTTGGCTGCTTTGTTTTAGCTTATGCCTCATCAGAAGGAGTTTTATGGTTGTCCTTCATGTCTCTGCACCTACTATACAGTACTTTTATTTTATTACTCTCATTATGCCTCATACACTTAACCTCCATGCTTTCCCTCCCACTCATACTTTAACTCCTCCCCCTTTCTCACTCTCTCCTTATTTTACTTCTTATGATTGGAGACCATTGGCCCTAAGTTACTTTAAATTATTCATTTCCCAGTCAGTGCCCTGAGTTTGTCAGGATATATCATACCCCACCCGCCAGTCATTACATTGTTACTATAAAGAACAACACCTCCTCCCTCCCCCAACTTAGATGGAAGTGGCTGCTTATGGGTAGTCACAGTATCATATTTCACATTCAAAAATTCATATTTCACTCTTGATAAAGACAACTCACCAGGAAAACTTGTGTCAAAATAACACAAAATAACACAAACACGCAGAGTACAGAAAAGGGAAAAAAATGAAAACCCAAGTCTACCCCAAATTGTGCATAAAAAGCAACAGCGAAATACAGGATAAGATGGGAAAAGAACTTCTGTCTCCACAAGATCACAGTACCTCTGTACCAGAAACCAAAGTTATGGTGGCTGAAATAATAGAGAAATATTTCTGCATCCTGCTTTTAAAAAGATGAACCAACAGAGGACTCAGACAAACAGATGAATGAAATAAGGAAGTAAGGAGAACAGTTCAGAATCCAGACAAGAAAGTCAGAAAACTGAATTAAATAGTTAGTTAGCAATTTGGAGAAGATTAAAACAGGAAGAACAAGTTCAGAAAGGAATTTGAGGCTCTGAAACAGAATCAAAATGGAAGACTAGAAATGAGCCCTTGAATCTAAGACCAAAACACAGTGGAGAGTATCATTAAAGAGACAACGAAGCAGAAGGCCACGTGTTGGTGGTGGATGACAAGGTAGAGACAATATACACAGACATATAAAGAAAGCAACGAGTGTCCCCCAAACTTTCAATAACTCTGGGATCTATGGAAGAGACTGAGCATAACAATATGCAGGGTAGAAGAAACAGCTAAGACAAAGTCTAAAGCATAGATTCATTTCAATAAAAGTGTAGAAAGATATTTTCCAGCTCTAGACAGGAATGGGTATCCAAACAACTCTAAAGAAAAATATAAAATCACAAAGTTGCAGGAGAATGGAGAGAGCTGGAAATTCCAATAACCTTGAATCTGTCGGTCCTGAATGTGAAAAAAGCCACCATTACAAGAACCAAAGGATGGGAACCAAGTCATGACTTCTTCTTCCAACATACTTTTAAAAAGCCATCTAACCAAAGGAATTTCCTGGAAAATGTGGAGGACGGAAACATACCAATGCATCTGTCTGTCTTTGTGATATACTCCTGGGTCAGGGATGACGTCACACAGACTTTTAAATCAACTGTTTCTCACATTGTGTCAGGTCATCTCATCCCGCCAGAGGATCTGGAGCTGTGCAGCTAACTATGCTGGGCACATAGAAATTGGAGACAGTGCCGGTCACTCTATTACTAGAGCTATTCTCTTAGTGACTGATTGAAGAAAATTTATGCCCGATCTCAAAAAAGGCAAAGGGCTGGACAATGGCTCAGTCAGCAGAAAACTTACTTTGCAAACACAAGGACTTGAGTTTCTTCTCCTGAACCCATGCTTTTTTTTAAATGATGTATGTAGTGGTACATACTTATAATCCCTGCACTGAGGAGGCAAGGAAGTAAAGAGAGACAGACACAGATCCCTGGAGCTCCCTGGATACCCAAACAAGTCTGTTTGTCAAATCCTAAGAAAGTAAAGCAGCCTGTATCAAAATCAAATCTAGACAAAAGCAATATGAAGACCTAAGAAACAAGGTAAAGGTTAGCTTTAAATTCCCACATGCCCTTGAACAAATATTCAGATGCTCTGTTCACAAGTACATCTGCACAGATGAGCATATAAACACGCAACACACTACACACACACACACACAAAAACACACAAGAAAGACAAAAGGTATGCTTTCCCTAAGCAAATCTTAGTCTCAGATGTGTTACACCTTGAAGAAGAGGACAATTTTGACATGACCCCTTACCCATCAGCTGTCTCTGCTTCATTTCTGACACGTTCCTCTGTTATTTAAAACTTTTTTGTCAAATTCCTCATGTTTTTATTCTGCTCAAAGATATGCATCTTTATAAAACATCTTGAATTATTTTTTGAATGTCAGGTTATGAATAAATAAAAACAATAAAAATAGACAAGCAAATGGGACTAAAATTGAATTTATTATGCTGGAAAACTTTATAACCCTAGGAAGTTTTTCTTAGAGCATATTAAGAAGGTTTGCATCTATAAAACTCTGAGCACCCTCCTGGCATTTTTTAAAGTACCAATAACCAGGGGACTAATGTGCCACTCCTAGCAGAATTATCTCTTTATCTTAAAATAAGCAATGTTGTCCCTTTTCCACATTCGTATTTTAAAAGTGAAATTCATGTGTAGCATCTTGAAAATTATTTCATTGCAAGAAATGGTTTGACAATGAATTGGTAATATTTTGAATATGTATCTCCAGTGACACACTGCAGATAATTTCCCCATGGAAATCAGAATGTTCACTGTTCTCAAGTATCTGAGGTAGGCCCTACTTCCCCTAGCTGCAGTCTATGCTAAGGTTAAATGGTAACAACAACACTATTTAATCCTGAAAACATTGCCTATTAGTAACAATGCTACAAAATGTTTTAGTTAATGCTAAGGGATGGTGTAAATTAGTGTATGGAGGTGAATTAGTGGCTTAATGTCATTAAATTACACCTTCCTGAAAATCCAGTTCACCATCAGTTTCTTCTAACCTTATGTGTTAGTTATTTGACTTACCACTGTCAAAAGACTCTCTGCCAACAGCAGCTGAAGAAAGGAGGGGGTTATCTTGGCTCACAGTTTCAGAGTACAGTCTATCTCTGCACATAAGGAAGCCAGCAAGCGCTTGAAGCAGATGGCGGCCACGTTACATCCAAAATCAGTAAGGAGAGAGAGATGATTACTTGTGTTCAATATGCTTTCTCCTTTTTATGTAGGGCCCAAGCCCAGGGAGTCTTGTTGCCCATATTTCAGATGGGCCTTCCCACCTCCACTAACCTAATACAGATAACCTCTCAGAGGCACCACTAGAAGATAGTCTCCTAGGTGACTCTAGAGTAGTGTTTCTCAGCCTTCCTAATGCTGTGACCCTTTAATGTAGTTTAATAATATATGACCCCAACCATAAAATAATTTTTGATAATACATAACTTTAATTTTGCTACTGTTATAAATCATGATGTAAATATTAGATATGCAGGATATCTGATATGTGGTCCCTGTGGGGTCATGACCCACATGTTGAGAACTTCTGTTCTAGATAATATCAAGTTACAAACAATTAGTATTTTCCCTCACATTTTATTAAAAATTTATCCTGAAGACGATGAAGCAAGTCCTCTGGCTGGGAAATATTTATTTAAAACGCACAGACAGTAAATCAATTTTTCCCTAAAGGCAGGAAATTGGTGTAGGAAGTCCTTCTGTGTATGTGTTGCTTTTATTGGTTAATGAATAAAGAAGCTGCTTTCAGCCAACGGCTTAACAGACTATAGCCAGGGTAAAAGATATATATATATATATATATATATATATATATATATATATATATATAGAGAGAGAGAGAGAGAGAGAGAGAGAGAGAGAGAGAGAGAGACAGAGAGACAGAGAGAAGTAGGTGAAGCCAGAGAGAAACCATGTAGCCCTACTGGTGACAGACACAGAGTGGAACTTTACCTGGTAAGCCACAACCGCCTGGCAATACACAGATTAATAGAAATGGGCTAACCAAAGACATAAGAACTTAGCTATTGGCCGAACAGTATGGCAAATAATATAGTTTCTGAGTGATTATTTTGGGAGTCTGGGAGTCCGGGAAATGAATGAGCAGCCTCCACCTGCAGGAAATTGTATGTGGGCTAGAGTAACTAAAGTCAGAAGCCTTAGTTCCATCCATGCTTTGAATCTTATCAATGGTAGGAGTTGTTGAAGTAACAACGATATATTTTGTCTTAATACAATGTTCCTTGATAGCAACACATTGATGTAAGGTTTCAGATATCACTTCATCTAATTACCCAACAATCTTAAAAACAAGCATATTACCCAGTTAATCCTTACTACAAGCCTAAGAATTGAAAGGTGTTGTAGCAGGCAAGATAAATGGGTAAATGGAGCAGAGCATGGATGAATATCTAGCTGAGTTACCATCAGGACTGTGCTCTGCATGGAAAGTGCTTTTCTCTGAGAGCTTATTGGAACTCCAGCTCTTTAGATTAGCCAATAGTCATCTGGATTAAAAAAAAAAAGGCTGAATTCATCCATCAGATAGAAGTTAACAAGGGCCAAACTAAAGCAGAAGCAGCACACCTGATTCTAATCAACTAAAGGAAAAGATCAATGACCTGGAGACACAGTTCAGAAAGTCAGACAGAGACAAGCAACATTTGATGGAGGAAATTAAAAAGCTGAAAAAAGAACTGGAAAATTTTGATCCTTCATTCTTTGAAGAAATTGAAGAACTGAAGTACAGCTATAAGGAAGAGGTGAAGAAGAATATCCTTTTAGAAGAGAAGTTAAAAAAGCTTTGCGAGCAATTTGGATTTGAATTACCTAGTCCTGTTGCTTCTTCTGAACAGACGGAAGATGGAGAAAGTCCTAGTAATTTTCCTACTTATTAAAGACCACATTTAATTGTAGATTTAAAACTATTTTATAAGTTTAAAAATCCCCTCTGGAAATCAAGCAGTCTCTGAAATACTGTATTTTTTTATTTTTATTTTTTGCTTAAAATAAAGTCATATTTACTTTTTTTTTAAAAAAAAAGTGCCTTTCTCTGAATTTACTGACCGGCTCCACAGCTTCATCAACTTTTCACACAAGTATAAACCTCTGTGTCTCTCACCCTCTCCCACCATGCCTCACCTCCTCACAATCCTGTTACTGTGTGTCCGTGTGATGACCCAAACCATTTTCCTGACGACTACCCAGCTATCTAAGAGTCTGCCATTCTTTCGTTAATGCCTAATTCTTTGTTTTTTTCTTTTAAATTCCACACTACTTCTCTTTTACAGTCAGAAAAATCAACAACAAATCTCTTCCCTTGTCCATGTGCCATGGCCTTTGATTTCATTCCTTCTCTCTCCCTAGCTAAGACGGCCCCTCATGAATTTAGACTCTGAAGTACATAAGACCAATTCTTTTCCTTGCAATTACATTCCTTCCTTTCCTTCTTCCTTCCTTTTCTTCCTTCCTTCCTTTATGTATTTTGAGGCACTGGCGATCAAACCCAGAGCCTTGCACACGCTGCCCAGTACTTTACCACTGTGCTATATCCTCAGTCCATTTGCAATACATTTCTATTTCCGCATCATGAATCACCAGAACTTTTCATCTTGAAACAGCATCGACAATTAACTAAACTTTCCATACGCTAGACTGTGGAGGGCTCATATTTCTTTGTGTTGTCTCAGAAGCAAACCCAGGTGCTTGCAGGGCTGCACTCCCGCCAGGAGGTTTTGGAAAAGAACCACATCCCAGCTTGCTCGGGCTGCTGGAGGAACTCCCTCCTGCTGTTTGTAGCACTGCTTTCCTTGGCCACCCACAAACCAGTAATAACACACTGAATTTTTCTTGTTTCTAACATCTCTTCCTTCTGCTTTTCTTGCATTAATACGATGCCATCATCGAAAACTCATTAGCTTTTAGGGAATGATCAATTTTAAAACCTTAAGGTCCACCAGGAAAGTCTTCTTGATTGAAGCCCCAAACTTTCATTAAACATAAAAAAGGCCTTTTTGTATGTTATTTAACACATTTACAGTCTTTGAGGACTACGGTCTGGGGAAACTTGGGAGAAGCATTCGCCAATGATACTCATGCAGGCATTCCATCAAGGAGTCAGGATTCACTCCTTTTCAGCCACAGAACTCCTTTCCCCAAACCACATCACAAATGTGAAGCCTCTCAGGCTTCTCAGGCAAGCATCTCTTTCATTCTCAGCAAACACTTTCTCTTTGAGGAAAAGGCTCTTCTGGGCTCCCTCTAATTTCTTAAATTGGCAAATGACAGGTATGCATTTTCAGAATAACTTTTATCATGTTATATTCAAAGTTATTCTAAAAGTGTCTTAATATGTTACCTAAATTAGTATATGTTCCTTAAAATTTCCCTAGGTTTGGAGTAATGTATAATGCAATTCATATACAGATAAATTACATGCACACATATGTTCATAAACATATTCTGTTATATATACTTGTGTATTATGGCATTCTGTTATATATTTTATGTGGTACATATTATATATGTATATATGTGTGTGTGTATACTAGATACACAGCCTGTCATATGTATAGTCTTTTAAAGTTTTTACAATAACCCTATGATATAAACATCATTATCCTCTGTTATGATCATCAATATGAGGAATCTGGGCTCTCAGAATTTAATTGACTTGCTAAGATCAAGAGGCATCTGAGCAAATCTCACACATAAAGACAGAGCTGAAGCTGCAGCCCTTACTAAGAACTCATTCCACATATTCCCTTGCATGGTGTATAAACCACATCTGTAATTCTATGATTTCTGACTATGCAGTAACACTGGGCCTGAAGACAGTGAAAATACTGAAAACCAGGAGAGCTCATCAAACATATATCATTAAATGAATAAGACATGGGGCAGAAAAATCAATGGCAATTATACTGTCTAAAGATTTCTTTAAAGAGAATTAGAATTGGGATTAGGATGCAGGGTGGAGCACCCACATATTTGCTCTATGTCCACACAAAATCCAGATGAAATCAGAGTTTAAGGCTCTGAAAGGGAAAAGTTAACAGTGGCAAAGAGAATTGGAGTCAAGTTCAACAAATCTGTTGGATACAGTGAGAATGTGACAATGGCTATGACAATGACTGATAGAAGATGCAACTATGAGGACATTACAACAAAGATTTAAGGCACATAGCCATCTGGACACAGAAAAGAGGTGGGACAGTGATATAGGATTCTCCTCTGTATGCTGTGAATACCATTGCTTAATAAAGAATCTATCTTGTGCCTGGTGGGGCAGAATAGAAGTAGGCGGGGAAAACTAAACTGAATGCTGGGAGAAAGAAGGCAGGGTCAAGAGACACCATGTAACTGCCAGAGGGGAAAGATGCAGAGCTGCCAGCTGGAACCTTGCCAGTAGGCCACGAGCTTCATGGTAAAATATTAAATAATGGAAATGGGTTAAATTAAGATGTAAGAGCTAGCCAATAAGAAGTCAGTGTGAATAGGCCAAACAGTGATGTAATTAATACAATTTCTGAGTGGTTATTTCGGAGCTGAGCAGCCAGGAACAAACAAAAGGGCTCCTAGAACAGGGCAGGGAGTAGGAGAAGCAATGGGTTGAAGTTCTGCATGAAGGTCTACAATACTCCATCAGCACAGACCAAGAGAAGCAGAGCTCTGATAGCTAAGAGATAAAGGCATGGAAGTCTTCTCAAGGTTTCATTGGACCCACCCCAAAGCTCTTATCTCTGCATGCATCCTTCTAACTTAGATGGCTTTTGGTCTTCCTCTGGAAATTCTGGCAAACCCTGGCACAGGTAAATGCAGCCTGAAAATTCTGGCCTTTGTGTCAAAGCCAGGTGTGCATGGGTAGACTTAAGCCTCAGAGAGCAGCCCAGAGTGAGTATATTCCATGGGAGGCCTTCTATTCCTACTCCAGGGCAAAGGGCATTTGCAGCTTTTGGCCCAGAGGCCAGAAAACTTCAAAGCAACACTTTTAATAATCCTTCAAGGGGCCACAGCTGGGGAGGATGCTGGCTATATCTCCTTCCATGGAACAATCTTGCTATTTACTCTGTTCACAGATAAACAATACTTCCTGGACTTGGGGGCATAAAAAAGATATATTTAAAATTCTGAAAAGTTGTATTAGTTTAACAGGAAATAACCAACTTTCATTCCATTGAGACAGATCTGTCATCACTCAATCAAAATCCTCTCCCTTGCCTCCTGTAATGAGTGATAATTTCCTAACTTTTCAGAAAAGTATTTTCCCCTCTTTATAGCGATTGTTCCCTTTCAGGATTTTTCTCTTTCCCCTCAACGCATTGTCAAGGATTTCTAATTATAAAACTAAGAAACCAAATCAAATAGAATAGCATAAAGGAAAGCAAACAAAAGAGTCCTGACAGATTGTAGAAATTACTCATTTGCAAGAGGGGCCCATTAAACACTCTCCCTTCTGTTGGTTACAAAACACCAAGGACTCAGCCTATTATCTGAAGCCCATTGTGGACACTGGCTGTGTCTTTCTGGAGCCCATCCATCATTCGAGCTTGCATGGGGAATACATTACTGTGCATTCATCCCATGTTAAATGTGTTTTTTCTTTATGAAATTTGAAAATGGGGAGCAAATAAAGCAACAGTAGATGACGCTCTGTGAAACACTCTTAATTAGATTCAGGGACTGTTTTTAAACAATCTCTTTACTGATTCATTCAGGACTTTTTCTAGGTAAACTTTGTTTTGTTTTAAAAAGTCAGTTCTTAATTAAAGTATAGATTAATGATTGTATAAGCACAAAATAATAACCCCAATCAGGCTATAATACATTGGAATTGTCAAAAGCCATCCCTATGCTCATGATGTACTATCATGATGTTACTAAACACTAACCATGGCAAAATTAATCATGAGTTCAACAATCATGTGGCTGTCTTGACTTGGCAAGCACGGAACGAACAGGAGAGCTTTCCCATGCTTGAGCTTAATAATATTCCCTGTTCTACTCTTATCTTATCATAAAGATGAAAGGCAGTCTCCCAATAAGAGCAACGTGTCTAGCACCAGAAGCGGTCACCAGCTTCCATCATGCCTAGCAATGTTATCCCACCCATCCCTTACCATTTTGAGGCTACATTGAGCATCATGTTGACTAGTTCTTACTGATCTAGAATGGCCTCACGTTGTTTTCCCCTTCTTTTCCTAAGACTCACTTGGCAATAAAGACAATGTCTGAATAATTCAAGCAACACAGGAAATGAGAGAGTGAATCACTGAATGCCACATGTTTTGATATTTTGGTACTGAAAATTCTTCAAACATCTTCTCAGATAAAAATTGTTCTGATCTTCTAAAATTGCTCTTATGCTAATCCAGACCATACTCATGAACAATAAAAAGGTAAGCAAAAATTCACTGTGCATCACTTTGGAGGGGATCCATGACTTTACTTATTGCTGTTACTAAAATCCCTGACAAAGGGCAACTTCTCAAGGGTGGGTGTGGCTTACAGTCCACCAGATAAGAATCTATTGTTGGCACTTCCCCAAGAGAGTGCCCAGGTACAACACAGCCTGTAGCATGTCCTATGCGCATCCTGCTGGGCTGTTGGACAGAGATACAAATTGAAAATATTATGATACAAAGACAGAAGCTCCATCCCCATGGAGTCCACATTCAATCTGAAGAGTCTCTTAGGATCGACATGAGACTCTATTCCGTTTGAAAATACAGAATCGGGAGAATTGAAAGTGTACCTGCACCCTTGGAAAATTAAATTCTGCTTTAGTTAAAGATTTCCTTGTGCCTGAAGTGGCTACTTAAAGAAAGATAATGACAGTGTTAGGATGTTTAATTGCTGCTTAATCAGTATCTCTATAGTTCCTGCTAGAAAGAATGTGGGAAAAGACTGCTAAATTAGGAACCAAATGAAATGCCACTGTATCAACTACACAGCTTCACACTGTAAATGAGTAACACAGATTTGACGTTTTTATTGACATCTGGCAGATTCTTTGCTGTATTGACCACTCAGAGTAACTGAATAGGGATGTTGTGGACCAGGTAATCCACAGATTACATCAGCATGGTAGGACCTTGTTCAAAGCTTCAGGGACCAAGTCTACATCTATAATCACTGTCTATACTCAATGCCAACATTTCTACAAATGATTATTTTGGTGTTTCCATGTATCAGTCTTAAGAATCAGGGTGTATGGACAGGTAAGAATTAATTTAGAGGAAGAAACAAAATATGACAATGTGGACAGTCGCAGTTAGACCACCAGACTCTAATGCCAGACAGAAGGTATATCCAGATGCTGATACACAAGACCTTCTGCTATCCCCAAGTGGCTGGCTCCCTAGAACTCTGAGTTCAGTTGCAGAGCCTTAGCTCTGGTGAACGGTGGGTGGGTGTTCCCTTACAGGCTGATGATAGAGTGGCAGAAAAGTGGAAGTTAAGAGGCTGAAAATGGATTCATCCCTATCAATGCTTCTGTAATGGCCAATGCAGACATCAGATGTAGAGATGGTGGGAGCATCCTCAGCTGACAAATCAAAGCTATGGTGGCATTAAGCATCATCATATGTGTGATTGAATCTCTTCCATCTAATACAGTGATTGACAAACAGGTAGATGCTTTTCAGTTACCTGTTGGAGTATTGCATCCTAATTACCTTACAGATATTTTGAATGATTGTCTCCTGTTGGAGGTTATTCTGGGATCCACAGTTTGTGATGAAACCAAGGAGGGAGATCATAGTACACCAACCTCCAGCAAGTGAAAGGAGGCTCCATGCTGTGCTAAGATATTACAAGAACAAAGAGGGCATTTATGGGTATCCCTTTGTAACTTAGACCTTCTGGGGTGGAATGTAACATAAGAGCAAAAATAGACAAAGATCTGTCTGAGATATATTGCTTAGTAATTGATGGTGGAACATACATATTTTGGTAGGATTCAAGTCTGACTCAAGGAGTTAGATTCAAAACCAGCCGAAAAACCAAGAACTCAACACATTACTGATGATGTTAAACTGTCAATAATAGTTTGTTCATTCTAAAATTGAGGGTATAAGTAAAATATGATTTTTCCTAGCATAAAAACAAACAAAGATTCACAGCACTACACCACTATGAGGATGTGTGATTTAGAAACATAATTTGTGTTTTTATAACAAGGACAAAATGATTTGATAAGGACTAACTCCACACAGGAAGCTGGTTTCAAAAGCAGTATAGTACAAGTCTATGTGTGGCCTTCAGCTGGGCCATACAAACAGGATCTTGGGGTTTCTTAGAGGCACAGAAAGAGATTTGCTAAATTACACTCTGTTATAGCAAGTTCTCTAGGTGGCTTGTGTCTGTGAAATTTTATAAACCCTACACTGGGTTTAAAATATGACCCTTATGTGATTGACCTTCAGAAATAATTTATGCCTTCTGGCCTGTTGTGTGGGACTTTTCCTGAGAAGACATGTTATCTACCCATATCTGTCTGTTCACATCTGTCTACTCACACAACCTCTACTCACATTTGTCTACTCACATCTGTCTGCTCACATCATCTGTCTACTCACACAATGTCTACACAAATCTGTCTACTAGCACAACATCTGCTCACATCTGTCTGGTACACCTGTCTATTCACATCTGTCTGCTCACACAACCTCTACTCACATTTGTCTACTCACACCATCTGTCGACTCACACATCTACTCACACATCTATACACATCTGTCTACTCACATCATCTGTCTGCTCACACAACCTCTACTCACATTTGTCTACTCACATCTGTCTGCTCACATCATCTGTCTACTCACACAATGTCTACACAAATCTGTCTACTAGCACAACATCTGCTCACATCTGTCTGGCACACCTGTCTGCTCACACAACCTTTACTCACATTTGTCTACTCACATCATCTGTCGGCTCACACATCTACACACATCTGTCTACTCACACAACACCTCCTCACATCTGTGTTCTCACATCTGTCTACTCACATCTGTCTGCTCATACAATGTCTACTCACACAACATCTGCTCATGTCTGTATGCTCACATTTGTCTTTTCACATTAGCAACTCACATTTGTCTGCTCACATCTGTCTACACATCTGTCTACTCATACAGCATCTACTCACATCTGTCTGCTCACATCTGTGTGCACACATCTGTCTACTCACATCTGTGTGTTCACATCTACCCACTCACATCTATCTTCTCACACAATGTCTACTCACATCTGTGTGCTCACATCTATGCACGCACATCTGTCTACTCACATCTGTCTGTTGACACATCTACTCACATCTGTGTGCACACATCTGTCTACTCACATCTGCATGTTCACATCTGTCTACTCACATCTTTCTGCCCACACAACAGCTACTCATGTCTACACTCATACAATGTCTATTCGCATCTGTGTGCTCACATCTGTCCATACACATCTGTCTGCTCACAAATGTCTACTCACAACATCTGCTCACATCTGTCTGCTCAGATCTATGTGCTCACAAATGTCTACTCTACACTGGAAGCCAGACAGAAAGCAGTGACTATACCAAGATCCAAACATACTGAACCAATGAGTTTACTGTTGTTACCTACAGAAGAATGGGTGAGTGATGGAGGAAGGTCATTGGCTAATAAAGGAACTGCCTTGGCCCATTTTATTGGTTAGAAGATAGGTGGGAGGAGTAAACAGAACAGAACGCTGGGAGGAAGAGGAAGTGAGGTCAGAGTCTCGACAGCTCTCCTCTCGGGAGCAGACGCCTGAGAGAGACGCATGTCCCGCTCCCGGGATGGGATGAAGCTCCGACCCAGGATGGACATAGGCTAGAATCTTCCTGGTAAGCGCACCTTGGGGTGCTACACACAGATGATTAGAAATGGGCTAAATTAATATGTGAGAATTAGCCTAGAAGAGAATGGGCCAAGCAGTGTTTAAAAGAATACAGTGTCCGTGTAATTATTTCAGGGCATAAGCTAGCTGGGCAGGCGGCTAGGGTGTTGGGGATGCAGCCCCGCCGCTGTCCCTATTACTACAGGTGAGGAGTCCCTCACAGGAGCTGAGATCATCCGCAGGCAGTAGCCTCACAGAAAGACCACCCTGACACAGGTCGTGAAAGCTACTTGCTACTTTCTGTATGATTTTCAAGCAGCTCAACAGACCACAGATCTTTCTCTCCGCAAGGCTGCCAGCCAGAGTCCGCTCCCCAGGAGTCACTTGCTGCTTCCACAACCTTGTAGACTTGTGCATTATGGCCTTCTGAAGCAGATGAAGATTTTTTTTAACTCCCTGCGTTCTAGGAGTGCCTCCCCTCCTTCCTTGAAGTAGTGTTTCAACTCTCAAAGGAAATTGCTAACAAGGACGTCTTGGTTTCTCCACTGGAAAGACAGAAATGATAAGTTATTCCCCATATGTGCTTTACTAAAGATGAATGTAAGGTAGTAAATTATTGCTCAGAACAAGGTCTAGAGTGTCCTAAATGCTTAATACACATCAACTTCTCTTAGGAACTTTTTCTGACGATAAACCTTTGAGAGAGTTACAAAGGCAGATATATTTCAATGAAAGAAGAGGGGAGGCCTAGAAGCATTCACCTTGGGGACACCCTCCTCACTGAGGCCATGCCCTCAGACGAATGGTCTAGACACCTCTCTG
Source organism: Microtus oregoni (assembly GCF_018167655.1). NCBI lineage: Eukaryota > Metazoa > Chordata > Mammalia > Rodentia > Cricetidae > Microtus > Microtus oregoni. The sequence continues at coordinate 11,522,290 of NW_024543087.1, read as the reverse complement.
TTACAGAACTGCAATGTTTCTCTGGTGTATGAAGAGAGTGGGAGGAGTTTTCAAAGCTTGGCTCACTTTCTAGTCTTACTTTGTGCAACCTTTCACATTAAAGAGTGCAGGAGGCTGCAATTTTAACTTGAAGAATCAGAGCTTGCCATTTGGTCAGGGCTGATGTAGATGACAGAGCTGTATCTGGTCCTTACCATCCACACCCTGCCCATTCTTTTCCCAGGCATTTTACTGCCAGGTATCTATGAGCATGGGTCCCTTCAGCTATGCCAACAGAATATGCTGGAAAGCCACAATGAAAAGATGGATGGAAGAACTGACTGTGTTTTGTGCAAAGGAAGGGATAAAGAAGAAACCAAGATAACTGATGACAGTCTGTCTGGCACCGTTAATCTACTTTTTTTTTCTCATACAGAGTCAAGTATCCTGTAAAATGAAGATGTTACATTGGAATAAAGGCATTTTCTTCACAGTAAAATTAATTCAGGATTAGATCAACAATAGAAAGCTTTTCTATCTCTCATAATCAACCTGATGTAGCATAGGCAACCCCTGAAGTGGTATTTCCCACAGAAGTGAATCTCTAGAACCAAAAGATTGACTAAACATTGTTCTTGGTGACCATTTTGAACTGATTTCATTCAAAATTGGGAGGGAAATGATGTCTACTCCATAGCTCTACATTGCCCCACCTCCTCAGACCATTGCTTGCTGGCTGTCTCCTAAAGGAGACAATCCTCTGGTTGTGGCTGCAAAGGTTCTCTGTTGCCACCCTGCCCTCAGGTGTGTCAACAGACTTCTTGTTGAAGCACTTGCAGACAGGCAGGAAACTTGGACTGGGGGGAATTGGGGAGCAGAAATGCTTTTGTAATTACACCAAATACAACTTAGAGCCCAGTGTAGGGTAGAAAGTAGCCACACAAAGAAGAGTCTGTCAAATTCACAGCAATCCCCCTTCCTCAACATCTTAAGCACTGAAGCTATAGGTATGGACAACTATGTCTAGATTTCAAGATTCTTGTTTTCAATTTCCGTCTGTACTGGCTAAGTGTTATGTCAGCTTGACCCAGGCTGAAGTCATCTGAGATGAGGGAACCTAAATTAAGAATATGCCTCCATAAAATCAGGTTTAGGCAAGCCTGTATGGCATTTTCTTATTTAGTGAATGGGTAGATCTCAGCCCATGGTGGGTTGGGCCATCACTGGGCTAGTGGTCCTGGGTTCTATAAGAAAGCAGGCTGAACAAGACATTCGGTGGCCTTTGCATCAGCTCCTGCCTCCAGGTCCCTGTCCTGTTTCAGTTCCTGTCCAGACTCCCTTTAATGATGAACTGTAATGGGAAGTGTGGACAGAATAAACTTCTTTCCTCAAAGCAATCGTAACTCTGGCTAAGGCATTGTTGATTCCTTTCTAACAAAGGAAAGTGAGTGTCAGAAACCTAGCCTTAGCCTAACTAAGTGGAGCTAAATTTGGTCCCTCAACTGTTCCCCAAAAGACTCTTAATCATTGGCGCTTTCAGTTGGCTGGCTGGTATTCTCTGGTTTTATTTTACAGACTCTCTCACCTGTCAATTCCTCATTTAGTTATTCAGTCTCCACTTAAAAGTCTCTGAAACAGTCAGCTAGAAAAGTAGAAAACGTGCCAGACTGCAGACACGGTCTCTCTACTAATAAAAGTTTTGACTTAAATAAACATAACAGCCTCTAATTATTTACACCTTCTTGATCACTTTCAAGTTGATGGAGCTAAAAAAGAGGAAAGGTTAGAAGAAAAAGTATAAAGACCCCCCAAATCCGCTAAACTCAGCAGTATTTGAACTCAAACGGCTGCAAATAGTCATAAACCATGAAGCAGTGTGTGCTCCCTCAATCTCCTGTAGAAGATAAAATGAGACAGTTTTATCAATGGGAATGAATCAAGAACTTTCTTTGGGGCTCTCCATAAAATATATTTTAGTAAACAAACACATGGCGATTATGCACCATGTTATGACCCTATTCCCAGGCCTCTTTGGCAAAGACTAAGAGACAACTTGCGTGCTATCCTTTTTCAGTGGCAAAGAGTGCACACCCCTTTTCTGAAATAATAAGAAGCAAGCTGGCCAGGAGAAGATGCCAGTGTGTGCTTTTTCATACAAACATTGCTGACCTGATGGTACTTTTTCTCATTTCTTTTTATTTTAAATTATTATTTATTCATTGTTCATGGATGTTCATGAATGAAAGCATGCCGTGGCTGATGTGTAAAAGTCAGAGGACAGTTTTTAAGATTCTGCTCTCTCCTTCTACCCTGGATTCTAGGAATCGAACTCATGTTTCAGGTTTGCAAGATAATCACTTTTACCTGCTAAACCAATGGACTGGTCTAGGAGTGGTATTCTTTAGCTCCTCTTGGAAGGCCAGCTCTGTTGTACTGAAGATGCACCACACACAGTAAACCCGAGGTGCAAGGCAACCTCTTCTGTGGAGTTCAAGGACAGCTCAAAGAAAGTGCTTAAAAGCAAGCATACTTAGAGCAAACAGAGATCTGATGTGTCTTCCATCACATCAGAAAAAAAAATGAAAACATTGTAGACATCCTTCCCGTCCCTAAAGCCAGCTTTCTTCTGTCTCCTCCTCAATCAGATACTTAAATAAATCTATGCAGTGAGATTTTCTTAACTGTATTTAAACTAAGGGATGCTGGGTTTGTTGTTTTGAATCTATAACCCCAAGACCCTTAGATAACTATTGGTTATTGTCAGTGGACACATTAAACCAGAGAGAAAACAAAGCAAGGTGATATTAGAAGACTACAATGTCCGGTATGTCAGGACAGAGGGACCCTGGGGGGCTTATATATTAGTCAACCAGGCTAGTCAAAAGGGAGAACTTCAGGTATAAGGAAGGACTCTGTCTCCAACGATTGTAATGGAGGCTGTCTTAGTTAGGGTTTCTACTGCTGTGATAAAGACTGTGATCAAAAAGCCAGATGGGGAAGAAAGGGTTTATTTGGCTTACACTTCAGCACCACTGTTTACTGAAGGAAGTCAGAGCAGGTACTCAAACAAGGCAGGAGCTTGGAGACAGGAGCTGATGCAGAGGTCATGGAGGGGTGCAGCTTACTAGCTTACCCGTCATAGCTTTCTCATAAAAGCCAGAACCTCGGGGCCAAGGACGGTACCACCCATATAAGTTAAGTCCTCCCCTGTCAAGCACTAATTAAGAAAATATGTTATAGGCTTGCCTACAGCCCTATCTTACATTTTCTAAATTTGAGTTCTTTTGTCTTGGATGACTTTAGTTTTTGTCAAGTTGACAACAAACCCAGAGACCAACAGAGGAAAACATCTAATATCAACCTCTGGCCTCCACATGCGCACACATGGATAAAGGCAATAATGTCTGCTGCTGTAATAAAACACTCTGACCAAAAGCAACTTCATGGGGGAGGGGCTTAATCGTGCTGTAACTCTAGGTTACAATCTCACCACTGTCAGGGCAGAAACTTAGAGCAGTTAAGAGCTTAGAGATGGCTACATCATCTCCCCTGAAAAGAGCAGAGAGAAACGAAGGCTTCCATGCTGGCTGCTTGATGGATTGTTGATGCTCAGACAGCTTTCTTCACTCACACAGCCTGGCAAACAGGCCACCCACAGTGTGTTGGGTTTGCCTGCATCAATTAACATAATCTCCCTTTGGAGATTATGTTATACACACACTGGACAACTTGGTCAAGGCTCTTTCTCAGTTGAGTCTTCCCTGGGGACTCTAGATTGTAGTGAAATGACATTTAAAACTAACTAGCATTGCGAATGTGCCTGCACACACATGTACACATATGTATCATACACACACACACACACACACACACACACACACAGTATAATTGCTTGGTGAAATATGGCTTTTACGCTACTCAAATCTTCCTTTATTTTGAAATTTTTGCTTCTGAGATGTATTAATACTTCATCTCATGTTGGCAGAGTTTTCTGTCCCACCCAGTCCTGCAATCGTTCAGTCCCAAAGAAATACACACAGAGGTCTATATTAATTATAAACTGATTGGCCTAGTATCTCAGGTTTCTTATTAACTCTTATAACTTATATTAGCCCATGATTCCTGTCTGTGTTAGCAACCTGGCTTGGTACCTTTTTTTGGTGAGGAAGTCACATATTGCTATCTTGCTTCCTCTATGGCTGGGTCAAGACTGCAGACTGAATCCTTTCTCTTCCCAGAATTCTTGTTACCCCACCTCTACTTCCTGCCTGGCTATTGGCCAATCAGTATTTTATTAAACACGTACAAGAAACAAATCTTTACTGGATAAATCCATTGTCCCACAGCAATTTCACATTTCTCCAAAATCAAAACATCTACTTTATGATTACTCAACAAAATCAAAGGACAGGATAATGCATTTCAATTCCCCTCCATTGTATGGGTGAATCAATACATTGTGAATTTTCACATACACTTGTAGTTTATTGTCTTTAAGCTGACACAGGTTTACTCTGGTTCAATATTTGCAATCAACATTAAAACACATGGTCATTTTAGAAACAGTACAAAGTTTAAATTGGTCCACAAAACTTTGTCTTTACTATTATTTCAAGGGTATAGTCTGTTTTTTTTCTTTCAATAACAAACTCATGTAAAATAAATGCTACATTCATCTTTTCTGGTATCTGCTTCCAATAAGTTGGGCATCAAGTATTCTTATGAGCTTTTCAAATTGGTTTGTGGAGAATGTTCACTGAAGTAGAACTGAGCACTGCCAAGATTACATTTAATGAGAATGGATGGCTGCATACTTGAAGGCTCTAACTGACCTCTTTCTGAGAATCCCAAATTAGATAGCTGTGTCCCAAGTTCCCCCTTCTTAGGTAAACTCAGGTAACATCTCTGTCTGGAGACATAACATTGTATGAGAGACAGAATGCTATATGCTCTGTATCTATTCAGAGATACAGCACATTGTGTAAGAGGCTGAGTGCTCCATTATCAAATAAACACCAGTTAACGTTTTCCTTTCTCACTGTAGATGGATCAGGTAAACCATCCACCCTGGAGCAAGCATTTAGGGAGACATAAACGCTGACAAAAGAGGAAAACCATTAAAGCAAACAGCTTCCAACAATAGATATTTTGTTAGACATCTAACAATTTCCAGACATAATATAAAATATTCAAGGATAAACAATAAACTGATCCTGATGCTGTGGGGCCATAACCCAGCTACTCAGAAGATGGAACTCAGTATATGAAAGCTTAGGGTTTGGACTACAGAGTCCAACAAACCAGCGGACCTTAGCAAAAACTTATCTCAAAACACAAAATGGGAATCAGGAAGGGGTTGGAATGAGGCTGTTTGTTGTTTCCTGGCTGCTCAGCCCCAAAATAATCACACAGAAACTATATTTAAATCACTGATTGGCCCATTAGCTCTAACTTCTTAATGGCTAATTCTTACATATTAATATAATTCATCTCCAATAATCTGTGTATCACTATGACGTGATGGCCTACCAGCAAAGTTTCAGCATGTCTGTCTCTGGAGGACACTCCATGGCTTATCTCTGACTCTTTCTCCTCTCTCACAGCATTCCATTTAGTTTGCCCTGCCTAGGTGTGTTCCCCTATAGCTCTGCTATAGGCCCAAAGCAGTTCCTTTATTAACCAATGATATTTATGGCACACAGAGAGGAATTTCACATCACCTCCCCTTTCCTGTTAAAATGAAAAGGAAGGTTTTAACTTTAACATACTAAAAATTATATGTACCAAAACAGGTATCAAGCAAGAACTACAGTTATAATATTTATATCTATGTTATATTTTATCATAACTAAGGAAAACTATAACTAAAAATTCTTCAGCTCCATAAAAAACTCCAGAAGGATATAATATTACATAAGTAAACAATGAGTTTATTTTAAGCAACTTCCAAAACTCTAGAATTGACAGAAACATCTCGCTGCCTGGACAGTAGCCCAAAGTTCTTCTGTACCATCAGGGCACACATCTTTGGTGTACAGGCCCATAGTATCTGACAGGTTTTCATGAAGCACGGACCCCAAAGGATCATTTCACCTTTAAGCAAGTTCAGCCATCATTTCCCTGTGGGTCTTGCATGTCCTGTTCATAAAAGAGTTCAGACAAGAGCAGTTTCTTGTGCACATGGCTAACCAACTCCATAAGGAGCTTCCTCAATGCCTATCTTCCTCTTGAAGTAGAATGAAACCGCCAGGAACAGATGTGTCTCATTGTCATGAAAAGTCCCAAATTCTTAAAACATTTTAAATGCCATATTCTGAAGGTCTTTGAAAGATTTGAAGAATCCCTATCCATCTGAAATACATCATTGTGCATCTAGAAAATCTAACTAACATGACTACAAGCTTGACTATTATAGATAACTATCTATTAGCATATATTACATTTTTAAATGAGCTGGACAAGTACAATACCTTAATCAAGATCAGAAATACATATACACAGTTTAACAAAATTGACCTTAAATCAATAAACCAAGATCCATATCAATGCAAATCTCTATAGCATATCCCCCTTTAAATGTAAAGAAACATTTATAAACAACATTTGGGAATATGGGCATAGTTATACCCAAACTTCTTTCTGTTGTTTATTAGATGAACTAACTTTTGAGGGGTGTTCAAGGCAATCTCTGAGGAGACCTTGGTCCATTAAACCACATTAGCCTCGAAGGATTCCAAAGGTTCTCATTCTCTGTGAAAACAAAAAAAGAACCTCTTTTCCAAAGTAACATCTTTAGACTCAAAATCTGAAGTCAAGATACCTTTATAATATACTGGTTTAGCTTAGCAGCCCATACAATGAAATGTCTCACTTTACTTAGCTTCTTCACAGCAAAAAATTCAAAGAAAACACAATAATGTACATAATCCAGGCTCTCTGTGTATATTCCATTTTTACGTGGCTTATTTGTTTAAAATCTATTACTTTTTAATATTTATTTTATTATCTTTACTCTTTTATCTCTTTACTTTCTTTTATAATTCTCTATACTCTTTTTCTTCTCTCTCCCAAGCCTATGTACATTTTTAAAACATACTATGTCTCATGTAGAGGTTTTTTTTTCCATTTGACTCACTCTTTATTGTGTATCTGTAATTATTTTCTGACCAGAAGTGCTTCTTAAAATGTTAAGTCCTTCTAATGAACTTATGCAGTACCATTGCTAAGAGAAATACAGCACTGCCAGCACCATTGCTAGGGGAAATATGGCACTGCCTACTTGGCCCACCCATCCAAGCATGGCAGAGCTGTTTGCTACCTCTGAGAGCCATGCTCCATCTCTAGGCACATAGCTGGTCCATGTTGCCACCAAGCAAGCCATAGTACATTGCTCACAAACCCCATTCAAATGCTTGGTCTCTGAAAGAGCCAGAGGTTGTGCTGGCAGCACAGCCTAGAAAGCCAGCATTTCAAAATGACACTAATTTTTTTTTTCTGTTACAGCTGAGTCAGGAAAACCTCTCTTAAAGGAGGCACAGCATGCCGCCAGCAAGAAAGATCCTTTTTAAAAATTTATTTATTTATTTATTAAAGATTTCTGTCTCTTCCCCGCCACCGCCTCCCATTTCCCTCTCCCTCCCCCAATTAAGTCCCCCCCTCCTCAGCCCAAAGAGCAATCAGGGTTCCCTGCCCTGTTGGAAGTCCAAGGACCACCCACCTCCATCCAGGTCTAGTAAGGTGAGCATCCAAACTGCCTAGGCTCCCACAAAACTAGGACATGTAGGATCAAAACCCACTGCCATAGTTCTTGAGTTCTCAGTAGTCCTCATTGTCTGCTATGTTTAGCGAGTCTGGTTTTATCCCATGCTTTTTCAGACCCAGGCCAGCTGGCCTTGGTGAGTTCCCAATAGAACATCCCCATTGTCTCAGTGTGTGGGTGCACCCCTTGCAGTCCTGAGTTCCTTGCTCGTGATCTCTCTCCTTCTGCTCCTGATTTGGACCTTGGGTTTCAGTCCAGTGCTCCAATGTGGGTCTCTGTCTCCTTTCATCGCCTGATGAAGGTTAATATCGAGGAGGATGCCTATATGTTTTTCTTTGGGTTCACCTTCTTATTTAGCTTCTCTAGGATCCCAAATTATAGGCTCAATATCCTTTATTTATGGCTAGAAACCAAATATGAGTGAGTACATCCTATGTTCCTCTTTTTGGGTCTGGCTTACCTCATTCAGGATAGTGCTTTCTATTTCTGTCCATTTGCATGCAAAGTTCAAGAAGTCATTGTTTTTTACTGCTGAGTAGTACTCTAATATGTATATATTCCATACTTTCGTCTTCCATTCTTCCATTGAGGGGCATCTAGGTTGAAGAAAGACCCTTTTAGGGAAAAGAATGCCTAAACTTTGTGGTTTAGTGTCTAGAATTCCTTTGTAAGCCCTCTCAGGTTTTAAGAGTATTTTAGTTGGCCATGTGGGTGTCAATTTATAGGAGGAAGACCACTTGTTCATCCTAGCCAACCAGAACCGAAATAATTACACAGAAACTATATTATTTAAATCACTACTTGGCCCATTAGCTCTAACTTCTTATCAGCTAATCTTATGTATTAATTTAACTCATCTCCATTAATCTATGCATCACTAGGAGGTCATGGCCTACCAACAAAGATTCAGTGTGTCTGTCTCTGGAGGAGGCTCCATGGCTTCTCTCTGACTCTGCCTCCTTTTTCCCAGCATTCCATTAGTTTTCCCTGCCTAGCTCTGTTCCCCTATAAGCTCTGCTATAGACCCAAAGCAGTTCCTTTATTACCCAATGATATTCACAGTATACATAGAGAAATCCTACATCAGGAGGGGGCTGCAGCTCTATAGTAGAGCACTTACCTAAAGTGCCCAGTACCTCAGGATCAATATCTAGTATAGAAAACAGGGAGGAAGAGGAGAAAAAGGAGGGGGAGGAGAGAGAGGGAGAAGGTGGAGAGGAGAAGAGAGAGGCAGGGGAGGTGAAGGAGGAGGATGGGGAGGAGGAGGTGAAGAGGGAGGAGAAGGAGGGAAGGAGGATGGGAAGGGGAGAGGAAGGAAGGAAGAGGAAAGGGGAAGGAGGGGGAAGAGGAAAAGATTAAACAGAAAACAAAAAGCTCCCTGACCCCTCTGTCCTCCTACTCTCAGCTGAAAAGTGCTGGTTGCCTTTAACAATTCATCTTGACCATCAGGTTGAAGGACTTAGGCTCATGATGGAAACAAATCTCCATGCATATCCTTGAGGCAGTTTCTTCCCTGGATTAATTGAGTTGAAAAGCTCCACTGTAATGTGGTTGACACCATCCTGTGGTCTGAGGTCCTGGCCTGAATAGAGGTGAAGAAGGTGAACACCAGGAGGCTCCTTTCTGCATCCTGACTTGGGTTACAATGGGACTGCCTCAGGCTCCTCCACCAGGACTTCCCTGAACTCTCAAACTGTGAGCCAAAATCAATCCTTCCTTCCTTAAGTAGCTTTTTCTCATATATTTTGTCACAGCAATGAAACAAGTCACTAATACAGTCACCAGTATCATCAGCAAACATTTGGGATAGAGTGGGGCCATCTTTTACCCAAAGGATGCTTCCTGACTGTAGGACTCAGCCATGACAAACTCAATAGAGGCACCAGTCTCAGTAGTTTACACTAAGGCACTACCTGGTTCTAAAAAAGACAACAAACTGAGATTATCCAAGCCCCACCCATGAACAGACCATCTAAAGGAAATTCCTAAAGTTTAACCATTGTAGATAGGATCACCTGCCAGCACATACCCCTCACTCTTCACCAGAACACCCCAAGACAAATGTCAGCCAATCAGGGGTCCTGAACCTTAGAAATTCATCACCCTCACCTTTGCTACTTATTAAAAACCCAACCCTAACTGAGTTTGGGACTCTCTAATCACTCCAATATGTTGGACACACAAGGAGTTCAAGTTTGCAAACTTGTGTAGAACAAAGGCTCTTTGCTTTTACGTATGGAACTCGGTCTCCTTGTTTGTTTTGAAGGAACTTTGCAGATCTGGACATAACACTGACCAGGAGAGCAAAGAAGACCCGAGGCTGAGGAGGCAGCTGAGGTTTGACAAACAACACACGCTTTAGCTAAGGTCATTGGGGATGAGGAAGTTGACATGGGGTCTGTGAAATCATAAGAACAGGCTGCTTCAAACCTGCTTCAGTCCTAACCAGATCCACTTCAAAGCCTGTACGAACTGCCAGGCAGAAACAAAGGCAAACAGGGCAACTACTCTCTACCATTAAGATTTCTACCCTGCTGTTCTAAAGAGTGCCAAGACGCACAAAAGGACAAAAGGATCTTCAAGATGCAAACTGGGTTCAGTTATGAGACAGGGGTTGGAACTATTAGACAGACAGTTTAAAATTATGATAATTAATATGTTAATGCTTTAATTAAGGGGTTTCTAAACTGCCTTCAGACTAAATTTAACTGGCACCATGCTTTTTGTACATTTCATGAGTTAAGAATAGGTTTTTATAATAAATATTTGGGGAAAATGAAGAGAAGAATAGTATTGAAAGTCATATGCAAGTTACATGGTCCCCAAAGTCTGTTCAGTTTGTATTTGAAAAGCAGTAAAATATTCCCCATAGTGACTATGTGCTAAACTTTGTAACTTTTAAATAAAACATTTTTGAAGACCAGTGAGATTGCTCAGTGGGTCAAGGAGGTTGCAGTCAACCTTCATGACCTGAGTGTGATGCCCAAGCCACACATGGCAGATGGAGATATCTGACTGGCTGAGAGGGAGTTGTCCTCTGATCTCCATCCCACAATCACACACACACACACACACACACACAAATAAATAAAATTATCAAAATAAAAATAGATGACACACTTTTGAAAAAATATAGTCATATTGATGATAAGAAAGTAGAAAATGTCTCCAGAAAAATAAATTTTAAAAATTGAATATTATTAACTCATCCTTCATAGACACAAAAACTCCAGGTCTCACATCCAGGAATATTTATATACTTATGCCAATCTCATCTAAATCACCACTACAAACAAAAACAAACAAATAAAAAAAACCTAGAAAAAGACCACCTCAAACTTATCTCATTTTCCAAATATAAATGGAGACAAGTAAGGCTATTTTCATAGATGAGAATGAAGTCAAACAACCTACATAATACAAGACCTGATTCATTATGTTCCAAGTAAGCGATTTATCCAGAAGAACAGAATCAAGAAGACCAAGTGTGTGAACCTCACTGACTACACCGTACACTAAAAGGTGCCAACAGGTGTATGATGACCACAGACACTCGGGCATCTCACACTTTTTACTGTTTCCTAAGACAGAATGAAACAAAAATCAAGAACAAGTATGTAGGGCAAAGTTCAAAACTGTCAGCAAGTTCAAAACGAAAGCCTGCAACAGACATTTGCCTCCACATAAACCATGGCTGGAAAGCTAACAGTTGGGCAAAGGATTCCTGCTAAGTGCAGTGCTTTAGGGGGTCAAGATGTGAGCAGATGGGAAAAGAAAAGCAAACCTAAGTGAGAAGCCTGATAGGCAGGGCATGGATGACATCCTCTCTTAAAGTGAGAATTAGAATCAATTATATAGAAACCCAACAGAATTGCCAAAATGTATAAATAATAAGAGTACTTGAAGATCAAATTCTTAAAAACCTTATATTTCTATATACCAACAAAAAGTAATTCACAAGGTACTTCTTATAAATAAGATGGATTTTACAATGCAACTAAAAGTTTGAACTAAATAAATAATTAACCTCTTAAAATACAGTAAATTCAAGAAAATAATTTGAAAAAATGGATCTGAATTATTTGAACTTACTTAGAAAAAAATCTAAAGAAAATATGGAATAAATTCCTTGATTCCATAAAATCATTAAAACTTACTAAAGTAGGCTACAATTCAGTCTATTTTTATTTTTGAATATTGCAAGGTTTTTCAAAAATGTTATTTATTTAAGTGTGTGCATATGTGTGCATGTATACATGCATTCAGGTGCCTATAGAGTCCAGAAGAGGACAACTGGATTCCCTAGAGAGCTGCAGATATAGCTGGGTAGTCTTGAGCCACCATGTGGGTACTCGTTACCTGCTGAGTCATCTCTCCAAGACCCAAATTTACTGCTTTCCAAGTTCTTTTTGAGTATTTGTCTTCCTTCATTGATTTTTATTGAGCTCTACATTTTTCTCTGCTCCCCACCCTGTCTCTCCCCTTCCCTTCAATCCTGCCCTAGTTCCCCATGCTCCAAATTTACTCAGATCTTGTCTTTTTCTACTTCCCATGTAGATAAGATCTGTATGTCTCTTTCTTAGTGCCCTCATTGATGTCTAAGTTTTCTGGGATGGTGATTTGCGAGCTGGTTTTCTTTGCTTTATGTTTAAAATTCACTTATGAGTAAATACATGTGATACTTGTTTTTCTGTGTCTGGGTTACCTCATTCAAAATGATGTTTTCTAGCTCTATCCATTTGCCTGTAAAATTCAAGATGTCATTATTTTTTTCTGCTATGTAGTACTCCATTGTGTAAATGTACCACATTTTCCTTATCCATTCTTAGGTAGAGGGGCATTTAGGTTGTTTCCAGGTTCTGGCTATGACAAACAATGCTGCTATGAACATAGTTGAGCACCTATCCTTGTGGCACGATTGAGCATCCTTCAGATGTATACCCCAAAGTGGTATTACTGGGACTTGAGGAAGGTTGTTTTCTAATTTTCTGAGAAATCACCACACTGACATACAGAGGGGCTGTACCAGCTTGCATTCCCACCAGCAATGCAGAAGTGTTCCCTTTTCCCCACAACCTCTCCAGCATAAATTGTCATCAGTGTTTTTGATCTTGGCTATTCTTACAGGTGTAAGATGGAATCTCAGAGTTCTTTTGAGTACTTGTTAAATTAATATAAAAGCTAAAATAAATTTTAAAATCAAATCAAAGCACAAAGCTGATACCTGTTATACCAATGTCACAAACATTGTACAGTCCAAAGTATTTGATGCCAATGCAATAAGAGCCAGACAGACAATGGAGCTGGGAAATCTGATTGGCACCATCAAGGGAAACACGGCCCTCATCTTACATAGGAAAGAGAAATGAAAATCACCAAGCTAGTGGGACAGAAATGTGGAGGAGCCTCATTTAGGACATTGAATGGAGTGAGTTCTTGAATAAAACATAAAACTGTGCATAAATTATTTATTAATGTGGAGAATGTTCTAAGAAATTCTGAAAATAATTATGAGAAATGTCAAACACAACCCTCCTGACACCTTCACGCCCCTTTCCACTACACGTAGAAATGATAGGGTGTGATTTAGAAAACCTCAACTATTGCAGCTATTGGGTGATGGGAAGCAAAGGATTCCAGGCCTCTTTGGAAGCCTGGCTCCTGGTTAATTAGTGTTTGGGAACATTAAGCATTCATATAGCCTGCTGTCTGTATTCTCACAAAACCTGTGTCCTTCCTAGGATACTATGCCATCACTATTTTGAACCCTGCTGTGTCTAGTTCTTGCCATGGCCAGCAGTTTTGAAATTCTTTGTCACCTCCTCCATCCCCTTTATGGTACAGCCCCCCACCCCAGCTGGGTCCCTGTCCACCTCCATCTTCCCAGCTGACTTCCATCATTTCTCTTTCCTGAAAAATAAAGATAGAACTGACCTTTGGGCAAAAATCTTCAATACAGAAAAAGAGGCTCAGCTCTCCCTTGAGTGAAGACAGTATGGAGTCTAGAAAGGCAGCAGGCAGCACAGGTTAGCATCCTCATGCCCTGCAGCTACGAGAGAAGGTGTGATTCACTGTCTTCACACATCAACCCAGCAGATGTGAAGTGGGCCCTTAACTGTGGCACATTACACATGTATGTATCACTTACGGTAAAGCTATGCCAACCTGCAACAGAGTTCTCACTGAGTCTATTTGTCCTGGAATGCCCCCCGCTTAAAGCACATTATAAACTAAAGATTTGAGAATTCTAGTCAGACAAATTCAAAAGGAAAGAATTGCTTATAGCTTATCATTGTATGGATAGCTTCAACTTGGTAAGAGTTGAAGTTAAACATTTGAGTTTTGCTGTTTCTGTTTGTTTGTTTGTTTGAAAAAGAGTCTCACTATATACCTCAGACAGGCTTTGAACGTCTAATCTTCCTGGACTCAGACCTCCAAGTGTTAGAAATAAAGCTACAAGCCCCTGGGCCCGGAGCACATAGTTTTAAGATATGTGGACCTGAAGAAAGAATTATTCTTCCTGATGTCTTTTCCGGCATTGTATGTTTTCACGATGAAACAGTTACATCTTCCAGTGTTTCCAGATACAGAAGGGGAAATTGATTCTGCTACATGGCTAACTGGAAATCAATGATGTTTGATCTTGGGCAACGTGCCGGTGATTTGCTCAATTAGTGCTTATGGAAGCTGCACTTCACTCCGTAGGACGTGGAGTCGTTTTGTATTAAGTAGGATTCAGAGGTAAGAATGAAGGTCTCCTTTTCAGAGCACTTTTCTTTTCCTTGGTTGTATTGCTATATACAGTAATATTACAGGGCAGGCTCCAAGTCGTTTCCATTAATCAGCTAATATTAAATACTTTCAGCTTGCAATTCCTTTGATAAAGGGACAGTCTATTAGTGACCATCTTTTTTATATCTACCTAAAATACAGTCCACAATGGCAGCATATTTAAAGATAATGAAGGCCATGCTAGACGTAATTACTTTGTAATTTGACCTATTTACTGACAATATTTCTCTTTATTTAGCATATATTTCTTCCAAAAATATAATATTCCAGATTGAAGCAAAACTTGATTTTACTTGTAGGAGAAATATTTTTACAACATCAAATGCTTTCCAAATTTTAAAAAGTTTGTATGTATGTATGTGTGTATGTGAACATATGTGTGTGTGTGTATTTGGTTGTGCCTTTTGTGTGTGTATGTATATACATGTATCTGTATGTCTGCATGTGTATGTATTGAGTATGTGTGTATTTCTGTGTATATGTGTGCATATATGTATGTGTGTCTGTGTATATATATGTATGTATATGTGTCTATGTCTGCCTGTGTTTATATGTGTGTGTGTCTATGTGTGCTATATGTGAGTGTGTGCATATGTTTCTCTCTATGTGCATGTTCTGATTCAAACTCTCATCAACATCTGTTTTTTTCTGTGTCTTTTGGAGAAGAATATCCAATTATATATATTATATATATGTATGTATGTTATATATACATATATGTACACACACAGACACTTAGAGGATAAATGTGATGATACAATTCACATGTACAATGTATAATAATAATGTCAGGGTAACCCTTATCTTTCTTTGTGTTAAGAATGTTGAAATTTTCCATTTTCAAAAGAATGTTGAAATTTTCCATTTTCAAGTTCTTTGTATGATGATCATGCTCTTCATGCTTAATAGGAAGTTTTATCATAAATATTCTAATAAGGGTGGAGATGTTATGTCATTATAGCTTTGGTTAGTATTCTGCAAGGACCTGTAATGCTAATCATTTCTCATTGGCATGGACATTGGTAATCTTAAGAAATGCCAAGAAGTCTAAACAGATAAAAGAAAAGTGTGGTGCTAAGTGTAATAAAAGAAGTGGTGATCTCAGATCAAGACCGCACCCAGTTCAGCTTCCAACTAATTAAAAGAAATAAAAGAAAAGTGAGGTCTAGGCATGGGGGGTGCACATCTTTAATCCCAGCACTCAGAAAGCAGAGGCTGGAGGAGCTCTGAGTTCAAGGACAGCCTGGGCTACAGAGCAAGTTCCATGAAGCTTAGGTATGAAGGAAACCATCAAAATCAGAAAGCTGATAAAGATGTAATTGAACGAGGGGCCATTTTGCAGCCCCAGCTAGCAGCAGAATTTGCCAGCTTTGGCCGTGTGATTCTGGCTTTAGAGTCAAGAACGGGTTGTGGAATCTCCCTCTGCAGTTAATGAAAGCCACTGAGGTGAGGTATGTGTCAGGGATGTTCTTGCATGGAAGCCTAGAGAGGCCATTATATGAAGCTGTTAAGTCAAAGCCCATGTTGCCTTGGAGACCAAAAGATGTTAGAGATGCCAAAGCTGTGAGATACCTGCCAAGGAAAGCTTCCAATGGAGTAGAACCAACCAAGAGAAAGAAGTATGTTTCGGCCAATAAAGCTGAAAGGAGTTGGGGATCTGAAGAGCATTTAGACATTAGATGTGCAGATGCGGACTTTGGAGCTTGCCCAGCTGGTTTTCAGTCTTGTTTTGGTCCAGTATTTCCCCACTATGTTCCCTTTCCTGCCTTTTGGAATGGTGATGTAAATCCTGAGCCATGATATGTTGGAAGTATGTGATCTGCTTTTTCATTTTGATTTTATAGGGGTTACAGTTAAGAGATTGCTTGAATCTCAGAAGAGACTGCACTTTTAAACCCTGAGGCCAACCTATCCTTACAATTCAAAGTCTATCTAAAAAATAAAATAAAGAAAAATAAAAAAACCACACAATTATAATTATGTTCAGGAAGAGAGAGAATGGCTAGAGAAATTATCAGATCAAGTTAGGTAGTTTTCCTTACTAAAAACAAAAACCACTAAACACTAACAAAGCCTTAAAGAACTTCCTTCAAGTCCTAACAGTAGTTATTGGAGAAGACTTTTGCTTTCATTTTGTTCTCAAAATGTGCACAGCACTCAGTCAAAGCAGGTGTCCAAGGGACCATGCGGAATGAGTGTGCAATCGACCACACCTCTTGAGTTTGGTTCTCAATACTTGGTGAGGCTTCTGGCAGAATTCGTATAGTTTTAGTCAGCCAGGTTCCTCATAGGCACCACATCTGAAGAAAGTGCATTGTAGGCATTTCCTAAGTGAAGAAGAAGAAAAAAAAGACTTCCAGTGTTAACCTGACTCTGTATGCATGGTTTGAGAATGACATAAGAATAATTGAACTACATGGTTCTGTTCCAATATGGCTGCCCTGTCTTCACCCCATTCTCTCTACTTCCTGTATATTCTTCTTTGTATTCTTTACTTCCTGCTTACTCCCCTTCTGTTCCTTGAGAATATGCTGCAGAATCCTGTTTTTCTTTTAGGGTTCCTGGCTAGAGTTATATCCTTTTAGCTCTGTGCAGGTCTTCTTATCCAAAGCGTTTAAATTTAGAGAAACTGTTCATTTGTGAGTCCTCTTTCTAGGGAATCTGCAACACCTATCCAATGGGTTACTTGTGCTCTCCTCTCAGACATGTTAGCATGCTAACTTCGCAACGACATAAGTCATGTTTTCAACAACTCACAGTACCTTTCTGAGCACAATAGATACTTAATGGTTATGTGTTCAGTGAGTATGAGAATGTAAAATGACCCTGGAAATTTATGAAATTTGAAATTTTTGCTTTTGGTATTTGTTTCCTTAGAATTTTTGTTTGATTGCTTTTTTTGAAAGAGAGAAGGGGTCTTATGAAGTCCTGGCTGTCCTCTAAGTTTGAGCATTCCTATATCCTGTTACATTTGCATGCAGAGGATACAGGCATGTCTTATTATGCCCAAACTTTGAAATTTTCTATAAAATGGTTTTTTAAATTATTTTTTTAAACATGTGTATGTGGGCATGCCCATGTGTGTAGGTTCACGGACAGCTTTTATGTGCTGATTCTCCTTCCTTCCACAATTTGGTTTTTTTTACAGGATGTGGATCCCAGGCATTGATTTGTCAGCGGATTCCTTTTACCTGATAAACCCTCTCACTGAATTTGAATCTTCCTTGTGTTGTCATAATAATATGATACATGTTCATCATCTAAGTGTTAAAGCTAGGATAGAAAACTTCCACCTAGATATGAAAGTGGGAAAACCATTGAACCACAAATGAGAGCTGGGAGGCCACACTGAACTCTTTTTGTGTTCTGCTTAGTTTGTAGCATTCAGCACCAACTATATTTCAAACCCTATTCACCATCACCCACCAAAGGAAGCCCCTGTTGTCCCTTATACCATCCTTACGATTCCCTTCCAAAGACCTAGCTGAAGGGCCAGGTCAACCCCTTATGATCACCAAACTTCATATTGCACATGTGCCCGTGTGTCTACACTGTAATTCACAGGGGCTTATATGTTATTCATCCCTAACTTCAAACAGCATGACACACCAAAGAAGAGGTTTTGAGTTTTCATATGAGTTCAACATGTGCAGGTGTGTTTCCCTCTTAAAGCTGCCATGGAAAAACACTGTAGATCTGTGGGTTGAGACAAGAAAAAAATATTTTTTAAAACTCTGGAAACTAGAAGTTCAGTTCCAAATGAACACTGGTTTGCTCCTTATGAGCACACTCTCCTTTACTTGGAGGTGGCCACTTCTCACTGTGTTGTTTTAGGGTCACTTCCATCTTTGCAATCATAACTCCCCTTTTCCCTGTGTGTCCTAGTAAAACCCTTTAGAAAATAATGAAATTTCACTACATCTTTAGGATGTTGGGATGGTGCTTTGGTACACTGTGAAACACTTTCTAGGGTTAAATGTCCATCTTCTTTTATTTGAGAAGCAGAAGAAAAAGAAATATTAAGTCCACGTCCTGTCTGAGCTACAGTGAGCATTTGAGGCCAGCCTTGGGCATTTACAGAGAATTATCTTAAAATAAAAAGTTTTAAAATAACGGGACAGAGGAATCAATTCCTTGATGGAGAGCTTGGCAAGCATGTGCCAGGTCTTAGCTTCGATCTCCAGCACAAACCCCCACCTCTACCCACAAACACATGCAAATTATATTGAGCTGGATTGGAGCACATCCTGGGGTCCTCATTTTATTATCTTTTAAGAACCTTTCTTTACATACAGCCATTTTATGAGGTATTCGTGACTTCAACACATAAATAGTAGGCTCCACACTTCAATCTGCCTTAATCCTCATGCTAATGTGAATACCAGCTCTCCACTGGTCCCATTCCCTCCTTGCTGTTCTCTGTGGTCCTCCTTTTATTCTGTCAGGCACCCCATCTGCCTGGGTTTCCCCATCAGAGAGCTATAGGACAGAAGAGGCAGGCACGGCTAAGATATAACCAGGGCTTCACAGCAGCCCAGAACACGAGGCCAACATACCCTCTTCAACGCCCTTCTTTAAGCAACACTCTTATCAACTACTTTAAAAAAATAAAAAAATAAAAACACCTTGGCTTTTCTGGTTGGAAATACCTCCTTGAAGAGAGGCTGCCGGTGTCACAAGGTAGAGATCTCTTGCCGAAAATCCCAGAGGTTGCCCTTGGACTCAAGCTCTGTATATCCTAAAATGTGGCAAGCCACAGCAAGGGCAACATTGAAAGGCTCGCCTTGCAGAAGGGTCTACAGCCTCTGGGGCCAAGCTCCCCATGGAGAGCAGCTGCAAATCCAGGAACATCCTCATCAACTGGCCATTGTGACAGTTAGCAAGGATGGCCTCACTCTGAGCAAGGATCAGCAGTGTTTTGAGCAAAAATGTGTTAGCTTTACTACCTACAGTCTAAGATACAATGTCAATTCAAGGTCAAGTATACTTGTATGAAGAATGTTTTAAAAATAATTATTCTGTGAAATCTAAAAAAGAAAAGAAAGCCAATCTTGATTAAAGCTAAGTATGTGAAGTATCATTAAAATTGAGATTGTATCAGAAGTACTATTTCTTTAGGCTTTGTAGAAATAAGTTCATGCTGAGTGTCTGTGGGTTTGGGCTGTGTGAGCTCACACTGGAGAACTCTGAGAGCACACTGTTGTGTTTCAAGCACTGGATTAATCAAGGAAATTCCAGAATGTTTCAAGCTAATTGATGTGAGATAGATTTGTTGCTATCATTGTCAGTGTCTCATAGTAAAATATAATATAAATAAAAGTTTAGGAAAATAAAATCTTAAAAAAGGAAAAATATAATCCCAGTCAATTTTATTTAAAATAAAAATAAACATGAAATCATTTTGAAACCAAAATTCCAACTTCACTCATCATTTTATTTTTTTTTTTTTACCAACAGATTTTTATTGATTATTTGGGAGTCTCACGCAGCGCACTCCAGTCACACCCAGTTCCCATTACTCTCATGTCCACCATCCCACCACTGGGCCCTCCCTCTAAAAATAAGAAAACATTTACTAAGTCAAATTTGCGTTTCCCACACACTCATTGGAGCATGGTCAAACACTCCTGGTGACCAACTCCCTAAAGATAACTGAGTCCTTCCTCCATGCCCGTTTTAGAAGCCATCAACTGTGAAGAGCTACACTTCAGCATCTTTATCACAATTTTTAATGACTCTCCTCAATGAACTCCTGCCTGGGGTTTTCCTTTGCTTTGCTCTCTTTTCTGTGTTGGGGGGGGGGCGGGGGCAGGAGGATTGTCACATAAGTCTTCAATGTCCCTCAGTCCCTCATTCTCAAGCATGACATCAATACCATTGAAAAAGAAGCTCCCTTGCCCATAAGCAACAGTGGCATCACGGATCACAGATTTCCACATGACAGGGACATCCACATGGCCTTGAGGACAGGACAGACCACTGACCTCTACATGGCCCCAGTGGCAGCACAGACCGTGAACATCAGGAACACAGACCAGGGACATTAACATGGCCTCTGGTGGTAACACAGATCATGGACCTCCACGTGGCTTCTTTCAACCAGGGGACTGCCCAGGCCATAGACATCTACATTTCCTCTGCAATAACATTGACCACACATGGCTTCTGCCGTCAAATGAACCACAGAGGCCTTCAGAGTTAGGGTGATCTTGCCACTAGGCAGTGCTTCCAGGGGCAAAGGCTGCATGAACTCTAGATTGCAGCACACCCCTGTGTCAGCTCCAGTAGGCAGGTAAATGCTCCTTTATCCACTGCAGCCACACGCTGCACCTGTCGCCATTACTGTCGCATCCCGAGCTCTGCCTCTTGCCACCACAGCAGCATGTGCCCTTCCGGTCTTCTGTCTTACCCACCTCTCCTTCCCTCATTCACCCAAGAGCTCCAGGCCAGAGCGCAGCAGCTCACCAGGCATAGCCATGCTGTGGCCCTGCGCTTTTCTCTTGATAGCAGGGTGAGCAGTTAAGCTGCATAGGTGGCAGCTCCATGCTGTGGGCTGAACCTACTGTCCCGAGCCTCCTGAGGGTGAGGACAAGCCCCACTCAGCCAGACCTGCTCCCTTGTCCACTGCAGTAGAGCTCCTGTGCTGGTCACTACTGCTGCTTCTCTAGTTTCACTTCTCTCCACTTTGCCTTCTTTTTCTTCCCATAAGATCTGCCCTTTGTTTTACTTATTCCAGAAATACTATGTGCTCTACAGACTCATCCCCCTCTGCCATATCTCCCTTGAAGCCTCTATGGATTTCTCAGGCTCCTCAAGGAGCTATCATCTTGCATCTGCATTCCTCAGTTTCTTTTCTTTCTTTCTTTTTGTTTTTTCGAGACAGGGTTTCTCTGTAGCTTTGGAGCCTGTCCTGGAACTATCTCTTGTAGACCAGGCTGGTCTCGAACTTACAGAGATCGGCCTACCTCTGCCTCCCAAGTGCTGGGATTTAAGGCATGTGCCACCACTGCTCAGCTACATCAGTTTCTTAATATGTAAATTTATGTTAGTTGATTTTTGTATTTATCTCCTTTATGCATTGGCAAAATAATATATGTCTGGGAAATAGCTATGGTTTTATTTATCTACTCTTGTTTAAGTCTATGAAATTTTATTTTTATTTCATCTGTACTAATGTTTGCCTGAACGTATGTATGTGCATCACAGCATGCAGTGCCTTCAGCAGCCAGAAGAGGGCATCAGATCCCCTGGAACTATCTTTATAGTTGGTTGTAAATTACCATGAGGGGTCTGGGAATTGTACCCAAGTACTCTGAAAAGGTAGCCAAGTCTCCAGTACATATTTCTTTGTCCCCCCCCCCCCTTTTTTGAAAGAGTAATTCGTTAAACCCAGGGTTGGCCTGACACATAAACAGTCCAGATTGGTCTAAAATATCAATCCGCTCATCTCAGACTCCCAAATGCTGGGATTAGAACCATTGTCCATAGCTACCATGCTGTTGTAGCTGTGATGTGAAACATTCTTTTATCCTCCACTACTTATGGAGGATGCACACATGCCACAGGACACACATGGCAACCAAGGACAATTTGCAGGAGTCACTTCTCTCCTTTACCATGTGAGTCCCAGAGATCACACGCAGGTCATCAGGCTCCTGATGCACCACAATTAACAAAAACTCAGGGTCAGAAATTGGGGTTCAACCTGAAGATCTGCAAAACAGAACAGCCAGCCATTGGCTCTTACCTTGATCTCTGTCTGAAATGGTGATCCTGCCTCCTGGAATCTCAGAAGGGGACTGCCTCTGAGAACTGTCTCATCCAGTCTTATATTCCTCTCTAGGGCTGGGATTAAGGGTGTGCACCACTGGGATTAAAGGCGTACACCACCCGATTTCTATGGCAACTGGTGTGGCTACTGGGATTAAAAGTGTATGTTACTATAACATGGTCTCTTAGGCTGACCAGTGGGGCTGTTTTACTCTCAGACCTTCAGGCAGTCTTTATTTATTTAAATACATTTGAAATGCCACTACAGGCCCCGTGGCAAGTATCTTTAGTAATTAACGGCCTTACTGGTCTTAGAGCTATTTTAAAAGTAAAAACTTCAGACCAGCTAATCAGCGATTTCATTTGTTTTCATCCAGATGCAGTGTTCATATCCAAGGCATGCATGGTCAAGAGTGAAATTCCCCTTCAAAACACACTTTGTTTTGTTATGACTGGATTTTTTTTAAGTGTAGTCTTCAGTGTGTGGTTTACGATACATTTTTCATCTATTGAAAATTAATTTTGTCCATTTTCACTGATTTCACACAAAAAATGTGTGGCATTTTAAAAATAAACTCTCAGAAGCCTATACTCCCAGTACCGAGGATGCCAAAGAAAGAAGACAGAAGGTTAAAAGCCAGTGTGGGCTGTATAGGGAGACTGTGTCTCAAAGATAAATAAGTAAGCAAATAAATAAAATGTACATTTATTACAAATTCAAATACATTTGTAGCTTTAAAATAATTTTGATTCGTTGTGTGCATGTGCATGTGTGTGTTTGCCTGAGCATTTGTGTATTTACTTTCTGGCATGCATGCCTTTAAACACAGCAGAGATCAAAATAACACACAGGTGGCCTTGAGTGTCTTCTTTTATCACTTTCTACCTTTTTCTCTGTGGTAGAGACTCTCCCTGAGGACTCTCTTGGCTCAAGTTCTGATGCTCCTGATTATGACCCCCCTGGAGCTGGGGTTACAGACATGTACAGAATGCCTGGATTGCTATGTGAGGGCTAGGATCTGAACTACAGCCATGACTACCCAGCAAGTTCTCTTAGCCAATAAGACATCTTAGTCAATAAGATAGCACTTGTGGTTTTCGAAGAAACTCATCACTTTGCAATGTTGCTTAGATTATGTGAGATAAAATTTAAAAAATGTATCTGGCTCTCAAACTATTTAATATGGGAGAACAAACTAATGGTAAGATGGATGGATGATGTATATATGTTGGATGATGGATGATGTATATATGTTGGATGATGGATGATGTATGTATGTTGGATGATGGATGATGTATGTATGTTGTAGGATATTTTGATCTCACTCTGACACTCCTGAGGTTGCCAATAAAGTTTACCTTGAATCAGAGGGCAGAGCTAGCTACTAGCTAACCAAAATTAGCTGTAGAGGTTTTGGAGGACTGAGGGAGTATATAGAGACACAGGAAGCAGTAGGGAGGGATTTAGAAAGATTCTTGGCCTTTTTGGATCGAGGAAGAAGAGAGTGGAGGTTACTGATCACTTCTCCACAGCTTCTCTGATCAGTCAGGTTCTCATCCAATATCTGACTCCTGCCTTTTTATCGATAAAGAATAATTATATAAATGCTTCATACGTTTGTATGTAAGTATGAGTGGATGGATAGATGGATGGATGGATAACTGGATGAATGATGGATGGATGATAAATGAATGATAACGGTTGATGATGAATGCATGGATAATGGTGATGGGTTATAGATGGATAGATGGATTTGCCTAGGTTAGCTTTCCTGAAAGTCATAAATTGCTATTTGTGGGCCAACCTCATGTGATATTCAAACATGAGGACCTAGAACAAACAGAAAGATTCTTCTTAACATGACTAAAAGCCATTCAGTCAATATACATCTAGCCCTAAATCATGCACACCCTTGAGACTTAGAAGTGAATTACAGGGCACTTAACACCACTTGACCATCACAGTAAAGCAAACAACACTTCACCAGAATAAATTTGACCTTCCTTGTTTTTGAGTTGGTAAATACAATATCATACTTTTAGTTCTATAAAGCACAAAATACAATTTTCATAAACCAAATGTGCCTAAAATAAATAAAAATGCTTTAGACAACTTTGAAACATTTTGTACAAGGAATCTAAGCAAGATGGCATTTCCAGGAGCAAGAGACCATATGAAGGTCATGCAATGACAATGAACACAGTGCTTTGCCTTAGAGAATCAGCTCCATGCATTCAGTACACACGCTCACATATTGATACTGCAGAGTTACTGTAAAGCAGAATTTCAAATCCAGATCAGTGGCACTAGTTCAGATAAAGCTCGGCTAGACCCTGGCTCATATTCAAATGGCAGAAAGCCATCTGCCACATCTCTATCTGGAGACTGGTGTAGGCAAGAATCAATTGCTCCAGAACTCAGATCACTGCATTTAAAAAAAAAAACTTTCAAATATTTTCTTGTAGATTCTCTTCTTTTTAAAACAAAATATATGTGCATGGGTGTTTTACCTGCGTATCTATTTGTTTGTGCACCACCTGTATACCTGGTACTAACAGAGGCAGAAATAGGAAATCAGGTCTCCTAGAATTAAATTTACAGAAGGTTGCGAGAAACCATGTGCATGCTGGGATTGATCCCAGGCCCTCTACAAGAGTAGCCAGTGCTCTTAACTATTGAGCCTTCTCTCCAATCCCCACTTTTGCTTTTGACTTTTCATTCCTCCTTCCCAAGAAGTGATCTTTCTCATAAAGTTGCAACTGAAACTCAAGCACTTAGTCATGAGTACTATGCTTAGAGAAATCGGGAGAATGAAAAATTTTGACAGATTGATTTTGACATGAATCTGGAAAGGTTCTCTGATCCGTTTTCTATTTCAGTTTTATTGGAAGTCCATAAAATGCCCTTCAGTAAAAGGGAAAGGCCTTTTCCTCCTCTCTCCAGAGCTTGCTGGATGTGGTACCCGGGATTCATGAGCCCGATACAAATGTCTACAGCGGAAGCTGTAAGATTCCTGGAAATGCGGAGGCCATTTGTCCAGCACAGGATAAACAAGCAGGTTTTTTTTTCTCTTCAAGACATATTTTTGTTCCAAGATAATAAAAATAAATGTAAATGCTAGTATATATAATATATATATATATATATTTGAGTGTGTGTATGTGTGTGTGTGTGTGTAGGAATAAAATGCAAATTTCACATTCACTAAGAAAAGCATAGTAGGATTTAAACATCATCTTGCCTAAGCTGCTTCTGCATCTAGATGTTTTCAGTGTGATTTCTGGGATGACATATACACATGGACTCAGGTATAACATATTAGGAGAATGGTAACCACATTAGAAAAAAGTTCACCTCATCACTGGTCAAGAGAATGGTAACCACATTAGAAAAAGTTCACCTCATCACTGGTCAAGAGAGACCTTGTTTTAAAAATAAGGTGGAAGGTGATTGAGAAGACACATGTGCATTTGCATATCTCAAGAAATGCACACACAAGTGAAAGTGTACATATACACACACATGCACACACACAAACTTTTAAAGAGAGAGAAAGAGAAGGAGAGGGAGGGAAGAAAAATATTCCTCTTTGATGAACAAAGACATCTGATATTAGTTCCTTTTTTCCTGTAGCTTCGAGAAATCTTAGTCACCTTCTAAAGACCCAGAAGCATCTGTCATATTAGCAATTACATCTTCAACCCGGAAACTTTGGAGGGGCATGTTTAAGTTCAAGGTGCACAGGAGCAGCTCCTTTGTCTGAGAGCCAAGACTCACACTCAACAGTTGAGCTGAAAATAAGGAATGTACTCTTGGTTGATGGTCTGTCCTCTGCTTTGTGTGTGCAACTTGCTGTTGAGAGCAGAGGAGGAAAGGGGGAGGCAGGCAGTGGAGGGAGGGAGGGAGGGGAGAGAAGAGGACAAAAGGAAAGGGAAGAAGGGAGGGATAAAGGGAAGAAGAAAAAGCAAGTGAAAGGCAAAAGAAATGAATGAGGGAGGACTGATACCCAAACCACAGAAAGACATTACTAAGAAAGAGAATTACAGACAAATCTCACCCATGAACATTGATGCAAAAAAACTCAATAAAATACTGGCAAATCAAATCCAAGAACACATCTACCATGATCAAGTAGGCTTCATCCCAGAGATGCAGGGATGGTTCAACATACAAAAATCTGTCAATGTAACATATAACCATATAAACAAACTGAAAAATAAAAACCACATGACCATCTCATTAGATGCCAAAAAGCTTTTGACAAAATACAACATTCCTTCATGATAAAGGTCTTGGAGAGAGCAGGGATACAAGGAACATACCTAAACATAATAAAGGCAATATACAGCAAGCCAACATCAAAGTAAATGGAGATAAACTCAGAGAGATCCCACTGAAATCAGGAGAAGACAAGGTTGTCCACTCTCTCCTTATCTATTCAATATAGTTCTTGATGTTCTAGCTAGAGCAATAAGACACCAAAAGGAAATCAAGGGGATACAAATCGGAAACAAAAAAGTCAAACTCTTTTTGTTTGCTGATGGTATGATAGTTTACATAAGTGACCCCCAAAATTCTACCAAGGAACTTCTACAACTCATAAACACTTTCAGTAATGTAGCAGGATACAATATTAACTCAAAAAATCAGTAACCCTCTTATACACAGATGATAAATGGGTCGAGAAAGAAATCAGAGAAACATTACCCTTAGCAATAGCCTCAAATAGCATAAAATATCTCAGAGTAACTCTAACCAAACAAATGGAAGACTTGTGTGACAAGAACTTTAAATCTTTGAAGAAAGAAACTGAAGAAGACACCAGAAAGTGGAAAGATCTCCCTTGCTTTTAGGTAGGTAGAATTAGCATAGTAAAAATGGCAATCTTACCAAAAACAATCTACAGATTCAATGCAATACCCATCAAAATCCCAGAAAAATTCTTCACAGACCTTGAAAGAATGATACTCAATTTCATATGGAAAAGTAAAATACCCAGGATAGCCAAAACAATCCTTTACAATAAAAGAACTTCTGGGGGCATCACAATCCCTGACTTCAAACTCTACTTCAGAGCTACAATACTGAAAACAGCCTGGTATTGATGGAGGAAGGTCATTGGCTAATAAAGAAACTGCCTTGGCCCATTTTATTGGTTAGAACATAGGTAGGTGGAGTAAAGAGAACAGAATGCTGGGAGGAAGAGGAAGTGAGCTCAGAGGCCATGCTCCCCTCTCCCGGGCAGACGCCATGAAGCAAGATGCCAGGTCAGACATGCTGAATCTTTCCCGGTAAGACTGATGTTACACAGATTATTAGAGATGGGTTGATCGGGATATGAGAATTAGCCTGTAAGGGCTAGAGTTAATGGGCCAAGCAGTGTTTAAAAGAATACAGTTTGTGTGTTGTTATTTCTGGTGTAAAGCTAGCCTTGTGGGTGCCGGGAGGGATGAAAAGCAGGCCCACAGCTCCCACAACATGGTATTGCCATAAAAACAGACAGAAGGACTAATGGAACCAAACTGAAGACCTGGATATTAATTCAAACACCTAATATTTGACAAAGAATTGAAAATAAAATATCAAATGGAAAAAAGAAAGCATATTTAACAAATGGTGCTGGCATAACTTGATATCAATATGAATAAGAATGAAAATAGATCCATATCTATCACTATGCACAAAACTCAAGTCTAAATGGATCAAAGACCTCAACTTAAAGCCAGCCACAATGAACCTCATAGAAGAGAAAGTGGGAAGTACATTTGAACGCATTGGTACAGGAGACTATTTCCTAAATATAACTCCAGTAGCACAAACATTGAGAGAAACACTGAGAAATTAATAAATGGGACCTCCTGAAACTGAAAAGTTTCTGTAAAGCAAAGGACATGGTCAACAAGACAAAACGACAGCTTACAGAATGGGAAAAGATCTTCAGCAACACCACATCAGACAGAGGTCTGATCTCCAAAATATACAAGGAACTCAAGAAATTGGTCATCAAAAGAACAAATAATCTAATAAAAAAAGTGGAGTACAGACCTAAACAGAGAACTCTCAACAGAGGAATCTAAAATGGCTGAAAGACACTTAAGGAAATGCTCAACATCCTTAGTCATCAGAGAAATACAAATCAAAACAACTCTGAGAGTCCTTCTTACACCTGTAAGAATGGCCAAAATCAAAAACACTGATGACAACTTATGCTGGAGAGGTTGTGGGGAAAAGGGAGCACTCCTCCATTGCTGGTGGGAATGAAAGCTGGTACAATACCTTTGGATGTCAGTGTGGCGATTTCTCAGAAAATTAGGAAACAACCTTCCTTCAAGACCCAGCAATACCACTTTGGGGTATGTATCTGAAGGATGCTCAATCTTGCCACAAGGACATGTGCTCAACTATATGCATAGCAGCATCATTTGTCACAGCCAGAACCTGGAAACAACCTAAATGCCCCTCAACCGAAGAATGAGTAAGGAAAATGTGGTACATTTACACAATGGAGTCCTACACAGCAGAAAAAAATAATGACATCTTGAAATTTGCAGGAAAATGGATGGATCTAGAAAACATCACACTGAGTGAGGTAACCCAAACCCAGAAAGACAATTATCACATGTACTCACTCATATGTGGTTTTTGAATATAAAGCAAAGAAAACCAGCCTACAAATCATGATCCCAGAAAACCTAGACAACAATGAAGACCCTAAGCAAGGCATACATGGATCTTATCTACATGGAAAGTAGAAAAAGACAAAACCTCCTGAGTAAATTGGCCGCATGTAGACCATGGGAGATGGTTGAATGGGAGGGGACAGGCAGGGAAGGGAGACGGAAAAATTTTAGAGCTCAATAAATATCAATAAGAAAGAAAAAATGAATGACAGGAAAGAAGGAAGGAAGAGGGAGGAAGAAAGGGAGGGGAATGGAGAAGGAGTGGATGGAAGAAAGGGAAGAAAGAAAAGGGAAACGAATAAAAGAGCTGGGAAAGTGATCAAGGAGACAGGAAAAAGGGATGGGAAAAGTAAGGAAAGGAGGGGGTGGAGGGGGCATGAGAAAGGAAAAAGAGTTAAAGATAAGATGGGGAGAAAGGGAAGACATTGCCTTTGTTCTCATCAAAGACAACTTGGGCTTGTTTAGCACCCTGTAGATTGTAACACTGGCAGATGGGTAACAAGCATTCAGTGTGAGATCTTTTGTTTGGTGAGCAGATAAAAAGAGATTTAGAAGATAACCATGTGCCACGTGAGAATGCCTTGCAAGGGCATAAATTATTCTAACTTGCCACAGTTCTAAAAGGAAGAAAATCCTGAGTTGAAACCTAGACAAATGAACTGGCCTGTGACTGACTCTTCCCACCCTTCAGAGGCTCCAACTGGGGAGGCACTGGACACTAGAGAAAACAGACAGTGATCTGTTGCCTCTAAATGGATAATGAGTCACAGAAGCAGCCAGGAAGCATGACTGGAGCATACCACAATTGCAAGAGCGGAGTTCTCTTTCACGAGTAGAGACAAGGGAATAGAATGACAAAGTTATTAAAATATAATTTTTCATTACGAAGAGAAATCTAATTTAAACTCTTCTGCCAGAACTTTTCTCTTAAGGCTCTTTCCATTTTCATACAGAAGCATCCAGAAAAAAACACCGCTTCCACCGAGAACAGAATATTTGATGTTTCTATTTTTTCCTAAATTTTATTATGTCAAAAATGTAAAAAAAAAACATAAAAATTGTGTGTGCATAATATAAACAATTTCATACATGTATACAACATGCTGGTATAGTATCCATTCTGCACTTCCCTTTGTCATCTCATTCCCCCTCCTCCAATGTCTGGTGTGTGTGTGTGTGCGCGTGTGTGCATGTGCGTGTGCGTGTTTGTATAATATATATACTCAACTTTATATACGTCTGCAATGTGTTGTCATGGTATGCATTCCTCACTGCCCTTTCCCATCTCATTCCCATTCCTACAAACAATCTTTTCCTTAACTAGACTCCCACCAATGGCTGGTGTGTATATGTGTGCATGTGTGTCTGATGTGCATGTGTGCATGTGTGTGTGTAATATATATATACAACTTAATACATGTCTACAATGTGTTGTCATGGTATCTGTTCCCCACTGCCCTTTCTCATCTCATTCCCACTCCTACCAACAACCTTTTCCTTAACTAGGCTTCTGCCAATGTCTAGTATGTATATGTGTGCATGTGTTTGTGTGTGTCTGATATGTGTGTGTGTATAGATCTTGTGCAGGTAGTCATAGCTGCTGTGTGCTCCTGATAACAGATACACCATAGCAAGAAAAGAGTGTTTTTATTTTTCTCCCCATCCCCTGGCTCTTACAATCTTTTCTCCCCCTTCCTTCAGTTTCTCTGAGTCTTAGACAGGGTGAGATCGATGTTCCATTTAGAGCTGAATGTTGATGGAGGCCACTTGTTTGTTTCCCAGCCTCCCACACCTAAAAAAAAACCACATAGAAACCATATTTTTACAATACTGCTTGGCCTATTAGCTCACGCTTCTTATTGGCTAGTTGTTATATCTTAATTAACCCATTTCTATTAATCTGTGTAGCACCATGTAGTTGTGGCCTACTGGTAAGGTTCCATCCAGCATCTGGTGTCTGTCTCCTGTGGCAGCTACATGGCTTCTTCCTGACTTTGCCTACTTTCTCCTCTATCCGCTTAGAATTCCTGTCTTACCCTACTCTGTGCTTTAATAGTCCCAAAGATGCTTCTTTATTGACCAATGGTATTCACAGCATGCAAAGGGAAATCCCACATCACTGAACACTTGACAGTCACCTGTTTTTGGTACTAGGCCAATTATGTATCTCCTCATTGCCCACTGCAAAGGGTAGCTTCTTTGACCTAGGGAGACTAACGCTAATCTGGAGGAACAAACACACATATTTAGAAGCCAGTTTGACTGCATTCCCATTTAGCAAATCTTCAGTCATAAACATGTCCATAGGGCATGTAATCTCCCCAAAGGCTTTTAGTAAAATCTACTCTATCCAGGGGGGTAGACTTTAAATCTAATCAGAAAGTTGATGGTTACCCTCAGTCAGGCCACTATTGTATATTAATGCATCTTAATTATATGTCTTAAAGGGATTCATTGTGAACTTTCCATGCATGTATATAGCATGCTTTTTGATCATACACACCTTCACACTAACATGCTATCCTTTTTATAATTTGAAAAATATTAGAAATGAAAAAATAAACTCAAAACATGGGAAAATGAACAGATACATACAAACTAAGCATGTACATTAAACATGGAAGATTCTGTCCTTTGGGATTATCTGTCTTTGATTTCTGGATCTATAGATGAAAAAAAAAGCAGCTAATAAACTGGGCAGCTGGTGTGGAAAGTCCTTCTGTCTCTGTGTTGCTTTTATTGGCTAATGAATAAAGAAACTGTTTTTGACCTATAGCAAGGCAGAACTTAGGTAGGAAGGGAAAAGAAGGGCAGAGTCAGAGAGAAGCCATGGATCCTTTGCCTGAGACAGATGCTGGGAACACTACCCAGTAATTCACTGCCACGTGGCAATACACAGATTAATAGAAATAGATTAAATTAAGATGTAAGAGTTAGTCAATAAGAAGCTAGAGCTAATGGGCCAAGCAGTGATTTAAATATTGCAGCTTCTGTGTGATTATTTTGGGTCTAAGATAGCCAATGGCTGGGAATCAACAATCAGCCCCTTCTCCAACAGACAGTGGTGGCACATACCTTTAACCCCAGCACTCAAGAGGCAGAGGCAGGCAGATCTCTGTGAGTTTGAGAACAGCCTGGTTTACAAGAGCTAGTTCCAGGACAGGCTCCAAAGCTATAGAGAAACCCTGTCTCAGAAAAAAATAAATAAATAGAAAAGCAGCTAATAAACTTTCTTGTTCTGATATTAGGAGTAGTTTGGGGACCAATGTCACAGCTGAGCTAAGGAAGGGTGTGTGTAGAACACAGAACTTCTACCATGTGATTCCTATTATTAGCCCATAATGTGATTAATGGATGACTGCAACAGTATAATTCCAGTAAGACTGTGGCTCAGAATCTGCAGAAGTCAAGGTAGTCACTCTACTAGACAGCTCAGAAGGGAATATAGAATGGGTGGTGGAGAAGCTAGTGATCCACACACCTATGACCATATGATCAGTTGGCAACATGAGAACTACCATATTTGTTTGTGTTTCTTCTTTTTTTTAATAATAAATACATTGTATGTGTGTTTATGTGTTAACTATTCCAGGGTTGGAGAGATGGTTCATGGTTAAGAGTACTGGCCACTCTTCCAGAGAACCTAGGTTCTGTTCCCAGAACCCAAATGCTGGCTCATAACCACATGTAGCTCCAAGTTCAGGAATCCAATGACCTCTTCCAGTTTCTGGGTTCCTCTATATGTGTGTACAAAAACACAAATGCAAAAACACACAAATGCTCAATGTTAAAAACAAAAATAACTCCTTAAAATTCTACCACAAAGATATGTTCCTATCTCTATGAATAAATTTTATCCGTAAGTTAAGAAATAAATGATAAATCTACATGTAAGTATTGAGATGATAGATAAGTCAAGAATCGTTTATAGAATTTTATGGCATCGTAATAACTCTGGTAGCAAAATGGCGCAAACTCATTCTGAGATGAATGCCATGCACCAATAATCCTCATGAATATAAATGCAAACAATCCAAACAAACAATAAAAATGGACAATATACAAAAACCACATGCTGTGTATCTTAGCTAATCAAGTTTGATTTAACGTTTGAAAATCAGTCTTTGGCATTCAATTGGCTCATTTTCCAGATTATCCATGGTCTAAAGTTTTCTATTGACTGAGGTTCATGACACTTCCACTCTGGTACAATGCAGGAATCTACTCCCAGTGTCTCCCAGAGTGAGCCAGTAAAGACCCTGTCTGCAGTACAGGGCAGAGCTTAGAATCCAAAGTTGTGAGGTCACCAAAGCATTGCCCAGTACTCCCCCAAGCCTTAGGAGTGTGAGCAGTGAACTATCCCTCTGGGCCAGTTTCCTTTGGTAAAAGTAAAGTCAATCCTCTTACAAGGAGATCTACAAAAAAAAAAAAAAAATGAGAAGTAGCATGTTAACGAACTAGTTCAACATTTGACATTTGAAAGTATTCAGTGTTATAAATGATCAAAACATGTCATCCGCGGAGTCATCTTGTCATCCATAGTAGGAGAAGCAACTGACAGTTAATTGCCTGATATTGCCTGATTTTCACAGAGAGCTCAGTTGTAAAATAGCCACAAGGCTGTCCTTGAAGGCAGCTTCACCTCTTCCATGCCTGCTATCAGCATCTTTAGAATAAGAACTATTATTGTCCTACTCATCACAAAATCTCTGGGAAGGTGGAAGTGAAAACTGTCACGCACGTGTCCTCTAAGGGGACAACGAGCATGATTGTGAATGCTGTTGTTATAACTTCTGCAGTTTTTCATGTTAGTATTAGGGAGATTACTTCAGTGCTAGCATTCCCTGTTTGGTTGAGAAATGCCCCCCATAATATCAGGTACTTGATAGCTCTGTTTGAAGAGATGGCACAGCCTTACTGGAGGAAGAATGTCACCGGAGATGTGCTTTTAGAGTTGCCTCGCTCCACTTCTATGTCACTGTGCTTGCAGTTGAAGATGTGATCGCGCAGCTTCTTGTTCTGGCCATCTGCTGCCATACCTGCCCCAGTATCATGAGCTCTCCTTTTGCAAATGGAAGCTACTTCCACACAGAGCTGAAAGATTCACTGTAGAATGCATTCATCCTGGTGACTCTGCTGTCTGGAATAGGCCTCATTTACTTCACAAATCCAGTGGGATCATAGCCAGCCATTAACTCTATATCGAGCCTCAACTTGATTACAGGAGGGGAGAAGCAGACTCAGAAGAGGAGGAGGAGAGGGAGAACAAAGAAGGGAGAAAGGGGAGAGGAAGGGAGAAGAAGGAGGGGAGAAGGAGGAATATAGAACATCCTCCAAAGTTGTGGGAAGAATAAGATAGTAATAATGTAGTTATTTGGACTTCACCTTGTATTCAGAAAGATATGGGTTCAATTCTGACTCCAAAATTTCATTTATTAGAACTATAATGTCTATAGCACCCAGTTAATAAGAGCGTATAAACTAAAAATAGAAGTTCCATATAGTTACTGTCATTATTAAATAAAAAAAACTGCATATGAGATTTAGAATAAATGCTAGAACCATCAAATTTTCAACAAATTATATGAAAAACTCTGTTCATTATAAATATGATGATTTTTCAAAGGAGCCATGGGAAGATCCATTGGAAATGCAATTGTTCAATAAAAATGAAATCTATTGTGTATACAACAGCAAGATGTATTGCAGTTAATCACAAACATTTAATGTTCAACTCTGGTTTTGGTGGCTTTCATTTTGTTTATTCAGACAAATATGCAGCCAGTTTGGATTTATCCATCTCTTCTGAAAATATGTATGACTATATCTAAATTTTATACACGTATATAGAAACAGACAATTAGCAAGGTCTTAGGAGATCGTAAACTCGCTCAATCCCCATAAACCCTGTCTGAGGATGGAAATAATGAAGAGGAAGTGAAAGGATTTGTCAAAAGTACACCCACAGCTTTGGCTTCAGGGTTTATCCTGTTTCCAGTGTGTTATATAAATCTTAATGAAACTGGTAATGCAGCAGATCTGGAGCTCTGCCTGGCATCCGTCCTTCTTCCTTACAGTAACCCGGTGCCATGGCTCTTGTGAATCTCTTCCTGAAGTGGAAAGTTGAAGTTTAAGTAAATTGCTTCAAATTTTACATAGCTCTAAAGTGCTGTTTTCATATGAAACCAAATTTTTATTTGTTCCATATTCCCCATGTCCAAAGCGTCAGACAACCAACTGTGAGAATTCTTTCTCCTCCCTCTCAGCCTCTGGTCTCATGTTTTCTGTTCAGAGAGATTCAAGACTTCTCACAGGCCACACACTCCCCTCAGTGAATCCTGGTGTTAAATGTGGAGACCAAGGCTGAACTAATCATCTTCCTGTCTTTGCTAAAATGCAGAGCACCCACTGGGAAATAAGTCAGGGTTTGGTTTAAGTACACATTCTGAAATTCAATGGACAGTTTTGACAACTCAGGGGTTAGATTCATGACTAACACTGCACAACTAGGACTTTCAATGTGGTGCTGTGTCCGGCTACATGACTCACCATGGGCTTTGTACCAGTTTGAGACTGATGGATTTAAAATGCCAAGGGATGGTGACAGCAGACGCCACCTCACCCAGCATCCTAGTAACAGATCACCAAGGCAGACTAGGAAAGAACAGCTCCCAAACATGAAAGATTAAATCACAAGAACAATACTGCTCAACATTAAGACATTTTCTTACTGCCAAGAACAGAACACAGTGGAGAAGAGAGAAACAGTGGTGCCAATGTTCATTGGACACCAGAAATAGAACTTCAGTCATCTGGAGGCTAGCAAGAAGCCTCCCTGCTATGCTAGCCTCCTGGGATGAAAATTTGCATGTAGGGCTTTCATTTGGAAGAAGTTTTAAAACACCTGAATAGAGTGAAGGAAGCAGGATTATACAGATTAACTCATCTGTGATGTAGCCCTCAGCTCTAGAGCTTGCATGACTTCTCAGAGAGGTCTACAGTTGGGTTCAGGGCCTCTGAACACTGGGCAATCACTGGATCCTGGGTGTCTCTTGGAAGTATATTTCATCCTTCCTGTGTCAGCTTCCTTCAGTTCCTGCAGCTCACAGTGGGGGTTTGAGTGGCTAGCAGTCAATTCTCACAACATCCTGAGGGAGGCCTGGGATGTAACCCTCAGAATCCACCTCTAAAGCCATCTCTGTTTTCTTCTAAGGGCTCCATAAAGCCCCACCCCAGGTGGAGAACAGGGCAGGGATATGAAGGCTAAGCAGAAGTTCTCCCCCCTTCTCCTTTATGTGCACGTATTCAGAGATGAGAATTCTTTGACACTAACAAGTCATAGGACAATTTCAGAAAAGGGCAAGTGTGAGCTCTGCATGTATGTCCTCCTCAAGGACAAAATGTCATGAGATCACCTGAAGACTAGAAGGGGACAGCAAATGTGTGACAGTCACCAAGCAGTGTTTAACTAGCAGTGGGCAAAGTCCTCATGTGCTCACAACCTGAGTGGAAGTACTGGACTCTGAGAGCTGAATGAGAATAGATACACAATGCTAATCTATCAGATTCTACATCAGATAATAAAATAGCTAGAGACTTCAGGTGAAGTCCAGGAGCCATGACCAACATGTCTGTCTTCGTGATGGACAGCAACATGCCCAGAATGCCACGCTAGCATTTTAACAAGAATATAAGGCTATACGGAAGAGTGAGTTGTACCAAAGAAGATTCTAGAATATGCAGTAGGGAGGTTTAATCTGGACATTCAATTGCACCTCTTGATATTATGATGTTAGCATGAGAAGAGAACTTTAGAGTAAATGGAGATTTTCAGAATGAGGAAATAAGTAGATACATAGGAAAGCAAAATAATAGAGATATTAAAATGACAAAAGTAAAAAGGCTATTTTTACAGTAGTGTTGATTACCAATTGTTTTGCTCATAACCAGGCTTAGCTGTCATCACTGCAGAGTCATTTGACTACATCTCTCCTCACTTAGGATCTTATCCATCACCAGTTAGCACGGGTTTCCATCTTCTTCCGCTTCCAAGCTATCTAGAGAAGGGTGTTTTGAGAAATGAGCCATCTACAGTGTGAGGACAGAGGTCTTTGCTGCCATGTGTCTGCACATCTCGGAATCTAAGGGCTCTGTCAATTTCGGAGTTGGTAATATAACCAACCACATGACACCCCATGAGACAGTAGGCAGATACAAAGCATCAGGTTCTGGGGATTTACTATGGGGTGGTGATGTGTGAGAAATGGGGAAGGAGAGATGGTCACAAACCACCTTTACTTCCCCAAATTCACCATCAAGAAAGGTGAGACGGGAACTGGGAAATGAGCTGGTAGAATGTCTGTTGCACAAGCATGAGAGAGACATGAACCCCAGAGTTCCACTCCTAGCAACCACTTCAAGTGCCAGACACAGTATTGCATGTCATCCCAGGGCTGGGGAGTTGGAGACGGCACATCCCAGGGACAACTGATGAGCCAGACTAGCTGAGTCAGTGAGATCCAGGTTCAAGAGAGATGGTGTCTCAGAAAACATGGTGGAATTGGACCAAGGAAGACACTCAGTGTCAACCCTGGCTTACACACACACACACACACACACACACACACACACACACACACACACACACACAAGCACACACACTGTTTAAGCCAATGAAAAAGGACTCAGACAGAAGTACATGAGAAGGAGGGTATGAGAAGCCTGTTTCCTAAGGGGCCATACTGAATTTGGCAATAAAAGGGAAAAAATATCAGTCTACCTTTAAATTTTTGATTTATTAATAATTGAGTTGAAATTTATTTTATTTTTTAAAGTATATTAAAATGTGGTTTGTCTTGATTGCTGAGTTTAGGGATACCATTAGATCTTTGGCATCTGATTGAAAGTGCCAGGGACTAAATTGTGCTTTCATCCCAATTTCATGTGTGGAAGACTTAACTTCTGATGTGATGCTATTTGGAGACAGGCCTTTAAGGAATTAAGATCAAATGAGGTCTACAGTCCTAATTCACCTGACCATTGTTCCCTATGAAGAGTAGGCAGGAGGGATCACTACACAAACTGAAGATAATAGCTGTGAGGTAAGGACAGTGGTGTCAGGAGAAAAGAACATCATCCACAAGTGACCCCAGACTTCCAGCTTCCAGAGCCATGAACAATAGGTTCTAGGGGCTGAAGAGATGGCTCAGTGGCTAAGAGCACTGGCTGCTCTTGCAGAGGACCCGAATTGGATTCTCAGCATCCACTTTGTAGCCCCTGTTCCAAAGGATCATCTTCTGACATCCATCAGCACTTAGTGGTGGGCTCCAGCAGAAAAGCTAGTGGTAAGAGCATTCATTAGAGGTGTACCATTTGGGTTAAGTATTGAGGATCGAAGGGGTGAGGATAGTTGAAGAATGAAGGAGAAGTCTAGGAACTTTAAAGGTGGTACAAAAGCTGAGGAAGTTGTCTCCAGAGGCAGCACCTTTGAGAGAGGCCCCAAGGAATGAAGTTCAGTATACAGGATCAGATAGACAGTGATGCTAAATTGGCCTTTGACCTTTTGCCTGAGACTTGCATTGGTGCATATTTGGGTGATTTCTGTGAGCTAAGGTTTTGAGTTTTGTTTGTTTGTCTTATCGAAAAATGATCAAAAGAAAATCATTTCCAGACCACATGAAATGAATTTTCAGTCTCGGCTAGAGATGACTCGATGGTTAGCATTCACAACACTCTTGTGGATGGTTTGAGGTCAGTTCTCAACACCCATATCAGGAAGCTTACAACTACCTAAATTTTAGCTCTAGAGGCTCCAATATTCTGGCTTTGGTGACCACCTGCACTCGTGCATACATGCACGCACACACACACACACACACACCTATACATTACTAAAAATAAAATAGATCTTCAAAAGATTCTAGTCTCCATAGGTTCATTTGTAACATAGCTATATGCATGAAATTTCTATCTGTTGCTACTTTTATGTTGCAAAAGTCAACGCAATTGGCTCATGGTAGTGAAAATCTGACAGCCCACAAAAGCTTTGCTCTCAGACCCTAACATTCCTGGTAGCCTGTTCCGTAATCTTCCTCCTCTATACATACATATTAATTGAAAGAGAGATCATCCAAAGAGAGATAGAAAGAGTGGGAAGGAGGTAGGAATGAGAGTAATGGAGGAAGACAAGAACAGAAGATGGATGAAGGAAAGAATAAACGAGTATATGAATGTATGTCCCTCTTATTTCCCTGTTTGCCAGGAAGATGGGAATGGGAGCTCTCCATTTAGCACTGACGAAGTGGCCATCTTGCCAGGTTGTGCAGGGGGCTCATCAGGTCACAACAGCACTGTGAAAGCTTCATGGTAGTGGTCAGCTACCAACTTTGGTACAGTACTCTCCTAAGCCAAACAGGAGGCCCACGCTCAGTTCACTCTGACGCAGCCCTCATTATGCTAAGCACGCGCTGCAAACTGTTTTGGCCAAGTGGCTCATTTGTGAGCCATAATGGAGGACTTGGCTCTCCAGTGTTCATTAAAGCCTCCGAATCTCCGTTGACACCCTACAGCTGAATCACACATAAACAAATTTATGGGCAAATCATTAAGAGCGAATGAGTTATCACTTCGGAGGAATGCTTCCAGACAAATGAAAGTGCGGCCCCGTCCAAATGTGGAGTCATAACAAATCTAGTACCTGAACAGGTCCATTTTGCCGAGTGAATAGCATGACTCAAACATTAGCAATGTAATTCTCTAAGGGTGGCAAATGTATTGTAAACCTCCAAGCCAATTGCTTCTGCTTCTGCTTCCGCCGCTCCCCCAAACAGTGGACTGATGGAGATGGCTTAGGCTGCACAATCTTTCTCTTCTTGACTGACAACCATGGCATAACTACCCCAGCTGATTTCAGCTAATCACCACAGGGGACATACACCATATGCTTTTCTTAACCTGTGATGCTGAAAGGCAATACTTCTCACAGAGGAAAAAAGAGGAAATCAGAAAACCTGTGAGATCATATCCAGGCTTGCCATGATGGTAGAATAACTATTTGCTTCCCCCATCAGAATTCACAGTCTGTAACCCTAATTCTTTCATGGGAAGGTCTACAAGTAGAGTCTTTCGGGGGAGTCATGAGTCTAGAGCCCTTGGGGCTGGAGAGGTAACTCAAGAATGCTTCCAAAGGAACCTGAATTCAAATCTCCAACCCTATGTAAGATGTCAGAAGTGACTGCCTGTGTCCCCAGTACTGTGGAGGGCAGAAGCGGGGAGTTCCTGGGGCTTGCTTGCTGTCAGCCCAACTCCAGATTCAGTGAGAGAATAGTCAGAGAGTGATGAAAGAGGTCATCAGACAGCCTATTATGCCCTCTGTGTGCAGGTATGTGTAGCCAAACACATGCATACACAATTATCACATACACACACAAATCAAACACACACATATCATACACACAGGGCATATACACATAGAGCTGCACTCGCACACACACACACACACACACACACACACACAAACACACATAAGAAAGAAGGAAAAGAAAGGAATATGGAGTGTTTAGTGCAATCGGTGCCCTTTCTAAGAGATCACAGAAAGCGCTCCCTTCCCTTCCCACCATCTGGGAGGAGGAAGCTTGCTGCAGACAGTCAATCTGCTGGCTCTTTGACCTTGAACTTTCTAACTTCCAGATCCTGCTTTTGGCACTGCCTGCCTTATGGCACTTTTGGAACAGCAACCCAGATGGATTAATAAGTACACTGCATGCAGAGCAGCTGGGGTTTTCAGGCTGATCACCTAATAACCAAGGCCTGCTTCTTCAGAAATAAGGAAACAGTGGCTTCTCAAAACTGTCATGAAGGTCACATGACATCATCAGAGTCCATCTCTTGGCATAGGGCCAGGCATATTGATGCCGTGTATGTGAGTTTCCTTCTACACAGTCTTGGATATATTTGGCACTAGAACATGACAAGTCCCCTGACCTTTAGAAATGATTCTCTCTTGGTGATTGTGAGAAGACAAACATTTGAAATATAAAATTGAAGAGGCATAAAAACTTAGCTAGGTTTTAGGTACATCCACATTTGTGTTATAAGACAGGAAATGAAATTGTTCTTTGCAGATTTGCTCTGCTTTGTTTAGGGAAAATTATCTGAGTGGGGAAAACTTTAAGGCTTTTTTCTGGTATGTGAGAAGAAATGGTGAGGCAGCTGGCCATATTCTCTCCTTTTGTGGAAGGTGTAAGGCCCTCCATGGGTACCAGCTTTATTGTGTGGGATGAGAGGGAAATGGAAGCGTTTGTGTCCTGGGGATTCTGCCCCTCGGGAAGAGCTTGATTTTTAAAAATATGCTTGCACTTTTCTAGCACACTAACCAAAGCTCTTAGTTTATTCCTTCTAACACTGAGTACTGCAGCAGCAGACACAGCCACATATGCAGACTGTGCTTCTGCAGCACCTGACACAGCCACACATGCAGACTCTGCTTCTGCAGCAGGAAACATAGTCACACAAGCAGACTGTGCTTCTGCAGCATCAGACATAGCCACATGTGCAGACTGTGTTTCTGCAGCAGCAGCAGACATAGCCACGCATGCAGACTCTGCTTTGGCAGCAGCAGACACAGTCACACATGCAGATTCTGCTTTGGAAGCCCTTCTAGGCTGTTTGGAGAGATGCAAAAGGGTAACTTAATCATCACAATATGAGGGCTTATACTTCCAGACACAGGCTGGGTCGGCTGCCATTTTGTACATCTATAGCAGAATTCCATGGCCTGGTTGTCTTAGTCACTGTTTCTTGATCTGAAGAGACACCATGACCAAGACAACTCTTATATATGTAAAGTTTTTAACTGAGAGCTTCCTTGCACCTTTAGAGAACTAGTCCATGATCATCATGGCAGGAAGAAGACAGGCATGGCAGCAGGGTGCTGGAGCAGTAGCTGAGAGCTTTACATTCTAATCCATGATGGTAGGCAGAGAAAGTGAGTGAGATCAGGCCTGATGTGGGCTTTCAAAACTTCAAAGCCCACTCCGGTGACACACCTCCTCCAACAATACCACACCTCCGAATCCTTCCTAACAGTTTATCAAGAGGGACCAAGGAGTCAAACACAGGAACCTGAGGAGGGGGGCTGCATTCTCATTCAAATCCCCACGCTGATGACTGACAGAGAATAGAAAGCTGTTTCTCATAGTTCTGGAGGCTAAAGGGCCCAAGGCAAAGCTGTCACCTATGGAAAGGAACAGGGAGGAACTAAGTTCCCCCTGAGTTCCACCAGACACTAAGTCATTCAGAAGGCAGGACTCCTGAGTCCTCCTGTCCTGATCAGTTCTCCAAAGACCCTGTGCCCCTCTGCTGCTACAGCAGAGGTTCTGCTGCAATATGTGATTTGAGGGAATCTAAGGAAAGTAATTCTAACAGAATCCCAAAGGGAAAAATCTCTGTAAGTCTAAGGAAACAAGTTATTCCCAGGAAGACAGCAAACCTCACCCTCTTCACTTCCAGATGATAAACTATATAAAATGGAACACTCTGGAAATAGCATACATGTTCAAAGAACACAGGATTCTCAGTCTCCATCCGTGGCCCTCCACTGCAGGCCTGATGAAGAACACCTTCTGTACACAGTACTTAGCAGGGATGCAAGCTGGATGTGGTTGCCATACCTGTTACCAGTACTTGGGAAACTGAACAGAAGGGTGGAAAGTCTGACATTTGGAGCCAGCTTGGGGTAATGTTTCTATGTTAAAAAGGAAGAAAAGGAATAGGAGGAAGAGGATAAGAAGAAGGAAGAGGAGGAAGAAGGGGGAGGGGAGAATAAGAAAGCAGGGAAGAGAAGGAAGGAGAAAGACAGGGATGGAGGAAAGGAGGAAAAGAGGGGAGGTAAAGATAGAAATTTCTTTAGGTAAACAACACTTCTCAGGATCTCTTAACAGTAGGGGGGTGGAGAAAGAAAAAATCTGCTGTTAAATTCACTGTGTTCCCAGCAACCATTTTTGCTTGGTTAATATAAGTAATTTACTTCAGGTAAATCCATCTTTTCCACAGACACAGCATTTGTTAAGTGTATCCAGGGCTTTGTGCTATTTTTGTGGTATGCCAAATTTCTTCTAGAAGAAAAATATAGGGGAGGTTATGTACCCTGAGCATTGGCTGGTCTAATAATTATTTTATTCTGAACAGATGGGATTTTTTTATAAATCATTCTGAAGCCTGGATGTGACATGATGGCCCTATACATCTATAAATTGATTAATTGATTTTAGAGATACAGAGGATTGTTTTTGCAAGCACATGTAATTGATTTTAGGGATTCAGAAGGATCATTATTGCAAGGACATGTGTTTTAAATATCTTTTGAAACAAAACTAAAGCAGATACTTTTTTCTAATATAAAGTCTTGTATAGATTTTAAAACTTGCTATCTGGGTCATGGAGCTAGTTCAGCAGTTAAAATTACATACTACTCTTGAAGAGGACCCGGGTTCAATTCTTAGCACCTGCTCACATCTAACTCCCTGTGACGTCAGCTCCAGGGGATCTGATGCCCTCTTCTGTCCCCCAGGTTCACATACCCGTTCATACATCCACACAGAGACAGGCATATACAAATAATTTTTAAAGACAAAAAAATGTGATTATGAAACAATATAGAAAAGCAAGGAGCCAAATTTTGTGTACAAAATTTTTATCAAGATAAAACTGAAATGTTGTGAAATTCAAATGGAAAATAGCTACAAAAATTCTACGTGCTGCAGAAGACACAAGGAACTGCTTTTGTACTGTTCACCACTTCTCTGGTTACCAATTTTCCTGTCATAAGATTTTTTGCCACTTTCATAATAAAACAGAGGTGTTTAAAAAAAAACAGCCATATTGGGCAGAGAGAGTATTTTTTTCTTTAGACAATAAGTCAAATAACATCTCCCAAGCAGTTTCTCTTTGCCAGACTCTAACTAAGTACGTCTAAATGCTTCGTGAACTGAATTTTCAAAAGAAAAATTCTTAGTTTTCCTTTAAAGATGAGGATAGAGCCTCAAGAGCATGCTGCAAAAAATACCAAAATAAAAGGGCAACAGCAGACACCCCTGCCTTATTTTTCTTCATGGTTCAAGGTTTGATTTGTAAATATCTCCCACTGGCTTGTGTAGTTGAAGAATTGGTT
Organism: Microtus oregoni; assembly: GCF_018167655.1. Taxonomy (NCBI): domain Eukaryota; kingdom Metazoa; phylum Chordata; class Mammalia; order Rodentia; family Cricetidae; genus Microtus; species Microtus oregoni. The sequence goes on along the minus strand of NW_024543087.1, from coordinate 11,478,140 downwards.
CCCAGCTGGCAGTGCTGTTTCAGGAGGTTAACCCTTCAGAGGAGATGGGGCCCAGCCCGTAGAAGTGGCACTTTGGAGAACAGGCTTTGAGGGTTCTGTGCCCACCCAGTTTTCTGCCTTGTATCTGGTGCTGGTCCACTGAGATGTGAAGGGCAGCTGCCACATGCTCCTGCCAGTACAGAGTGTACCAGCATGCCTCCTCTGCTGTGATGGACAGTAACTCTTCTCACCAGGGGCCAAAATCAAATCTTGTAGTAATGGAGGTGAGCAGGCCTGCTTTTCACCCCACCGAGCTCCCGCATGGCTATCTTAGCACCGGAAATAACAACACACAAATTGTATTCATTTAAACACTACCTGGCCCATTAGTTTCAGCCTCTTATTGGCTAATTCTCACATCTTGATTAACCCATTTCTAATAATCTGTGTATTATTATTCTAATAATCTGTGTAGCACCACAATGTGGTGGCTTACCTGGAAAGATTCAGCATGTCTGACCTGGTGGCTGGCTCCACGGCATCTGACCAACTATGCTTACTTTCTCCCAGCATTCTGTTCTGCCTACTCCACCTATCTAAATCCTGCCCTATAAAAAAGCCAAGGCAGTTTCTTTATTAACCAATGAGAGTAACACATAGACAGATGACCCTCCTCCATCAAAATCTCCTCCCATAAATCACTTCTTTTCAAATAGTTCATCACAGAGACAAGGAAAGATAACTGATACAGACACATGGCCAAGCATGGAGCACCAACGGGTTTTCTTTATAAGGTCCGTGTTCCTTAGAGAACATCCAGGATCCTGGACAACACAGTGGAGAGAATCAGCTGAGATGCATGAGCACTTTAGCCTTAGTGTTACTTGTTCTAAGAGAGATTAAGGAAGAGACATTAAAACCTTCCACTGAAGACACAAGCCATTGCAGACATCATCTTGGCATTGCAATACACATCTGTGACCTCATGAATGTTCTGCTGCTATCGATATGCAGAACAGGGAGGGTAAACAGAGTCAACAACAATGGGTCTCTCACACACCCCAGCCTTCTGAAAGGACTATCTGGTTTCGTATCTCTGTCTAACAGGTTCATCAGAAATTTTTGAATTTCTTCCTAAAGAATGGTCTGTGTGAGGTCAAAACTGTGGTCATGTTCATGTAGTATAATACCAAAAACATAATTTTGCTCATACATCTGTGCAAGACAGAATAATGGTGGAAAATGCTGCCATCCTACATTCTGGCTTCTCACTGGGTCAAGTTTGAAGTGTGTCTCTAAGGGACAGCAAGCACCTTCCTTTGGAGAGGAGGCTGCTATCACCTACCAATTAATGCATGTGTGTGCATACATGCATGTGTGCATGCATTTAAGAGCAGATTCCATTCTGCAGAGCCCTGTTCTTCAGGCCTTGTCTTTGATAGAATTAAAATGATGGAAGTTTGAAACACCAGACACTGGCAATGCTGCCCATATCTGTCCTTGTGAGAATAAAAACAAAGTGGTTCTTGTGAGAATAAAAACAAAGAACACACAATCAAAGCTACCAGTAAGGATTTTGTGTCCATGGATTATGTGTAAACATTGGTTTGTTTGCAAATAGATACATGCAAGTATGTATGCACATATGTGCATGTGCAGAAGCCAAAGGTGGATATCTGTCATGTGTCTGCCTTAATTGTTGAGACAGGATTTTTCACTGAGCCTGGAGCTTGCCCACTAAGGTGCAGGAATTGGCCAGGGAGCTCCACGGATCCTCATTTCTCCAGCTGCACAGCACTGAAAAAACAGGGAACTTCATGGATTCTCATTTCTCCAGCTTCACAGCACTGTGAGGACAGGGAGCTCCACATATCCCCATTTCTCCAGCTCCACAACACTGAGAAAACAGGGAACTCCATGGATCCTCATTTCTCCAGCTGCACAGCACCGAGAGGACAGTATGTACCACAATAGTCAGCTTTTCCGCTTCTGCTTGAGAAGCGGTGTCTCTTCTTATATAGTCCCCAACTTTGACAAAGTACACATACGGGATTTTTGTTACTGCTGTATCATTCATGTTGTCATCCCCCTCAGACTTAGGGACCAATAGACTACACACCACCACTCCGTTTACTACTCCAGCTCTCACCATTGTTCATCATCTTACACATTTTAGGTTGAGTCTGTCAAAGAGATTTTCACGTCTTCTCCCACTCCAGGCCCCTTGTCTTCCTGATAACTGCCAAGTGGTTGCATTTGAATCAAGGAGTCCAAACTTACACCTAGGACTGAACAACATGATAAAAAGGCAGAACATGCCTACGGTCAGAGAACTCCTTCTCAGACTCTTGAAGATCTTTCCAACAGCTTCTTTCTCCTCAGTTCAGGCTCTTGTCATGGCTTTAGAAAGAGTTATTTTGGAGGTTAATGGGAAAGAGCATGGTGGCAATCTTGCATTCACATCCAGCCTATTTGATGACAGAAAAAGATGCATGTGATATTGCCTTTCCTTGGTGACCCCCATCAGTGGAAACAAGAAAACAACCTTGTGGGTGTTTGCTAAGAATCTGGCTGTATGAACTCTTTAGACTCTTAACTCATAGCTCTGGCAGCTATGGTAACAATCAAAGACTAAACTAGTTTCGTTTTTAAGGTTGAACACTTGTTTCATGATGGTTGACTGGTTGGCTCACAGTTCATAGTTCTCCAACTTCAGCGTTTGCCAGCTATCACAGGGGTGTTCAGTTCATCTGCTTGTGCACATTCATCAAACACCTCACACACCAAAGATCTTTTAGAAAGCATGTGCACATCAACATGGTTTTTCAAAACTACAGAAGCAGAAGTTAAATTGACTCGTGTTGAATGTTGTATTTCTCTTAGAGACAAATAACAAACCATATGTGTGTGTGTCATATCTCTTATATATGATGATATATGGCTATCATAGTTTTCAAAAGACTCAATATAAACAAAGGTAAACAACAAAGCCCCTTTCTTTACTTTCAGGGTGATGAGGTAATAGTGACAGGTACCTGGAAGTTACATACAGGGATCAATGTCTTATTCATCTTTCAGCCACCACCCATTGTCTAGCTGACACTTTTACTTAGCTGTCCATGAATGAGTAGGTACGTGATTAAATGACAAAAGCCAGAGAATGCGTATTTTCTCTGCCAGAAACATCTCCAGCTGTTAGATACCGCAAAACCAGCTAAGTACACAAAGCACGTACATCAACAGTATTCTCTCATTTCCCCAGATTCTTTATTACTTCTTTTCATGGAAAGTCACACACAGTTGTAAACTAGGCTTACAAGATTTTCCCCATCTTTGCCCGAATATTTGTATCTTTAGCTCTTGGATCAGACTTATCTTTTGCATGGACAACAATATCTAAACTCTGCATAGGTAGGATAATTTCTTAGCTAGGATGGGGCAATGGCTTAATTTTACAGATGTGATGTGAGATTCCCCTCTGTATGCTGTGAATATCATTGATTAATAAAGGAACTGCTTTGGGTCTATAGAAGAGCTATAGGGGAACAAAGCTAGGCAAGGAAAAACTAAGCTGAATGCTGGGAGGAAGAAGGTGGAGTCAGAGAGGGCCCGAGCAGCCACTGCCAGAGACAAACATACTGAAACTTTGCTGGTAGGCCATGACCTCGTGGTGATACACAGATTAATGGAGATGGATTAAATTAATATGTAAGAGTTAGCCAATAAGAAGCTAGGGCTAAAGGGCCAAACAGTGATTTAATTAATACAGTTTCTAGGTGTTTATTTCAGGAGTCTGGGCAGCTGGGAAATGAACCAACAGTCTTCCTATAACGCAGATGAATTAACTCAGTCCCTAAAAAGTCATAACTCTTGCCTAAGGTCTCATGAGGACCTCAGGACTCCCACAGAGGTACTTGGAACTTACTCTCATGAGTCCAGCAACTTGGGGCTTACTTAAAAAGTAAAATAGTCACACTCATAATATTTACATCAAATGCTCCTAGAAATCTACTTCCTAACAAATCAGACTAAAAATCTGATGATCTTAAGATTTAATCAAAGGAAAATGTCCTCACACATTAATTAGCTTATATCTACCTTATTAAGAAATAATACTTAGAAGGACTACCATGCAAATTAATGAGTGGGTGTCTGGGAACATGGAGGTGTAAATGGGAAATGAGCCACCCCTTGACACCAGCTTCCCATACTGAGTGACTTTACCATGTCCAGTAAATCCCATTATGGGGTGTTTTAAAAGGACACATCTCATTCTTAATTTAAACTTTAAATGTTGTAAACATTAAGATGAGAAAGCAGAGGACTGGGGAGATATCTCATTCAGTAAGTGCCTACTGCACAAGCACAGAGACCTGACTTTCGCTTTCCCGGTATCCGTGTTGAAAGTCTTCCAAGGTGGCATACACCTGTAATCCCAGTGATGATGAGGCAGACTGGAGGATCCCTGAGATTCAGTAGATAGAGCCTAACTGACTAGGCATGCTCCAGGCTCAGAGAGACACCCTATCTCAAATGCTAAGGTGGAAGGTGACTGAAGAAGACAACGGTTATCAACCTCTGGCTGCGACTGGCACATGTACACACGTGTGCACACATGCTCTTGCACACACACATACACACACATGAAATACACACACAAAGGAAATGTTTTGTATATTAATATCAGAAGTAAATTTTGAATCAGCACATTACACAAAAGAGGGAATATTTATCTAAATAAAAAGTAGACTGTGTAACAATGGAGGTTTCACAAATGATACATAAGAAAGAAATAAAAGCCAAATGTGGTGGCACACATTCCTAATCCCAGCACACAGGGACCAAAAACAGGCAGATCTTTGAGAGTTTGAGACAAACTTAGTTGACACAGTCAATTACAGAACAGTTACAACTACATACTAAGACTCTGTCTCAAAGAAACGAAGGAAGGAATGAAGGATGGAAGGAGAGAAAGAGAGAGAGAGAGAAAGAAAGAACGAAAGAAAGAAAGAAAGAAAGATAGAAAGAAAGAAAGAAAGAAAGAAAGAAAGAAAGAAAGAAGAAAGCTGAGAGAGAGAGAGAGGGCATGGGAGAGAAAGGAAGGCAGGAAGAAAGAAAGAACAAAAAAATAAAGATAAGGAATTTAAAATTTTTAACTTGTATTCATTTTAACTTACAAAGCTCAGTCTTTCAAAATTGTCCAGCATAAGCCATGCCTGCTGGCACGAGCCTGGACCCCAGCATAGAGAAATGTGAAGAAAAAAAAACTTGAGGGTCAGTTAGAGAGCAGCCCATGTCACATAGCAAACTACTGCCCACTCCTACCTGCAAAATGCCCCCCATATAAGGAAAACCTAAAAGAGAAAGAAATGCGGTATTTCTCTGATTAGACATCCCAGAATAACCATGCAATGGCCAACAGCGTGTTGTGTGTGCATGCTCAGTAAGATCTATTATGAAAGTTTTTTAAAATCTATTCATATAAGGTCAAATGAAAAACATCTCAAGATACAACAACTGAAAAATATGAAGGATATTTTCTGCCTGTGATTCAAGCAACAAAAATGGGAAAGGGCAAGAGAAAGTTAAAGAATTATAGAAGTAAAAAAAGATAGACAATTTTGTTTTCATAATAGTAGTCAAGAAATATTCATGTATTTACTGAGGCAATGCAGCTAAAAATAAGCTGTTGTCAGGGATAGGCAAAAGGAAGAGAAAACTCGAGACCTGAATGTAAAATGAGGCTGGGGACTCAGTACTGCAGACTACTGCCTCACCAGAAGAGAAGACAAATGGGGCCAGTGGCCTAAAATCTGATAGAGAAAGCTGAAGAATAAGAATGAGAAAGGGGGAAATAGCTACAGAAGATGGATGGCAGAATCAAAAAAAAAAAAAAGGCTAAAATACTTCCCATCCATTTCCAAGGAAAAGCTTTTGATAATGAGGGTAGAAAGAGTTTCTTCTTTTCAACCCCTTTCCAGTAAGGACAGCTATTCAATTCAGATTGACCCACAGGTCAAGAGAAATGGTAAAATCCTTAAAGCATTACTGTTGCATTCAGGAACATGATTAAAATGTCTGACTTCAAAACTATGCTTAAGAATATTCAGCATGTTTGGAGAAATAAAAGAAAAAATCAATATATACTCAGAAAAAAATTAGTGACTTTATGCATGTAAATTTCTTCTGAATATTTAAATTATTTAGACTATCACCCCATGAGAGACCAACTGAGTGTATTAAATCCAACCAGCTGAAGTCTATGCAATTCAGTCCTCAGTTTACCTGCACATAAGGTAAAGAGAAATAACTACATAGTCTGGAATTCCCTTCTAACTTTGTACACCACAAACTTTGGGAGGGGAGATACATGTATAAATAGCAACCCTAAACACAATGCCATTTCCTCTTTCTCTAAACACCATCTGGGGTCTAGTAACTGCAGGTTGTCTCTCTAGTGTGGCTCTTCACTGCAGGCCTTTACAGCCTCTATCACACTCTTCCCACTTTGAGATAAGGAAACCAAGGCTCTCAACATGTCCAGTCCTTTGATGGAACTCACAGGCCCATTAGAGGAACACGGTAAGTTTTGCAACACCCCCAGGGCCCTGCTCTAAGCCATTGGGTGGCTGCACCAGGAGGACCTCACTCTCTGCTGTTGCTCCCCTTGCTTCCCTGATTCCCAGGGCTCTGCTGCATGGGGCATGATAGCCCCCAGCATGGTGGTTTCTCTGCCTCTCCTCAGGATTGTTAAGGCACATAAATATGGAAGTGCCTAGTGTTGAGATGCTGTGGAAACAACACATTTCCAGGGGCTCCTCTTGAGGGTTTTCTCTCACGGGTGCTCAAATTGTTTCTCAAGAAAAGTTGGAGGAGGAGTGGAACTCCTCAAAATAAATCAGACATGACTATAAAATTCTCAAAGAATAAATGAAAAGGTATGTGTAAAAATAAAATAATGGCGCTCACAATTTCCCAAATATCTTCTTCACACTACTGATGGCAAAATAATATGAACACAAAATTGACATTTTATAGGATAACAGAGTTCTATATTCTTGTGTGTGTGTGTTTACATACACAGTATTTATCAGGATTCTTTAATATATATTTTAGAAAAACTTTTATCATGCTGAAGAGAACTATGTAGACTTTTCCAGTGATAGGAACATTTTTATTCCTAGAACATAAAATACAAAGGTTTCCTTGATGAGTAAATTGCTTGCTGCACATGTATAAGGACCTGAGTTAGGATTATCCAGCAGACTTGTAAAACCCAAACATGGCAGGATTTGTTTGTATTCCTAATACTAATACAAGGAGAGAAGAGAATCCCTGGGGCTTGCTGGCCAGCTAGCCTTGACCAATTTGTGAGCTCCAAGTTCAGTGTGAGAGGGCCCATCTCAAAAACCAAGGCAGAGTGATAGGAAAAGACATTCAACATGAACCTCTGTCCTCCATACACATGGTACAGACACACACACATATGAACAAATATGAACACTTCATATACACACAAACACAATATACATGCATACACACATACATACTGAACACACAAACATATACACACACAAACACACATACATGCACACACAAAAGAGATATGCCAGAGAGTTTATAAAGCACCGAATTTTCTAATGTGTATTCATATAAGAAATATTGTCATTGATGTCTTCATGAAAATTGGTCAGATGTTTAAACAGAAGCCTATCGTTTGGGTATGGTATATCAGGAATAAATTATGCAAATGGAGTTCTCATCCTCCTGTCTCTAAGAGGAGATGAACTATCTATAGCATCAGCCTACACCTTTAATATTTGGGCTGTCGTGGGCTGCCGAGTTCAGTCAGGGATATTCGCTTCTTCCTTTCTGATATAAACAGTAATAGAGTGAGTTCAGTTGAATGTGAACAGGCAGCATAAGAATCAGAAACTCCATCATGTTTGAGTCACTGAAGCGTAGGTCAGATTAAGTCAGTTTCTAGATTCAGTTTCAAATTGCTTCCTCATCAAAATTAGACAGCGAGCTGCTTACCTACAGAGCCAGGTAAGGCTCAATGGTTCGGTGTGTGAGAGAACGAAGGCTTGCCCTCCCCTCTACAGCTCAGGATGATTTATCATAATATGGGCTGCTTCGCACCACGGAGCACATCATCCTGGGCTCATTCATAAGGCTGGAGTGACAGCCGTAATCAAGCAGCCCTCAGCAGACCACAGCAGAACCTACACATCACAGAGGCAACTGTAAACAACACAAGCCACAGCTGATCGCAATACAACCAGACACTTTGCCAAAGCAAATCACATTTGACAGAATGGTTACATAGGGGCTGAGGAGACAGCCTGGTGGGAAAGAACCCTTGCTGTGCATGCACAAGGACCTGAGTTTGAATCACTGGCATCAATATCAAAAGCCAGGCATGGCTGCCCATGCCTGTGACCCCTGGTCAGCAGGCAGCCTAACCAAAACAAGGAGCCTCCGGTTCAGTGAGAGATCCTGTCTCGAAAGGATAAGGTGACATCAGCCCTGGCATTTTCATGTGTGGGTCATGGCACATCCTCTCACACGCTCCTGCTCATGCACCACACACCACACACACCACATATATAAGATACCCACAGTAAACAAATGGCTATATCTACACACATACACATGTGTGAATATAAAACATGCATGTATGTATAACATGATAGTATATGTGCACATGGACTTGCATACATGAATGAACACTGCACAAGTTTTGAAAGTGGGCTAATTCTTTTTAATGCCTTTGCTCCTAAAATAAGTCCATGGACAAGCAGTCAAATGAAATAAGCTACATGTATTTCAACTGACCTTGTCTTCCTACTAGAGTCTCCTGAACACCCCTTCTTCCCTGACACCCTCCCCACTCCCCACTGTAACCCACAGTTCTAGTACAAATGACTTCGTGAAAAATGAACGGAGAGGAGAGGCAAATGAGTCATAGTTGCTGGTAGTTCTGGCAAACCCTGAAGCCATTTTTTCAACACTCCATGCTCAGTGTCTTTTATGCTTTAACAGCTGTCCCAGCCAGCAGGTACCTTGGCTTCTTAATGTTCATCTCGTACCTCTGTTGCACTTCTCTTATTTTCTTTCTGGTCCTACTCAGAGACATCACCTCCCCCAGACTTTCCTTGGGTCTGCACTCACTCTCTTTGCAGCCACACCCAGGACACATTGCAAAACTTAAGTGTATAATCCTGGTTGCTCTTTCTTGATGTATTGACTGCAAAAAAATATAGGTCCCAATTCTCTCCTTCCCTAGGGAGTTGAATTCTATTGGTACTCAAGCCTGAGCTTCAAGGGGCACTAGAACTTTCCACCCCCCCCAGCAGAAGCATTTACACATTTCAGTCCTTTTGCAGCCCCAGCAGCTGTCTACTGAGACACGTGTCCTCCTGGACAAGAAGGCTCTTCCAGCTTAACTGATGAACCTCCCAGAGGCAGCATAAACTGCCAAGTCCCAAAGTCAGGGCTCATCCCTGACACTTGATTTTGGGGTGACTTGTGTAGGTGCGTTAACCAGTGACTGCCACATCCTAGGGGCTAATTAAAAAGCTACTGGATAAATGAACATGATTGAACAGATGAGGACAGGTAAACCTTCTAAAGGCTTAGCAGAAATAACTAAGTTGGGGCTGGACAGATGGTTCAGTGGATAAGAGGACTCACTGCTACTGCATGGGACCTAAGTTTCAGTTCCCAGCACCCACATCTAGCAGTTCACAACTCTCTGTGACCCCACCTCCAGGGTATCCTGTGCCCTCTTCTGGACTCCTCGGGAACATGCACTCCTGCCTGTACCCCAAAACACACACACTCACACCACCACCACCACAATTCTAAAAATCTTAATAAATAGAAAAAAATAATTAGATCATTTTTATGGTAATTCTGCACTCTATGCTGACTCAGTGACTTCAGTGTTGAGCATCAAAATATACTTTCCATCTAAGTTTAAGTCTATTTTCTGCTACCACTGCCTAGGGTGCTTTGGTGATGTCTGGCAGTGTCATACTACCGGAACAGTTTTCAGGATGTCTTCTTAACCAAACAAACAAAATTCAGCAGTAATTCAGCATTAACTTTCTGTATTCATTTTAATGTCTTTATTTCAATTAAATTTATAAAGATTACAATTTGTGATTAAAGTCTATCATCTATCATTTGTCATCTGTCTATCCATCCATCTACCTACATACTTTACTACCTATCTATAAATCCCCAACTGCAGCAATACATTCAATAGAGAGACTCATTGTGGTCTCAGAGTTCTATAAGTTACTCAAGCTGAGCTGGTCTGTATTTCCATCCCTGACCTTATTGAAGACTGATGTGATATATTAAAGATAATCATCTTTTCCTTCTTTGCTAGAATTTGTTTTGGATTTAGAGCATTAGCTTCTAGAATACAATGAGAGTCTTCAGTAACCAGAGGCCTTTGCAGTAGATAGTTAGGACATATTTTAGTAATTCATAAGTGGCTGATGCATGGGGTCAAGTTCAGACACTGTGTTTCCTATCGCTTGAAGTTCATTCCAGCTCACAGTTCCAAGGTACAACCCCTCACACCATGGACTGGAAGCAGCAGCTCACATCACGTCCACAGCCAGGAAACAGAGAGTGATGCACGCGTGCTGCTGCTCAGCTCCCTTCTCCACTTACACAGTCCAAGATCCCAGCCAGGGGAACGGTGCTGCCCACAGTAGGCAGCTCTTTCCACCTCAGTGCAATAAGATTATCCCCCCAGACATGCTCAGAAGCCCTCCTCCCCCAGACGACTCTCGATTCTGTCACACTGGGCCTTTCCCTGCTCCATGCCAACAGGTTCTACTAGTTAACACACTTTCTGTCTTTATATGAACACATTGTTCAGGCTTTCAACACTGTCTTCTGCTCATTGTATCTCTGTTTATCTGTTCATGACATTTTATAACAATTTTCTAGGATTTCAGAGGTTAGAGAGAATAAATTATATTCCTAGAAAGTCCTTACTAGACTCTGTCTTCCCACACAGGTGACATGAAGAGGGTGGTCACCTTCCTTGTAGATTCCAAGACTTTCATTACATTATACCTCATGTAGAGTTTGTTCCTTCCTTTCTTCCTTCATTCCTTCCTCCCTCCCTCCCTCCCTCCCTTCTTTCCTTCCTTCCCTCCTCCTCCCCCCTTCACCCCTGACAAGCTCAGGCTAGCCTTCACCTCACCATTGTTATCAAGAATGACTTTGAACTCCTGATACTCCCAGAGCCTCCTCCGAAGTGCTTGTGTTACAGGTGAGACCACCAAGTTCAGCAGCTCTTACACAGGGAAGATGCTCAGCTGCACTGTACAAAGAAGCCTCCCCTACCTCCTTTTCTCATGACTTTCTTCTTTACATCTTTTTCCTCTCTGCTTGAAATGCTATTTCTCCTGGTTCTTTAGTCTATTCTTATTCATAAACCAGATTCTAGTTTATAGCTGGCATACGTTCCTGAGATTTCTCTTACCACATCCAGACCTGGTTCATCAACCCTTCATTTCACTCCGTCAATACCTTGCATCAGCAACCTCAGGAGAGCTTCCGTGTGTGTGTGTGTGTGTGTGTGTGTGTGTGTGTGTGTGGTGTTTATTTCTTATTGGCATTGAGTTGTTGATAAAAGAACTACTCAGTAGGAGCTGCTCCTCTTCCTAGATCCAGCACCAAACCTGAAACAGCAGTCCTTTCATAAATACTCATTTTAATGTAATTTATACATTAAATTTTATATCTCTCGGCTCTATTCCAAACAAAATTGTATTAGGTTTGAAGCTATTCTATCTGTGCCATTCTTGATTGTGTGCTTTGGGATAAAGCACACAACCTTTCCATACTTCCATCCTACAGAATTGGATTAGTAATAATTACTTTATAGGATTACGATAAAATAAACGAGTTGATTATAGCAGGTGCTTAACACAGTTCCTGGCATGTACCAAATGTTAGCAGGTTTTCGTAGTCCCAGTACCACTCTCACAATTATTGTTAGTTTTTGCTGTGCACACAGGCAGTACAGTCACCTGTGTCCAGCACTGTCAGCAATGTGTTGTCTCTAGATATGTCTGTCACCATCACTGAACATGGTACAGCCTCAAGGTCAATAACTCTGCCAGTCACTATGGATTTCCTCAGCCATAATATAGTGCCTGAAATGTATTACTCCATCAATATTTATTTACCAAATTAATGGTGAGATGCGTGGAAATAATACACATGAAAGCTCTGAAAGACTTAAAGAGGGAAAATATTGACTCTCTAGTGATTTTTGAGAGAGTATAAAAGAATGACCGTTAGGACTGGGTTCTGCCATCTCTATCCTCCAAATGGAAAAAACAGGTTCAGTGTGGCTAAAAATTTAAATAGTAGCCAGTTTCCCTCATTGATTCTTCTCTAGATTCCCAATACTCAAATAGTATATTCTGTCAACTACCTTAATTTTCACAGGTCAGATCCACCATTACAGCTACTGTCAACCCCACATCCCTCATGTTCAGAGAGAGATGTAGCAGGGTACACCGTCACCTGCAGCCTTAACCCGGCTCCTCACACAGAGCATCCGGACGATTATAGATGACAAAGTAACGCAGTTTTGACCAAGTCCTGGCAGTAACTCTCCTTTCCGCTCTTATGTGACAAGTGGCTCCCAGACAGGTAGGCAGGTGGACCTGGGCTGCCTCTTGTGCTGTCAAGAAGCAGCAGCCTCCTGCTGGTTGACAGCTGATGGCTTGCCATCTCATTGAGAGTCCTGTTCCTTGACCCCCAACCAGGACTCTTTGAGAGACTCACTCCTGTTGTGAGCAAGGCTGTTGTAGGCTCGCAGAACTCTGCTGTGGTCCAGGTATCTCATCGTGATGGAGTTCCATCTGTGAGAAGCATCTGCCTTCATCCTGCCATCTCGCTTGTCTTAGGGCGGACACCAGACTTCCCATACTGAAGGCAGGAAAGAAGCCCAAAGGCAGGCAGCCACAGGCCAAGTGGACAGCTAATTCTCTCTTCATCTAATGCTTCTCAGATTTAGCATTGGACCCATCCTTGTGAAAATACAGGTTCTACTGATAAACTAAGGGGTCAGACCCGAAATAAGCATTTGTAAAAATTTCTAGAAGAATCTGTTACCGCTGGCCTAAAGACCCAGGAACAAGGATTTTTCTTTTTAATCTGTACATCTTAGATGCCCTCTAGATCTCAACATCGGCTCCCATGACTCTTCACTGCAATTTCCTAGGTGAAGCCGAGAGTGTTTTCCTGACCTTCCAATGACTTTACTGTCCGAAACTGGGAAAACACTTTTCCCTAAACAAGGAACTTGTGATTCTCAAAGTGAATTTAAAAACACAGCTATATGGAACTAGATTGAAAAAGAAAAAAAAGGCAGGAACCAATCATTCAATTTACTTACTAATTACAAAGTCAATAGCTTAATCAATCCTGCTGTGCTTTAACTGTGAATTCCCTCTCCACAGGCTCTTGTATTTAAATATATGATTCCCAGCCTGTGGAGCTGTTGCGGGGCTGGGGAGGTTGGGCTTACTGGAGGAATTGTGCGACTGAGGTGGGGCTTAAGGTTTTAGTGTTCACATTCACTTCCTGGTTGCTCTGTCTCCTGACTGCAGACATGTTCTGAACAGCCTCCTCATGTTCTTGTCATCAAGCCTCTCTGCCACAGTGGACTGCATAACACTGGCTGACTTTCAACCAGCTATGTAGACCAGGCTGGTCTCGAGTTCACAGAGATCTACCAGCCTCTCTCCAGTGCTGGGATCCAAAAACATCACATTTGGCTTATTTTGGTATATCTCGCTGGTCGAAACTTCTACTAAGAAAGTATATATGACAAAATATGACAAATGCCTCAAAATCAAATTTATCTTAATTTAACTAGCCAATTAATTATTGACGATTCCAAGATGAAGGGGCAACACTTTTTCTTCAAGGATTTCACAATGTCACAAGATAAATAAGAACTGGTGAGAATAGAAGGAAAAGAAGACAGAGCCACAGAATGTACCGAGAGAGAGAGAGAGAGAGAGAGAGAGAGAGAGAGAGAGAGAGAGAGAGATTGGAGAACAAGCTGAGCAGTGCAGGATAGGCAAGGTGGGAGTCCATTTAGGGTCTCTCCCAGTGTGAGACAAGGAACAGCACCAATGTCTCCTGCTTCATTTTCAAATCTTCAGAGTTTGGCACGGGTCCTTAACTACTTAAGTATGACTTCTAGACTACCAGGGTCAGAAGGATCAGAACCACCCAGTGTGTAAATCAGAATCTACGTTCTTGCAATGTCTCCAAGTACTGTGCAGCATTTTCTGTCAAGACACAGCCTTCTATCCTGGGGGAAGCTCATTCATTGATCAAATGCTGAGTCAGTGGATGTGCTAAAGAGAGGTGAAACTCTCCATCCTGTGGAGAAACTCCATGAGCTTAGGATGTTAACAACTCAAAGGTTTCAGGAAGTCCCTGAAACTGGCCAGAGTCATTAAGCTTCCCCTCCCCCAAGTAAATACCAGCAGAGAGGACTGTTGAGAGACACTCCGAGTCTAGCCAAGCCACCTGAAAAAGGCAGAAACCAGCAGAGCTACCTAGAAGACACCCAGACAATCATCCATGCTGCCTGGCAAAAGAAGAGACCAAACTGCCTGGCAAAAACACAGATCATCCAAGCTGCCTGGAAGAGGCTCAGACCAACTGAGCTACCTGGAAAATGCACATTCCAACATGTCAAGCTTCCTGCAGGTTGTATAGTATAGTCCAGATTTTTCATGAGCTGTCACCACCCATGAAGGGTGACTTTGGTGATACAGCTCGCTTTGAGTTATGTCTGCTCCTGTAAGTAACCCCAGTAAAGCTCGCAGGCACACGAAGTTAGACTTTGGTGGCATTCTTTGTTCTGTCATTGGTTATATATCTGGGTAAGCAGAAATTTGTTTGTCTGTTTGTTTTTTTTTCGCAGGGATAGTGGGGCACACCGTGAATCAGAAACAGGTAATCTATGTGTAATTTACAATCTAAGTAACGCTTCTTTGGAAGTCGTGAAAATCCACAGAAAAGTGCATCCCATCTTCCTGCATAGCAAGAGTCCCTAGTGGGTTCATGTCCTATTCCTTTTGGGCTGTTGCCCTCAGAGATTCCTGCCCTGTAAAGTCCCTGACTCTGTGATCATAGTACATCCTAGAGTGGGTGGTTGTGATGGTAAATTTTAGCTGCTAAATTGATTCAAGCTAGATTCCTTTGGCAGAAGAGTCTTAATAAGAAATTACCTAGATCAGGTTGACTTGTGGCCAAGCCTTGACTACGGATTAATGTAGGGAGACCCAGGCCGCTGTAGTTGTCACATTTCACAGTCTGGGCCCCCAAATTGCATAAAAACAGGAAGTGAGCTGAGCAAGGCAACCTGGATACATTTGTCTCTCTTTGCTTTGTCTGTGGACATGATGACCAGTTGTGTTTTGCCTTGACTTCCCCCACCAAACAATGGAGTAGAACCTGGAATTATAAGTCAAATAATTGTGATTGTGAAGCTTTCTCTCCTTGGTGGCTTTTGTCCAGGGTGTTTGTCACAGTAGCAGCACTGACACTAGGACAGTAATACCGCATAGGGAAGGGCAACATGCCAGCAGGTGCCACGTCGGGTCATTTGAGGAATCCAAAAGTCCCGAGTTCCTGTACTAAGAGCGTCAGGCCCACCCCACCTTCTTGCATAACTGCTTTGGAGTTATCCATGTAAGAGTGGCCATTGCCTTCAACATTAGCTCTTCTGAATGGAAAGATTGCATGATGTCAAAGCTTTCCAGGATGAGCTACTATAACTGCACTTGGTCAAGAAAGAAAAGCAAAGATCTGAAAACATCTTTGAAAACTGGAGCCAATTACATAGCCACCTGTGGAAATATAAACCACACTACGTGGATGAATTCCCTGGTCAAGCCCAGTGCACACATCTGTCTCAGCACAAGGATTTCAGGACAGGAAAGAGAAACCAGTACTACCAGCCTCAAGAGTGGTAGTTGGCCAAGAAGCTGATGACTTGGAGTGGGAAACTAGAATCAGTCGGAAGGAAGGCTGATCACTGTCCCTCTGGAGCAGGGCAGAATGGGGCACTGCAGGACTTTTGTTCACAGGCTCAGGGCAAGCTCTCTCTTCCCAGGAGATTTGGTTCCAAGAGAGAGAATTAGCACCTCTGCATGGTGCTACTATCCATTGACCGGACCGAAAGGGAAAAGGTTATTCTTAGGAGACAGGTCACAGAAGCATAATGCTTTAGGATTCATTTAGAGAAGCACATTTTGTTTCTTTTTGCTGCCAAACAAAATTCCCTGGAAATTGCTAGCAGGAAGTGCTAGAGGCATGCTTGTCAGTCATCGGGTGCCCATAAATTCAGCCATAAAGGGGTCCCTCCACCCCAGACACATCTGTGTGAATGGCCCAGTTAAAAGGCATGCACATTGGAAGGAATTAATAAAACCAAATTTTTCGGCTTTTACTGCTCCCTCAAACTCTAGAGAGCCATTCCTCTTTAAATCTCCCACAGCAGCTTTCCTGAGTCGCCCCAGGCTTCCATTAAGAGTTTTGTCATTGCGCTGGACAGTGGTTTGTTAGGAAACAAGTCAGCTCCGTGTTATTGCCTAACACAGTCCCATTGTGCCAGTTCACGTTTATATATATAAAAAAAAAAGTCTTATGTAATAATTTTCTCTTTTTTCCTGTAAAGAGCCTGATGATACACATACTGAAACTGCCCCTAATGCTGCTCATGCTGACAGGAATAATGTGAAATTTTAAAATTACAGAGCGACCGCAGTCACATCCACTAAGACCAACGTGGGCCCCAGGCAAGCGGGCGTGCTTCCAAGTCGCACATAGGTTGCCATGTTTGAACTGTGTGCCTTGATTTCTCACATTCATGATCTTATCAAGGCAATCTGTGTACAAAATAGCAAGGTTCCAGGAAATCTACCTGGAAAATGGTGCTACAGGAATTCCTATCGCCAGTAGTGTTTAAGTTACCTGCCCACTTGGGCGTGGCCTCTTATAATATTTTTTTTCTAGTTTCATCCCTGTGTTTATTTTTTTATTTTTTTAATTATTTATTAAAGATTTCTGCTTCCTCCCTGCCACCGCCTCCCATTTCCCTCCTCCTCCCCCGGTCAAATCCCCCTCCCTCGTCAGCCCAAAGAGCAATCAGGGTTCCCTGTCCTGTGGGAAGTCCAAGGACCACCCACCTCCATCCAGGTCTAGTAAGGTGAGCATCCAAACTGCCTAGGCTCCCACAAAGCCAGTACGTGCAGTAGGATCAAAAACCCATTACCATTGTTCTTGAGTTCTCAGTAGTCCTCATTGTCCACTATGTTCAGCGAGTCCGGTTTTATCCCATGCTTTTTCAGACCCGGGCCTGCTGGCCTTGGTGAGTTCCCGATAGAACATCCCCATTGTCTCAGTGTGTGGGTGCACCCCTTGCGGTCCTGAGTTCCTTGCTCGTGCTCTCTCTCCATCTGCTCCTGATTTGGACCTTGAGATTTCAGTCCTGTGCTCCAATGTGGGTCTCTGTTTCAGTCTCCTTTCATCGCCTGATGAAGGTTAATATTCAGGAGGACGCCTATTTGTTTTTCTTTGGGTTCACCTTCTTATTTAGCTTCTCTAGGATCACAAATTATAGGCTCAATGTCCTTTATTTATGGCTAGAAACCAAATATGAGTGAGAACATCCCATGATGAAAAGCACGAGTCTGGTCTCTTTTCTGGCTGTGGGATTTGATTGCTGTTACCCATTCCAGAAGAGGATTGTGATCTGTGAGTCTACCCCTAAATAAATAACCCTCTACTATACTCAGTTTTGATCTAGTGTGGGATTTCTTTTAAGCGTCCTTCTTCAAAATGGTCATAGGACTTAGAAGCTGTGGCTGACTTAGAACATAAAACGAAGCCCGCTGTCCTGGTCGGGAGCTGGCAGCCCAGCTTAGGATAGAAAGATAGCCTACAGTGTCTGGTCAGTGGCCCAGGTTGCCAGATATCCTCTTCTCTATTCCCTGAGGCCTTTTACACATGCTGTGCTTGTGGATACAGGTTTCACACGCCAGCTGTCACCCTGGACTCTGACTTGGAATGTGTTGCAGATGTGAACACCCACAGAGAAAGAATTCTCACATACTCTGGTAATTGAGGGCCCAGGGATTTCCTGCCAGCTCTCTGCCTCTGGGGCAAGCTTGGGTTTGGGATTCTATTAAATACTCTTCTATGCACAGCAAAGTCTGGTTTATTTCTCTCTTTTTTACAACTGTTTTGTGTGTGTGTCCCTGTGTGTACCCATGTGTGTGTACACTTGTGTGCAGAGGTTCCCTCACCCATGTCTGGGCATGTAAAGGCTGCAGATCAACATCAGATGCCTCTCTTTATCACCTTTACTTTAGTTTTTGAGACAGGGTCTCCCACCGTCCTAGAGGCAGCCATTTCAACTAGACTGGCTGGCCACCAGGCCTTAGGGGCTAGCCTGTTTCCATATTCTGATGCAATAGACACACGCCACCATCCTGTAGGGATGCTGCGTATCTGAACTCAGGTCCTTGTGTTTGCATACCAAGACCTTTCCCCACTGTGTCATGGCTCCAGTCTCAGGCACTGTGTTGTTTGTCTGGGTGGTTGGTTTTTGTTTTCCTGTGCGAAAATAAATAGGATAGCATCTGTGGGCCTTATGTTCTTTTTATCCTTAGGAGACTATAGTTATGTTGTAAAAAGTGGCACATACTCTTAGTTGACAAGAAATTTCCTTCCTAAAGAGATGAGAACATAACAGTGTGATACAACTCGATACTTATAATAATAATGTTAGTAATAAAAGAACCCCAAGCCCAACTTGGTCGAACGCAAGACTCCTCACAGGTTCCCAGCCACTAGCAGGTACATGAATCATCCCCACCATTGACCGGAAGGATCAATATAAAGCAGCATGCTCAGAGATACATTTTTCTCAAAGGACTCAGCCTTCGAGTAATTGAGCAAACATGTTCCCCTTAAAAGGCCAAGAGCATTGAGCAGAGGGAAAGCTTCCCCTAGTGTCATGTATAATAACCTCAGAGGGTTCTGCGAGCTCTGACACCCAGCTCCTTCTAAAAGTGCATCCGCAGGGGGACTTTCTACAGAACTTCCTCCACAAAGCTGGTTAGAACACAACTCTTCTTTTTTTCTGTCAATTCTTGTCCAGGGAGAATGACGTACACCCTTCAAATATGCTGTGAAGTTCTTTGGGTCTGAGTCTGTGGCATTTGTATGAGAAAGTAAATGCCAATTCCAACAGGACAAACCACAACAGGAATTCTGCATTCATGTGGGAGCCAGAAAACACGTTCTGTAGGATGCCATCCTCAGGTCAACCACACCTGCACGCTAGCAGCCATCATGACCAAGCTTGTCAACTGTTAATATCCTCTAGAAGGAAGGTGGGCAAGGTCACTAGATCCCCACCTAAGATTCTAGCCACTCCCTTCAGCCATTTGTGTGTAACGTGCCCTACCTGCATGGTTCCGGGGTGTACTAGAGAAGTCATCATCCCAGCTGCCTGGATACTTTCCAATACAGCTGTTGCAGCTTTACCCACACTCCGAGTGTCAGTAACCCCTTACCCATATTCTGTAGGTAAGTTCCAAAAACTCTTTAGTTCCTGGGGGTGACCTTTGATGGACTACACTTTGGTTTGTCACTGGGACTTTATGAAGAATGGGGAAACATAAACAATAATTATCATTACCTGAGATGTAGCTGGGCAACCTTAGGTTAATTCCATGAAGGCCTGAACCTCAGTGCTCCAATCTGTAAAATGGGCATGTAACCCACTGCCAGGAAAGCATGTGAATCACAATTCTCAGCTCTTATCAAGAGTATATTTTAAAAGACAAGCTTGAAAATAGCAAGGAGCTGATGTTCTGGACAGAAGGATGCACCTCTGGAAACTCAGGATGGACAGGAGCAACCAAGCCCTCTTCTCTAGAGACGAAGCTTTGAGACTTAGGTACCAGTGTGTTCCAGAACAAAGCTATGATACTCTTGGGGTGTGAGTGTGGCTTAGGAATGAATAAACCACAAGCTTAAATAGACTAAGTCCTATGGCTATTCCAGAACAAACTAGCCGTGTCTATAATAATTGCAGTTCTAAGATAGTACTCAGAGTGAAATGACGAGTTGGTAGCACAGCTCCCTGGATTTGGGTCTTAGACTCCACATACTCTCTTAACGCTGTCTAAAGGGTCAAGTGCAACTGAGATAGAAGGGATGTGGGATGCAGTGACTGGAACCTCAGGTGAGGGCCTAATGACCTGGCACTTTCCTCTTTCTTGAAGAAATCTCAAAAGGCCTGGATCTTACAATCTCTTGTCAGTAGCCACAGTGCCTCTGATTAAGATGACAATGACTAATTTGCAAAGAGGATGGTGTCCTATAACATTTTATTCTTAATTATACCTCTGAAAGGAGACCCTTACTTTTAAGAAAGGGAAGCAGAGGTGGTCTGCAGTTTGAGCAACTGGGATGCAGAAAGAGGACCCGCTCACAGTACTATTTTTGCCTAGCGCTGGGAATAGCATCGTTAACTTCTGCACCACCATTCCCCTACCCACATAAAACCCAGTGAAATCAGCACCACACAGCTGGGACAGTAAGGATAGGAGAGATCAAAGCTTTACGGATTTAGTGGTGTTTTCTTCCTTCAAGATATATTTCTTGGAGAACTTCATAGATGTAGTTAGTGTGTTTGGATTTTACCCATCTCTCACTCTTACCCAACTCTTCCAAAACCCCTTTGCATCTTATCTCCCTCAACTTCATTATCTTTTATTGCCTTGTTCACAGCACACTTAATGTAATCTGTGCTGCCCACCTGCAAAGGAGTGTGTAGCCATTCCCCGACACACAGGAAACCAACCACAAGTCACATCCCTAAAGAAAAGTGGCACTTCCCCAGCAGCTATCAACTGCCAATAACTTCTCAGCTTGGGGTGGAGCCTAGCTAACCCCTCCCCCAGTCATGCTGGAATGTTGACTGACCTGACTTCAGGCTGCACATATGCAGACAACGGCATGTCCTAGCTAAAAGCCACCATTCCACAGCAGTCCTCCACACCCTCTGGCTCTCACATCTTTGCACCCTATCTTCCACGATGCTTCCTCATGGGAGACAGCATCCAAAAGACAAATAGCATTGCACACTTAGACAGGGCAACACACTGAATGGCTAAGCGTGTATTCAGCGAGGCATGGGACAGTCTTTAATTTATAGGACTTAAGGAATCTTGTGACTTCATCAGAACTATGGGACTGGAATGAGTGTTCTCAGGCTGCTGAAGAAGAGTGTGCCAGGGTCACAATTCCCACTGAGTTGTCTCTCGACCCCAGCAAGCCCAGGTTGCAGAATGAGTAGCAGAAGCAGCAGCTCTATCAGTGGAGTTTAGGGATTAGTGCCAGAGCATCTGAAAAGAGGGGAGTGGGGAGTGTGGGTGGGCATATCAGTCTTGTTGTGTTCAATTTGGGCCCTAGCCTCCAAGACACATTCCAGCCTGTGTGGGCTCCTGCAGAGGGCTCAGTGGCAAGCCAGGGATAGGAAGCCAAAAACCCTGGCCACCTGTCACTGATCTGTCCAGCTCACAGCTTGTGGCCTTGTCAGTGCCCAAGCCCCTGGGCCTCAGAAAAATGGTCTTTGCAGAAAACAGATCAAGGTGCTTGAAGGGACTTTATGTCAAGTAGTAAGGTTATTGTTTTAAGAAAGCCATGTTGCCATAAATATTCATAAGCTCCACTGAGTTATATTCAGAAGTGGAGAAATCCCTGCTATGGGGCTGTTGTTTTAGTTCAGGTAACACCATGGGCCTGTATGGAGCAGAAAAGCACCTGAATATGTTAATACTGCCTCCTGGTCTGGGATTTCTTCCTCACTACTCTCAATGTTTCTACAGACACTGGTGCCATGGGATGACTCCAGCATCTCAGTGGACTCCTCGCTGCTCACCCTGATGGTGAGAATGTATTGTCTGGTATATCATAACATTACAAAATCCTACGTTTGAAATTATATACTTTCATGTGTTTGAAATCCATTTCTTTTGCCTCTTCTTTCCTCTACTTATCCCATGAAATTATCACAAATGAGACTTGAGATTTGGAGGACCAGAGAAGCAAAATTCAATGAGGGAGAAGTCAGAGAAACTTGGCTGAGTGATCCTGGGCATGGTAATTAAACTCCCAGGAGGAAGTTGTTTCCATCTGCCAGGTGTGAATAATTCAGCTCAACTTTGGACGATGGCTTCCTATAAGAATAGAAACCAGTGTGCTTGTGGACACATTCATCTTCAATCTCAATGGGTCAGAAAACCACAAGGCAGTGTACTAATGTAGGAAGTGCATATTGAAAAATAACACAGCATGGTAAAAATAGAGTCTATTTCAAAAGAAAATGAGAGACAGTAAAGATTATGGTGGGTCATGGACTGTGAACCACATGCATTCACTTCTTCTTTAAAAATACTGACCCATGTGTTTATCGGTTATATGTGTCTGGGTGTCTATATGTGTATGGTTTGCATACTCTCTGGTACACATGTGGATATTTTAAGACTACTCGTAGGAGCCATTTCGCTCCTTCCTCTACATAGGGCTGTGGGGCACAAACTCTGAAAGTTGGAAAGGTTGGCAACAAATGCCTTTCTTTACCCCTTGAACAATCTCACCAGCACAGCCATCTTCTTTCTATAGAAAACTTTAATTAAGCCACAATAGAGTAACTTAACAGTGTATTCTAAGAAGACCAGAAGGAAAAGGAGACAAGAAAGGGTGGAGAGATGACTACAAGATTCTGAGAAATGGAAAAGTTCATAGAAACAGGGAAAAGCAGAGATGATAAACAAATAATGTAGAAATCCAAAAAAACAACTATTAATCTCAAAATATTTTACATTGTTATAGATTTTAGTTTATTGATATAAATTTAAGGTTAATTTTGTTATGCTCTGGGCATATTTCTACTCTTGTTTAAGATATTGCTTTATGCAGCTCAATTAAAATGTAATGTTTAATTAAGAAAGATTTACAAAATTATAGTTAGTCTTCTAAAATAATCAAATTTATAGTCATGTTAGTTGGGTTTTCTAGATATACAAACATATATTTTAGATGGATAGGTATTCTTCAAACATTCCAAAGACCTACAAAATATGGCTTGGGGAATATTATTTTCAGGTGTATGACTTTTGTTTGTGCTGCATTTGTTTAACTCTGTGAAGCTGAGTTACTGAGCCTGTCTAAAACATTAGATGGTCTTAATAAAGAAATTAAATAATAGATTAATAAAGGAATGGCCAATAGTGAGGCAGAACAAAGGATAGACAGTGCTAGCAGTCAGAGAGTATAAAAAGAAGGAGAAACAAGAATGAGGAGTAAACAAGAGAACAAGGAGAGCAGGGGCCAGACAGCCAGGGAGCAAGAGTGAAAGTAAGATATACAGAAGGAAGAGAAAGGTAAAAAGCATAGAGCCAAAAAATAGGTGAGATAATTTAAGTTAAGAAAAGCTGACAAGAAACAAGCTACTTTCCTCTTTCCTCCTGACCCTGAGGGCAGGCCCACAAATGTCATTCAAATGCTCCATAGCAGGATCTCGCAAAAGAGTAAAAGTTCATGCTAGCAACGTGGCCCAGGAAGCCATGCCATTTTGAAACTTTTTTTTGCTACTGCTGAATCAGGAAAACCTCTCTTGCTGCCAGTAAGTAGAGCCCATCCAGAAAAAAAAAATGAGGCTAAACTTTGTTTTTTAGTGTCTAGAATTCCTTTCCAAGCTCTCTCAGGTTTTATATGGATTTAGCTAGCACACATTGGGGTGCCCATTTGTTGTACGAGGCTGCTCATTTGTTCCCAGCCACTTAGACCCAAAATAATCACACAGAAACTATATTACTTAAATCACTGGTTGGCCTATTAGCTCTAGCTTCTTATTGGCTATCTCTTACATCTCAGTTTAACCCATTTCTATTAGTTTATATTTTACCACAAGGCTTGTGGCCTACTAACAAGGTTCCAGCTGGCAGCTATGTATTTTCTCTCTGGCTGACTCCCCCTACTTTCTCCCAGCATTCAGTTTAGTTTTTCCCACTTACTTCTGTTCTGCTGTGCTATAGGTCCAAAGCAGTTTCTTTAGTAATCAATGTTATTCACAACATACAGAGGGAAATACCATATCACAGACACACACAAACCAATACACATACATAGACAAACACTTGTATACACACAGACACATACCAGTGCACGTACACACACCAACACATGGGCACATGCACACAGATACCCACAGATAGACATACAAACACCAACAAACAGGCACGTGCACACACACACACACACACACACACACACCTTAGCACTATTCCAGAAGGAGGGAGAGAAAGAAAGTCCTTAAAGACTTCAAAAGAGAAAAGCTGTATCACATCTAAGAAAGAAAATGACAAAAGACTTTTCACAGCAACACAGATGAGAATAACACAGCATCTATGGAATTCTGACTTCCACCTACAAATCTTACTTAGCCAATATCACAGTAATGTGATATTCTCTAAACCAGAATCTTCTTTTTTCTTTCCCCATGTGGGATGTTTGTTTATTGTGTTAAGAATGCTTGATGACCACTCAGCTTTACTTGCAAATGTTCGTTGCCATGGGCTGTTGGTGTGGTTCAAGGTCTCTGACTCCTGGCACACCATCAACCCTGGACCCTCACAGAAACTCCTAATTCTCTCAGTTACTTGCTATTGTCCCAAGTCATCAAGATATAGTTCACTCGATCAGTCCCTTCACACATTCTGATAGGTCATATAAGGGGTTGATGTTGGGGTGGACCAACTCAAATCCCTGGATGCTGGTCTGGGTGGTAGCTTGTAGCATGATTAATTAAAAACCTGGAGACAGAAATTGGGGTTCAACCTGAAGGTCAGAAAAGCAAAACAGTCAGCCATTGACTCTTAACTTGACCTCAGTCTGAAATGGTGATACTGCCTCCAGCAATCTCAGAATGAGACTGTGTGTGAGAGCTGTCTCTTCCCTTCTTATATTCCTCTCTATGGCTGGGATTAAAGGCATGTGCCACTACTGCCTGGTTTCTATGGCAAAGAAGTGTGGCTACTGGGATTAAAGGTGTGTGTCATTGCTACCTGGTCTGTAAAGCTAACCAGTGTGGCTGTTTAATTTTTCTGATCTTCAGGCAAGCTTTATTTATTAAAATACAAGTGAAATGCCACTATATTTCCTCTTTTTGTCTAAAATAAAAAAGAAGGCTATAACTAATATAAGAAAAACTATATACAATAAGCATAATAACTATATACAATATATACAGGCAATAAATATATCAACAATATCTAATCCATTTGCATTTGACAAATTCAGAGAAAATACTTTATATCTATCCTATCTTGGTGAGTCCAAAGTCTTGTACCTAATTTACTTCTATCATAACTTGCTTTCTGTGGCAGGTGAACATGAAAAACTATAACTACCTAGTCTTCAACTCCCTCAGAGACACAAGAAGGAACATATAACTGAGTAAGCAGAAAGTGCTGTGGTAGCACACGCCTTTAATCCCAGTGCCTAGAAGGCAGAGACAAACAGATCTCTGTGAGTTCAAGGTGTAGTAGTGTACACCTTTAATCCCGAATGCCTGGGAGGCAGAGACTGGCGGATCTCTGAGAGTTCAAAGACAGCCTGGTCTACAGAGTTACTTCAGGTCAAAGATACAGAGAACCTGTCTCAAAAAGCAAAGAGTTAAAAGTAAAAATAAACTAAATAGAGGTTAAAACAAAGCTGCACAAAAATGGAAAATTCACAGAGAGTCTGGATTATGGACATTGTGTTTTCTTTAAAATTTTTGACTGTGAAGGAGCTAAGTACAGAGAGACATTTCATTATATGGGCTGCCAAGTGGAACCAGAACGGATATCATGAGGGTATGATTTCAAAATTTGGATCTAAAGATATGATACTTTGGAAAAGAGATTCTTCTTTTGTTTTCACAGAGGATCAGACCTTGTGGATTGCATTTATCCCGATATGGTATGATAGACCACGCCCTCCTGAAGGGTTGGTGTGAACACCTTCAGAAAATTGCTTCGCTCAACTGCCAACTGAGATGAAACTAGCACACAGGTTATACCATGAAAGACCTAATTAACGACGCCCCCATTCAGCAGGAAGCAGTTTGGAGAGAAATAACTGCGCCCATGTTCCCAAATAGGGTTTATAAACGTCCTTTTACATTTGAAGGGGGATATGATATAGGTATGAATAATTTGCATTAGTATAGATTTTGCTTTATTGATAGAGATTTAAGGCCAATTTTGTTATATGTATAAGTGTTTCTGATTTTGATTAAGGTATTGTGATTGTGTAGTTCATTTAAATATGTACTGTATAATTAAGAAATATAGGTTGTTAATGGATAATCATCGATAATAGTAAAGCTTGTAGTCATGTTAGTTCGATTTTCTAGATATATAGAGATATATTTTAGATAGACATTCTTCATGTCTTTCAAAGATTACAGAATAGGACATTTAATGTTTTAATAACTGAGGACTTTTCATGACAATGAGACACTCTGCTCCTGGCAGCACCAATGTACTTCAAGAGGAAGATGGGCATCGAAGAGGCACGTAATGGAATTTGATAGCCATTTGGGCAAGAAACTGCTCTTGCCTGGACTATTGGCATAAACTGGACACAGAAAACCCGCAGAGAGAGGACTACTGAACTTGCCTAAGGTGAGATGATCTTTCAGGGTTCCTGATTCATGAAAGAGTCTGCGAGACATTCTGCAGGACACAACAGATAGTGACTGAACTGACTTTGAATTTTCCTGCTTTATGGAAATGTCTGCTGGATACCATGGGCCTGAAGGCTGAAGATGGATGCCCCAACGGTACAGAGGAACTTTGGGTGACTGTCCAGGCAGCAAGATGTCTCTGTCATTTCTAGAGTTTTAAAAGTTGCTTTTTTCTTGTTTGCTTAGGTAGTATTGTATCTTTCTGGAGTCTTTGATGGAGTTAAGAATAGTTAGTTATAGTTTTCCTTAGTTATGATAAAGATTATTGTAACTTTTACTTGATAACTGTTTTTGTTATATGTAATTTTGCTATGTTATAGTTAAAGCTTTTTTTTTTTAAACCGAAAAAGGGGAAATGATGGAGGAAGGTCATTGGCTAATAAAGGAACTTCCCTGGCCCATTTTATTGGTTAGAGGATAGGTGGGAGGAGTAAACAGAACAGAACGCTGGGAGGAAGAGGAAGTGAGGTCAGAGTCGCGACAGCTCTCCTCTCCGGAGCAGACGCCTGAGAGAGACGCCATGCCCCGCTCCCGGGATGAAGCTCCGACCCAGGATGGACTAGGCTAGAATCTCCCTGGTAAGCGCACCTTGGGGTGCTACACACAGATGATTAGAAATGGGCTAAATTAATATGTGAGAATTAGGCTAGAAGAGAATGGGCCAAACAGTGTTTAAAAGAATACAGTGTCTGTGTAATTATTTCGGGGCATAAGCTAGCCGGGCAGGCGGCTGGGGTGTTGGGGACCCAGCCCCGCCGCTGCCCTTATTACTTCAAAGTGCAAACAATCAATTTCCAAAAAAGTGTGAGAAATGACAGAAACAGCTGGCTGCCTGGAAAGTAACCTAAAATTCCTCTGCAACATTGACCTATAGGCCTAGAATTTGTGACAGACTTTTCTGTGAAGCATGATATTCTGAAGGGCTGTCACTTCTTGTCTTGACAATGTTTGGCAGTCACTTTCTTTTGTGTCCTGCTTGTCTAATTAGGATAGCATACTCTCAGCAGTCCAGTCGGAGACATTTTCTTGCCTAGTGGATCACTTTTGCCACAAACAAGGGAAACTCTGTGTGGAGTTTTTTGGATGCCCATTATCCTCTCTGAAGTAGGTTGGTACTGCCATGAGCAGACATGTCTCATTGTACACTGTGAAGATGTGTTTCTCTCATTGGTTTAAGAGAAAAACCTGCCAATAGCTAGGCAGGAAAAGGTTAGGTGGGAGAACCAGACTGAGAGAACGCTAGGAAGAAGAAGAGTGAGATAGTCAGTCATGTGAAGAGGGAGCAAGGCATGTAAGATGACAGGTAAATGCCACAAGTTATGCGACAACATGTAGATGAATCACTATGGGTTAATTTAAGTTGTAAGAGCTAGTTAGTAACAAGCCTGAGATATTGGCCAACCATTTATTATAATAAGTTTCCATGTTGTGTACTGGGGAGCCAGCAGTGGAGAGTCAGTGGTCCAAACAAAATATCCCACCTACAACATTACTTTGTGCCTTCTGTATCAGTTCCTGCTTCCAGTTTCTTGCCTTGAGTTCTCATTCTGTTTTCCCATTTCCTTCATGAATGACTATAAGACATAAGTAGAAATGAACCCAGTTCCTCTCCAAGTTGTTTTTGTTCATGGCGTTTATTGCAAAGAAACCTAAATAAGATAGATATGATATCACCAAAGATATTGTAATGCTTAGGAATCATCTAAAGTAGTAAGTGAATAGACTTTTTCCCGAAGTCTACAGAATATAGATAAAAGAAATCTAAAAAGACATAAAGAAGTTAAAAGACAGTTCATGCTCATGAATTGAAATACTTAATATTGTGAAAATCCCTGGCTATAAAAGCAATATAAAGAGTCCTGGAAACATTTTTTTTTTATAGGAGCAGATGAATCAGCACTACCACACATCAGGAACCATGAAGGCTCAAGAGACAAAGCAGTCTTAAAAGGGAGCGAAGGTGAAGAACTTCCTTGCACTTCCCACGTCATATTTCATTGCAGACTTGCAGTGATATAGGCCTGGCATGGAGGCAGACATGCACACCCGTAAGATAGAATGCAGCCCAGAAATAACTCTTCCACGTCTAGTCAATTGCTCTTCAGCAGGAGAATCAAGAACACTTAATAAAGAAAGGATAATCTCAACAGCCGAGGCTGAGAAAACCTGACTCCTACTGTCAAATAAGGGAAAGTGAGCCCTTATTTCATATGATATACTGAAGTTAGTTCAAAATGGATTCAAGGCATAAGCAAAGGAGCTGACAGTGCAGAACTCCCAAAAGAAAAGTACTAGGGAAAATTTTGCATGCTTTCACAATGGCAGAATTCCATGGAGAGGACACCAAGAGTACATCTAGCAAACCTCAAAATAGAGCAAGTGGGACAACATTGGTTTGAAGTGTGTCTGTACAGGAGACATGCAACCAACCGAGGGAAAAGGGAGAAAATATCCACTATTACATTTCATAAGGTACTGAACTGAGAATAAAGGTGTGTGCCTGTGATCCCAGCCTCTAGGAAGCTAGAGGCAGGTGAATCAAGAGTTCAAGGCCAACTTGGACTGCGTGGTGAGTTCCAGAGTGGGCTGGATTACGTGTGACAAATTCTCAAGGAACATACCAAAACAGAGTAAGACAAAAAAAAATGAACAAAAACCGAAGGGCTGGTCTCTAAATATATAAAGGAGTTTCTAACAATAAAAATATCCTTCATTGTCTATTTTTATAAAGAGGTTACTGGAAGATATGAGTTACCATATACAAACATGGAAGTAAAAATGTTAGATGCAGGAAAGAGTGGATTGTGGCAGAGGAAATCTTCAGGGTGGGTTTAAAGCAAACCAGTTCTTTGGATAACAAAACCAAAGAGAGTGACCTTTGAGGAGAATGATGTCACCTGTAGGTCATCAGGGGAGTTTCAGATTTTAGCAGATTCATTAGAATATTTGAGGACAAACTTTAAAAGGTTGCATAGATGAATGAGTGACTGTGTAATTTAGTAAATGTCAGCTGAAGAGTCTCCATCACATGAGGAAGAGAAAGGGATCATTACATTTGTCAGAATACATCATTTATATAGAAATGCTAACCGGCAAATTATGACTAGATAATGAAGAGGTATTTTGGGATGGAAATGCGTATAGGGAAAATAAATATATCTTCATCATAAAAGGAAGGTCTCCAGCACTAAACCTGAGGAAGAAAAGAAAATTCCACTTCAGTCATAATTTTTCTTATAAATAAGTTTATTATAAAAATAGTTGAAATATATTCCCATGCAGACCTTGGTTAGGGATGAATGGGAATAGACCCTTCTCTGTCCTATGGAGCCATAGATGTTAGTAGCTATTTACTTCCATTATTTAATAAAGAAAAATAACTAAACAGTTTCCTCACATTGAAGTTTGACTCCTGGGTGGGTAGATATGACCTTGGTAATTTATTGAACTTCAAGTGAGTGTCTCGCTTTCTTCATGTATGACACGGAGGTTATTACAGCTCCCGTCTCCTATAGTCAACGTGAAGGTTATAAAAACAATCAATGATCATAAGACGCTCACTAGCGTGGTTCCTGTACCCCCTTCTGTGTCACTTACCAGCCATCACTGAGCAAGACAGGCAGATCAGAGCCACGGCAGGTACACAGGTGCAGTGCAGTTCCCCAGCTCTATCTTCCCCTCCCCTATCCCTGACCCCAGGAAGCTATTTGGAAAGCATACAGTCACTTGATTCTGGAAGCTTATCTATGTGCTGAATCTACTTAATTCAATAAAAAGAACCAGTGACAGAGTAAAGGGATAAATCGAAACATTACACACCTAATACATTTTACAAGTTATAAATTTGTCTCATAAAGAAAGTAATTTTCCAAAGGTCATGACTACTGAGTATTGTGTAGTCTGTCAACAGTCTCAACAATGCAAGGGTCACTGAAAATGGTATTGTGGATGTTGTCTTTTTAAAACTACACAAGGCTTTTATTGAACAATAAAGAGACCACTTAGTGTATATTAACATTACTTTGAGTATCGAGGATGCCAGGATTTATGAACTCACTATAATTATTCCAAAGTGCATGGATACATTTAGTCCAAGAGAATGTAATGGAAGATTCCAAAGTAATGTTTCTGCAGCTTCAGGAGAGACATTTTAAAGAAGGTTCCAGGTGCCCACACTGTAGACACTAATGCACTTAGCTCCAATTTAGGCAATGCAGCTCTTCCAACATCATCTGGCAAAGATTCACATTCAGCACCTGAAGAGGGCCCCTCGGGAAAGCTGCTAGCTGTCCTGGGATGCTTGATCAGCATCCTTTTCCACACTGAGTGACAGCAGGAGACTATGGAGAAGTCCCTGGAGAAAGTTCAGTGTTTGTCTTCTTTGAAAACAAGGTAGCTAATCTTTGCAACCCATATAGTGCAGCTTTTGTGATAGCTTCCTTCCTTTCTGAATCGACTGCTGCCTCCCCAGGTAAGGAGACTGAGATCTGAAGCCAATAACTCTCCATCACTCCAATTTCTACATACTGACAGATGAATGCTAAGACTTAATGGAGTTAATAGGTTATATTAGAGTTTCCTTAATGTGCCCTAAGGTGGCAATTCCATTTGTACTTGATGTCACAGTGGAAGTTCCTGCTGTCACTGTACCAACCTAAAGCAGATTTATTCTGAAATTTGCAAGGCCACATGATCTAACTTCTTTTGGAATGTTCTAAAAAACTTTCTTTATACAATTCTCTGTATCTCTTGACTTCTATGAAGACAATAGCAAAGTTATTCTCTCCAGGGAAGAAAGGTTCTTGGGTTGTTTTTCAGTCTAATTCAAAGCCAGAAGTTTGGGGAGCCTCCAGGGAGACTTGGGAGTCCAGGGACAGCTAGTCTCTTTAGCAGGATTGCTCAGAATAATATACAAAGTAGCCAAAAGGGGAGGGCATTTTCAAAAGGGCATTGAAATCCTCTCTTCATTCAAGCTGAGGCTTGCCTTGCCCTTACTCTGCCCTGTCATGTGTGCATAAGCATGCAGGCCATGCAGGCCATGTTGTCAAAATTTTCATGTCCACATTTGAATGAACATATAGCTGTCCTTTGCTGAACACGCACATGTGCTAGGCTCTTTGTTCAGATCCATGTAATGGCACAGGAAGGCTGTTACAGCATGGAAGAGTGCCATAATTGGCATGGCGGCAAGTGCTTTTAACCCCCACAGAGAGAGGCTGGGGCTAAAGGAGTGTGAGTTCCAGACCAGCCTGGACTATACATGAAGACCCTGTGTCAACGTTTAATTAATTAATGACTTAAGAATTCAAAGTCCACTCTGACTATGGCAATGCAAGGGCAAACTCTTGGGGAAACCTGTCCTGTGCACACTTTTTATTCTGCTGCTTTGACACTTAAGGCCTAGGATTGCCCTTTGCAGGGCCATTCAGTTGTTAGAGAAAGTAGAGTATATACAGTAGAGACTATACAGCTGCCTTTTCTATGCAAACCAACTGTTCTGAGCCCAGATTATAACCCACTTTACTAGGTTCTTCTAGTGCTACTATCTACTGTCCTGGCCATCCCAGTCCAGGATCCCAGTAAGCTAGAAATGGTTCCCTCCCCCGCGCTACAAGTCTGGGGACATTACTCAAACTGACTATTCCTAAACCCACTCCTCCTGCCTCACCCGATCCTTTCTATAGAAACCATAGCACACGTTTTTGCAGACATTTTCCTCTTGTTCCTCCTCTTGTTCCCACTCTTCATTTGGACATGGCAACCACATGACATGAGATGTTCATTCTGAGAACTATCCTTTCTGAAGCAACTATCTTCTGGTCTCCCATGATGGATCTTAATTTAAAATGTGTATTTTAAAACAAAGCCTGGCTCCAGGTAATAGTGTTTCTTCATGTCATGGGCACTCAGCCCATGTTAGAGTGAAGGGAGAGAGAGATGCAGGGTGAACAATGTAAGGACAGTCACAATCTCCATCTGCAAATACACAAACCTACTGGTTACACTTGGTTCTCCACGGTCTCAGCCCTGGAGAACATCTGTGCCCTGGAATAAGGGAGACAGAAGTGTTAGATTCTGTCCTCAATGTTGTTAAAGAAAAGGGTAAGAAAACCAGCCATTGCCAGATAGTACTGGAACAAGGGTTTATATTTATTTGTGTTATAGCAATCTAGAAGAGCTCTCTCAGCTCCTTGGAAGGAAGGGAATGAGGAGCAGACTAAGGTAGACTCTTAGTAAGCAAATCACTGAACTGTCAGTTCTAAACCTCACTTGGGCTGAGATGCAGGGATGTTGATGTGCACATAAACAATGTGTTCCTGGCTAATCATAAACTGTTTCCAACATCCAGAGGCAACCTTAGCAGCATGGGGTTCCATCTTCCTTCGTGGTCTTTCAACATTCCAAAGGTCAGTTGTCCTAAGAAGCTATTTTTCATTGTGATTTTGGTGGATATCAAAAGTGAGCTGTATCATATGATCAATTATATCTACAGCCAAGTTTGAGAATGCTACAGGACAAAATAGAATAAAATAGAACAGCTTAACCCTAGCTTAATTCTAGAGGTACTTGCATGTTGGTTTGGGGTTGTTTTCATTTTTTATTTATAAATGTCTATGTGCGTGCGTGTGTGTGTGTGTGTGTGTGTGTGTGTGTGTGCAGGTACATATGGAGTCCTGAAGAAGGCTTGGATTCCCTGAAGTTGGAGTCATAGGTTGATGTGTGTGTGTGTGTGTGTGTGTGTGTGTGTGTGTGTGTACTTGGCAACCAAGCATAGGTTCTACAAGAGTAGTAGACTCTCTTAACTGTTGATCCATCTTTCTAAGCCCCTTAGGTGTCATTAAGCCCAACTGACGTTGTAGTGGGAGTGGCGGCGGGCTGTGTTCCTGCCACCCCGGCTCATGGCCGCCTGGCTAGCTTATGCCCGGAAATAATTACACAGAAACTGTATTCTTTTAAACACTGCCTGTCCCATTAGTTCCAGCCTCTTATTGGCTAGCTCTTACATATTGATCTAACCCATTTCTAATAATTTGTGTAACCCATGAGGTGGCTTACCAGGGAAGATCTTAACCCGCGTCTGTCTGGAGTGGGAGAATCATGGTGACTCCCTGACTCAGCTTCTTTCTCCCAGCATTCTGTTCTGTCTACTCCGCCTATCTAAGGGTTGGCCTATCAAATGGGCCCAGGCAGTTTCTTTATTAATAAGAAATCACTCCCACATCAACACTTGGCCTGAAAATTGCTCCAGATGACTTTCTAAACTGCAAACTATTCTTCAGGTTCATCTATAAAAGTAGTCCTCATCCTGACTAATGCTGAGACCCTTTAATACAGCTCCTCATGTTGTAGGAACCCCAACCTATAAATGTTTTTTTTTTTAATTTTAAACTTTTTGTTCATTTTTCCATACCAACTATGGTTCCTTTTCCCTACCTTCCTCCCACTCCCCCACACCTTTCCCCAAACCCATTCATTCCTCAAAAAGGATAAGGCCTTCCACGGGAAGTCAGCAAAGCCTGGCACATTAAGTTGAGTCAGGACCAAGCCCCTACTCCCTTCATCAAGGCTGAGCATGGCATCCCACCATAAGGAAGAGGCTCCACAAAGCTAGCTCATGCACTAGTGACAGATCCTGGTCCCACTGCCAGGATCTCCTAAAACAGACCAAGCTACATAACTGTCATCCACATGCAGAGGGCCTAGTTCAGTCCCATGCTGGCTCCCCTGCTATTGGTCTAGAGTTTGTGAGCTCCCATGAACTCAGGTCAGCTGTCTCTGTGGATAACCAGACTACAATCCACAGCTCCAGAAAAGCTAGGTAACAAGGAGGACTCTAAGAGGGTGCACGGATAATCCTGAGAAGGGGAAATAGATGGGATCTCCTGGATAAACTGGGGGGAGGAGCAGTAGAAAGGAGGTAATGGGGAATAATATTATTTTCATTACAACTTCATAAATGTAATTTCGTTATGGTTACAAATTGTAAGTATCTGGGTTTTCTGATGGTCTTGGATGACCCCTGTGGAAGAGTTATTGACTTCCCAAAGGGGTTGTGACCCATAGATTGAGAACCACTGATCTATAGCACCCAACATCCTCACTGATATGCAGAAGAGAAAATGTAAAGGAAGGAAGAAAAGGGTAATAGGAAGTTAGTGTCCAAAACATTTTGTCTGTCATAGCATGCTCCCCTTCTCTCCCTTTCTCACTCTTCTGCTTCCTGCCTATCCCAATGTTTAAAAACTCACCACCTTGTGGTGTTTTGTGAGTCAGAAACCTGGGTCATCTATTGTCCCAAAGGAGCCTGAATTTTGAGTCATTTGGATGCTTCTTACCCTAGTTTGAAAGTGGAATGTCATGGTCTTCAGTCCATTAACAATGGCAGAAAAAATTCAATGTTGAGTTCCTTCCAATTTTAACATAAAAGACACCCAATGCAGCACTACTCACATCAGATTGTCAGATTGCTTTGTTCCTAGGTCAAACCAACCTTTAAACACTCTAAACTTTAAACACTTTAAATCACTGAAGGCAGGATGCCACAGCCAAGCAAACAATGGAAACATGAGGTTCTAGTAAATGGAGAGGTAACGATTTGAAACCAAATTTGGTTGTTTCCAAGGTCACTTTACCATCAAGGGCGCTCACAGCAGTGGTCCCCACCTGTCAAACATGTTTGTATTCTAATTCTATTGTTAACCAAGGAAATCTCTACAAAGAAAAAATGCAGATATGCTGGGTCTGAAGTTGGAGATATTCTATAGAAAACACAAGTGCAATTGTGGACCACAGTGCCTGCTTCCTCTCCTGTGGATGGTGTAACCCAAGGTCAAACACTCAACCATGAAGGGCTGGAGGATATATTAGCCTGATAGCATAGTTAGATAATAAAGCAGGGGAAAATATCACTCTTCGGGAGTTAGGCCAGTGAAGAAAAAGCCTTCAGTTTTAATGTGATCATATTTTCAGATGGAGCTTTCAGACAAGGGATTCATTAGGGTTAGATCAGGTCATGCTGAAGGAAGAGAGAAAGAAAGAAATTATAGGCATTGGCAAGGATGGGAGCCCTCACTCTGGGATCCACTCAGCTTTCCTGCTGATGGAGTCAAGAACTCTCAACACCACTGATAGCCATTTGCCTGCAGATGATCCATGCTTTTCTCAGGCATCTTAAACAAGGCTGGCAAAAGTTGTGCTCACTTCAGGCCAGTGTGCTTAGAACCTTGGGTTGTACCATTTTGTTACTCCTCTGTTGTCCCTAAATCTAAACAGCACCTTTCATGCTTCCATGGTACAAGCACATTTACAAAAGGAAACTTTTTAAGATTCAGAGAAGTAAGTAAATTAGCTACTTATTTTTCAAAGCTTTAACTTAAATTTTAAGTTTGGATTAATTCTTAAACTTTATTGTAAATTTAGTATTTGAAACACATACCTTAAAAAGCCACATTATCTCAAATATATAGGCATACATATATATGTAAATTCATATTTATTTGTACATTTTATATATAGCCACTTAAATAATCATATATGTGTTTGTATATGGTTATATGAATGGTTACACATATGCATACATAAACACACAAGCATTGTAAGATCCAAGGAGCTGATAAACATACTTAGGTGTGTCTTCTTTTTCATAAACTTTCTCTTAATTCTCAAGCATAACATCTACCTTAAAATCTCTTTTAATAAAGTCTAGCTCTGCTTTATACCAGCTCGTCCTGTAATTCATTTTTGTGACGTCAAGAATCTGGCTTTAACTGAGAGAAGATCCTTGAAAGGTAGAAAGGTCTTAGGAATGGTTCAGTGAAGAAAGTTCTCACTGCCCTAGCATGGGGGCAGAATTCGCATCCCCAGTAACCTCATACATGTCAGGTTCAGTGGCCTGTATGTGATTCCAGTGCTCAGAAGGTGGAGACGGGTTTTCTAGGAAAAACTGGCCAGCTAAACTGGCTGCATCTGTGGTCTCTGGATTCACTTAAAGGGTCACGGACTGAATTCATTAGGTAGTGAGTGACTAAGACTTAGCGCTAATCTTGGGCCCTCATACATGGTGCATACTTGTAGGAAAACACACACATACATACATACACACAGAGAAAGAGAGACAGAGACAGAGAGACAGAGAGAAAGAGAGACAGACAATCGGGGGGAGAGAGAGAGAGAGAGAGAGAGAGAGAGAGAGAGAGAGATTAAGGAAATGCCTTAGACTCCTGAATGACAGCTTGAAGCCATACCTCCACTACCACATTAATGGCAGTGAAAGGAAGACCCTCACAGTTTGATTATGCAGGTTTATCAGAAGAACTGGATGCTTCTCTTTCCCTGCACATGCGCTCAAGCTGGAAAGGTTGTGTGAGACACAGCAAGACAGTGAAACTCCATAAGTCTCACCTGAAATCTGATTTGCTGGTGACATCACATGGATCGTCGGTCTCCTAAACAGTGAAATATTAATGTTCTCTTGTTTATTTTCCCATGTATTTTGTTATGATCTTAATAAGACTAAATTTTGATACCGAGAAACAGGGCACTTCTGTAATAAATACTTAACATTGTGAAAGTAGCTTTGAAGTTGAGTATAGGAAGAAGAGCTGGAAATAGGGACATCAAAGACCATGAGAGGAAGGCTTCAGATGAAATGAGGGACTCTGTGTTTGGATCTATAAAAAAGCAGTCTTTGTTATAAAGTAGTAAAGAATTCATTCAAACTCTGCGAGAGTGTGTTCTGGAAGGGCAGGACTTGTATGTGATAAAATAATTGTATTAATCAGATATTTCCAAGCAAAGTTCTAGAGGTACTTTGCAGCTCAATCCCCCTCATTTCTGTTCCACATAGGGAAATGTGAGAGGAACAAGATGAACTGAAGATGGAGACAAGGTTGTTAAGTACAAAGGAACAGGATGTGGGGATCTGGAAATATCCCGGGTTACCTGCACTGCAAACTACAGAAGAGCTTGTTCTCAACAGAATGTCAAGGATGCTGTGATTCCTGAAGTTAATCTGCTGTCTCGGGGACCCAGACATAAACATAGGATTGTGCCAGTAAAAACACTGGTATAAAGAGGAATGAGACAGGGGGATGGAGTGAAAGAAAGCCTTCAGAATTCCCACTACCTGTGAGAGCACATGGTTGTGCAGATAAATATTTATCTGCATGTCATGCATGACTCCTCAAGGAAATGGAGAAATGTTTCTGGAGGCCAGCGTATGTCACCAGTGTCAACTGCTTTGGGTTTTCAGTGGTCTCTGCTGCAAGGTGTCAGACCTCTCATTAACACCCCAATGGATCCAGAAGACAAAAATGGACACTCTAGAGTATGCATAGGCAGAGTCCTGTGATGTGGGATTTCCCTCTGTTTGCTGTGATTACCAATAGTGAATAAAGAAACTACTTTAGGCCTATAGCAGAACTATAGGGGAACAGAGAAGGTGGGCAAAACTAAACCGAATGCTGGGAGAAAGAAGGACAGAGTCAGAGATAAGCCATGTAGCCCCACTGGAGATAGACGGAACTTTACCTGGTAAGCAACTGGCACATGGCAATACATAGATTAACAGAGATGGGTTAAATTAAGATGTAAGAGTTAGCCAATAAGAAGATAGAGCTAATGGGTCAAGCAGTGATTTAAAAAATACAGTTTCTCATGCTAGGACCAGCGCTCAAGAACAGTTTTAAGCTCCTACACTAAGGCTACCCACCCAGAGCGGTGAGTGCCTGCCTACCGGGCAGGCCTCAGGGTCCCCTGTAAGGGAGCCTGGGCACCTTCAGTTCCAACGCCAGGCTTCCTGTGCGCACCTGGATACCCCCCCCTTGCTCCATTCATCCATTTGGCCCTGGACCATTGGGCTACCGGCGGCCCTGTTTAGTTGCTGAGGAATCCCATCTGGACGGGTGAGTGTGTGCTACCCAGGGGCGGACTGTCCCGGAAGAGAGCACAAATCCCCCTCCCCCAGCTCCTTCTGCAGGGCTGTCTTTCTTTTGCACGACCCAGCCCCCCAGCACCCCTCCCCAACCCTGCCCTGCTGTATGCTAGGACCAGTGCTCAAGAACAGTTTTAAGCTCCTACACTAAGGCTACCCACCCAGAGTGATGAGTGCCTCCCTACTGGGCAGGCCTCAGGTTCCCCTGTTAGGGAGCCTGGGCACCTTCACCTCTTGCGCCAGGCTTCCTGTGCTCTTCCGGATACCGCCCCCCCCCCTTGCTCCATTCATCCTTTTGGCACTGGAGCATTGGGCTACCGGAGGCCCTGTTTAGTTGCTGAGGAATCCCATCTGGACGGGAACGGTCCATGCTTCTACACTGAAGAGATATACCCAGAGAGTCAATCACAGCAAAGACTGGACCAAGACACCAGGCCTCTCCTGGCTCCATTTGAAGGAAGAGATGGGAAGGCGCCAATGCAAGAATTCCTCCAACAACCTGAAAGGCAACATGACACCACCAGAATCCAGGGATCCCGAAATAAGAAGAATTGTACACCCTACTCCAGAAATAATAGAAGATATCGACTCAAAAGTGAATTATATGAAAATAATAGAGGACCTTAAACAGGAGGTGAAAAACTGCCATAAACAATTAGAGATTACAAACAAAAAGGTAGAGGAAATGAATAAATCGCTCAAAGACACGCAAGAAAACCAAGAGAAACAAGAAAAAGCAATCAAACAGGTTAGGGAAGTGGTTTAAGACTTGAAGAATGAAATGGAAGCAATGAAGAAAGCACAAACCGAGGGAAGAATGGAGATGGAAAATCTGGGTAAACGAACAGGAACTACAGAGACAAGTACTAACAACAGATTACAAGAGATAGAAGAAAGAATGTCAGACACTGAAGATACCATAGAGAAAATAAACACACTGATCAAAGAAAACAGCAAAACCAACAAATTCTCATCACAAAACATTCAGGAAATCTGGGACACAATAAAAAGACCAAACCTAAGAATAATTGGAGTAGAAGAAGGAGAAGAAGGGCAGCTCAATGGTCCAGAAAATATACTTAATAAAATTATAGAAGAAAACTTTCCCAACCTGAAGAAAGATATACCTATGAAGGTTCAAGAAGCATACAGAACACCAAATAGGCTGGATCAAAAAAAACCATCCCCTCGACATATAATAATCAAAACACAAAGCATACAGAACAAAGAAAGAATATTAAGAGCCGCAAAGGGAAAAGGCCAAGTTACTTATAAAGGTAAACCTATCAGACTTACACCTGACTTCTCTATGGAAACCATGAAAGCCAGAAGGTCCTGGATAGATGTACTGCAAAAACTAAGAGATCATGGATGCAAGCCCAGACTACTATATCTAGCCAAGCTTTCGTTCACTATAAATGGAGAAAACAAAATTTTCCAGGATAAAAACAAATTTAAACAATACGTAGCCACAAATCCAGCCTTACAGAAAGTAATAGAAGGAAAATCACTAACCAAGGAGTCCAACAATGCCCACAATAACTCAGTCATCTAGAGACCCTTCACCAGCACAACTCAAAGAAGGGAAACACACAAACCCTACTACTAAAAAAGTGACCGGAGTTAACAACCACTGGTCATTAATATCACTTAATGTTAATGGGCTCAACTCACCTATAAAAAGGCACGGGCTAAGAGATTGGATATGAAAACAGGATCCAACATTCTGCTGTTTACAAGAAACACACCTCAACCACAAAGACAGGCACCTACTCAGAGTAAAGGGCTGGGAAAAGGCTTATCAAGCAAATGGACCTAAGAAACAAGCAGGTGTGGCCATACTAATTTCTAACAAAGTTGACTTCAAACTTAAATCAATCAGAAGAGATGGAGAGGGACATTTTATACTCATAACAGGAACAATTCATCAGGATGAAGTCTCAATCCTGAATATCTACGCCCCTAATATAAAAGCGCCCACGTACGTAAAAGAAACATTACTAAAACTCAAGGCAGCCATCAAACCACATACACTAATAGTAGGAGACTTCAACACTCCTCTCTCACCAATGGACAGGTCAATCAAACAAAAACCTAA
This sequence comes from Microtus oregoni, assembly GCF_018167655.1. Classification (NCBI taxonomy): domain Eukaryota; kingdom Metazoa; phylum Chordata; class Mammalia; order Rodentia; family Cricetidae; genus Microtus; species Microtus oregoni. Next base: position 11,437,250 of record NW_024543087.1, on the reverse strand, counting down.
CAGAGAAATTAGAGAATTAATGGAGGTAATGAAGCAAATGGACTTAACAGACATCTATAGATTATTCCACCCAAATAGGAGAGAATATACCTTCTTCTCTGCAGCTCATGGAACCTTCTCGAAAATTGACCACATAATCGGTAGCAAAGCTAACTTACACAGTTACAAAAAAATATTAGTAACCACTTGTGTCTTATCAGATCACCATGGATTAAAGTTAGAATTCAACAACAATGCTACCCCCAGAAAGCCTACAAACTCATGGAAACTGAACAGTCAACTAGAACCATACCTGGATTAAGGAAGAAATAAAGAAAGAAATTAAAGTCTTCCTTGAATTCAATGAAAATAAAGAAACAACATACTCGAACTTATGGGACACTATGAAAGCAGTGCTAAGAGGAAAGTTCATCGCACTAAGTGCCCACTCAAAGAAAACAGAGAAAGCACATATTGGAGACTTAACAGCCCACCTGAAAGCTCTAGAGAAAAAAGAAGCAGACTCACCTAGGAGGAGGAGAAGACTGGAAATAATCAAACTGAGGGCGGAAATCAACAAAATAGAAACACAGAAAGCAATCCAAAGAATCAATGAAACAAAAAGCTGGTTCCTGGAGAAAATCAACAAGATTGATAAACCCCTATCCAAACTAATCAAACGGCAGAGAGAGAATACGCAAATTAATAAGATCAGAAATGAAAAGGGGGACATAACCACAGACACAGAGGAAATTCAGAGAATCATTAGATCTTATTACAAAAGCCTGTATAACACAAAACTGGAAAATGTAAAAGAAATGGACACTTTTAAAGATAAATACCATATACCAAAGTTACACCAGGACCAGGTGAACAATCTAAACAGACCTGTTGGTCGCGAAGAATTAGAAGCTGTTATCAAAAACCTCCCTACCAAAAAAAGCCCAGGACCAGATGGTTTCAATGCGGAATTCTACCAGAACTTCCAAGAAGAGCTAATACCTATACTCCTTAATGTATTCCACAATATAGAAACAGAAGGGTCATTACCTAATTCCTTTTATGAAGCTACAGTTACTCTGATACCAAAACCACACAAAGACTCAACCAGGAAAGAGAATTACAGGCCAATCTCACTCATGAACATCGACGCAAATATCCTCAACAAAATACTGGCATACCGAATCCAAGAACACATCCGAAAAATTATACATTATGATCAAGTAGGCTTCATTCCTGAGATGCAGGGCTGGTTCAACATACGAAAATCTATCAATGTAATCCAGCATATAAATAAACTGAAAAAAAAACCATATGATCATTTCATTAGATGCTGAAAAAGCATTCGACAAAATTCAACATCCATTTACGTTAAAAGTCTTAGGAGAGATTAGGGATACAAGGGTCATACCTAAATATAATAAAAGCTATATACAGCAAACTGACAGCTAACATCAAATTAAACGGAGAGAAACTCAAAGCAATCCCGCTTAACTCAGGAACACGACAAGGCTGTCCACTCTCGCCATACCTCTTCAATATAGTCCTTGAAGTTCTAGCAATAGCAATAAGACAACATAATGGGATCAAGGGGATTCGAATTGGAAAGGAAGAAGTTAAACTTTCGTTATTCGCAGATGATATGATAGTGTACTTAAGCGACCCCCAAAACTCCACCAAAGAACTTTTACAGCTGATAAACAGCTTTGGTAATGTGGCAGGACACAAGATCAACTCCAAAAAATCAGTCGCCCTCTTATAAACAAGGAATATGGAAGCAGAGAGGGAAATCAGAGAAGCTTCACCATTCACGATAGCCACAAATAGCATAAAATATCTTGGGGTAAATCTAACCAAGGAAGTGAAAGATCTATTTGACAAGAACTTTAAGGCATTGAAGAAAGAAATTGAAGAGTATACCAAAAAATGGATGGACCTCCCTTGCTCTTGGATTGGGAGGATCAACATAGTAAAAATGGCAATTCTACCATAGGCAATTTATAGATTCAATGCAATCCCCATCAAGATCCCATCAAAATTCTTCACAGATCTGGAGAGGACAATAATCAACTTTATATGGAAAAACAAAACAAAACAAAAAAAACCCAGGATAGCCAAAACAATCCTATACAATAAAGGATCTTCTGGAGGCATTACCATCCCTGACTTCAAACTCTATTACAGAGCTACAGTAATGAAAACAGTGTGGTACTGGCATAAAAACAGAGAAGTCGACCAATGGAATCGTATAGAAGACCCGGATTTTAACCCACAAACCTATAAACACCTCATTTTTGATAAAGGAGCTAAAAGTATACAATGGAAGAAAGAAAGCATCTTCAACAAATGGTGCTGGCACAACTGGATGTCAACCTGTAGAAGAATGAAAATAGACCCATATCTATCACCGTGCACAAAACTCAAGTCCAAATGGATTAAAGACCTCAATATCAGCCCGAACACACTGAACCTGATAGAAGAGAAAGTGGGAAATATCCTACAACAGATGGGCACAGGAGATCGCTTCCTATGTATAACCCCAGAAGCACAGACATTAAAGGCAACATTGAATAAATGGGACCTACTTAAACTGAGAAGCTTCTGTAAAGCAAAGGACACTGTCACTAAGACACAAAGGCAACTTACTGACTGGGAGAAGATCTTCACCAACCCCGCAACAGACAAAGGTCTGATCTCCAAAATATATAGAGAACTCAAGAAACTAGATTTAAAATGCTAGGTAACCCAATTAAAAAATGGGGCACTGAACTGAACAGAGAATTCTCAACAGAAGAAGTTCAAATGGCCAAAAGACACTTAAGGTCGTGATCAACTTCCTTAGCAATCAGGGAAATGCAAATCAAAACAACTTTGAGATATCATCTTACACCTGTCAGAATGGCTAAAGTCAAAAACACCAAGGATAGCCTTTGCTGGAGAGGCTGTGGAGGAAGGGGTACCCTTATCCATTGCTGGTGGGAATGCAATCTTGTGCAACCACTGTGGAAGTCAGTGTTTCGGTTTCTCAGGAAATTCGGGATCAACCTACCCCTGGACCCAGCAATACCACTCCTGGTAATATACCCAAGAGATGCCCAATCATATGACAAAAGCATTTGTTCAACTATGTTCATAGCAGTATTATTTGTAATAGCCAGAACCTGGAAACAACCTAGATGCCCTTCAATGGAAGAATGGATGAAGAAAGTATGGAATATATACACATTAGAGTACTACGCTGCGGTAAAAAACAATGACTTCTCGAATTTTGCATGCAAATGGATGGAAATAGAAAACACTATCCTGAGTGAGGTATCCCAGACCCAAAAAGATGAAAATGGGATGTACTCACTCATAATTGGTTTCTAGCCATAAATAAGGGTCACGGAGTCTACAATAGGTGAATCTAAAGAAGCTAAGTAAGAAGGTGAATCCAAGGAAAAACATATATTTATCCTCTTGGCTAAGGGAAGTAGACAAAATTACCAGGGAGAAAATTGGAATCTTGGGGGTGGGGTGGGATGTGGGTAAAGGGAGATGGGGAGAGAAAAGTTAGAAGGGAAGGAGGGGGGGCCTTGGGGAAACAGGAGGATTGGGATAAAGGAAGGTTGGACAGGGGAGCACGGAAACACAATTCTTAGTTAAGGGAACCACTGTAGGGTTGGCAAGAGACTTGAACCTAGAGTGGCTCCCAGGAGCCCAAGGCAATGTCCCCAGTTAGTTCCTTGGGCAGCTGAGGATAGGGAACCTGAAATGACCCTATCCTATATTAATACTGACGAATATCTTGCATATCACCATTGAACCTTCATCTGGTGATGGATGGAGATAGAGACAGAGACCCACACTGGAGCACTGGACTGAGCTCCCAAGGTCCCAATGAGGAGCAGAAGGAGGGAGAACATGAGCAAAGAAGTCGGGACCACGAGGGGTGCACCTACCCACTGAGACAGTGGAGCTGATCTATTGGGAGCTCACCAGGGCCAGCTGGACTGTGACTGAGGGGGCATAGGATAGAACTGGACTCTCTGAACATGGCGAACGATGAGGGCTGATGAGACGCAAAGGACAATGGCGCGGGGTTTTGATCCTGCTTGATGTGCTGGCTTGGTGGGAGCCTGGCCAGTTTGGATGTTCACCTTCCTGGATGTGGACGGAGGGGGGAGGACCTAGGACTTACCACAGGGCAGAAAACCCTGACTGCTCTTTGGACTGGGGGGGGAGGGGGAGAAGGGTGGGAGGAGGGGGAGAAGGGTGGGAGGAGGGGGAGGGAGGCTGGGAGGAGGTGGAAACTTGTTTTTTTTTCTCCTTTTCTCAATAGAAAATAAAAAAAAATACAGTTTCTGTGTGATTATTTCAGGGCTGAGCAGCCAGGAACGAACAAGCGGCCTCCTGCTATAATCCTGACCCAAAGAGGACTGTCTTCAAGCTCTGTAGACTCATGGGACCTGCCAAACTAGAACTTAAAGTTCTTTGGTACCCATAACCCTTCATCACTTATTTCTCCTTTTAAAATGTGAATGTCTATTCTATACCCACCTTACCTTGTATCAAGGAAGTTCATTTCAAAGTTTTACAGTTGTGTGGCTAGTTGTCTTTGGCCAGACTGGGTGTTTCTAGTTCCCAGCATCTTGCTCAAATGATTAAAGAAATCCACACAGATCACAAAGTAGCAGGTAGATTTACTTAAGTGCAATGTGAAAGTACAGGGTGTAAATGCATCATGGAAGCTCTGTAATACCAGACTATGGTTTGAGATGGCACATGAAGCTGGTGATGGTGTTAGTAGATATGGGCTTTGGAACATAATAGGTATTTAATTAGGTCATGAAGGTGAAACCATCTTCAGGGTGGGAAAGTGGCCGTATCCAAAACAGGAAGAGGGTTTCTAGTAGAGGTGAATTCCCTAGCAGCCTGGGCTTGCATTATCCATCCCTCCAGCCCTAAGAACACAGATTTCTGCTCTTTGTGAAAGTGGAATGCAGCTGTGCTGACTAAGGCAGTAGGCATGACATTTATATAATCAATTTGAAGTAATGAGGGCACTTGCAGTATCAAGAGCAATGGGCCTGGAATAAGATCAAGAGGGCTTCTCAACGTTAAAGAATCCAGAGTACCAAAATCTTCACCCTCTCTTCTGTACCCAATTAAGGATGACTTAGTTCTTCTTGGAAATTTCTAATGAAAACTTTGGTGTTAGGGATTCAGAAAAAATGTCCGGTTGCGGAATATGCTGCACATAGCCTGGTGAGCTTGGAAGCCTGTGGTCAGCTAGGTAGGAAGTCCCTGGCCCATCAAGCATGGGCTGGCCTGCCCTCAGGGATAATTTCTGATGATGATATGCTAGGGTATGGGTCTTGGCCCTTGAAGCGTCTAGATAAAGTGGAATTTATAATTATTTCAAATGATGAAAGGGCAATGATGGACAGGCAGATTTCACCCATGGATTCTATCCAACAATATGAAATAACTTTGAGGAAAAGGACTTAAAAATGGATTACTTAAAGCTCAGTGCATAGAAAGTTCAGTTCAGTAATGAACCTAGAGACTTAGCTGCCCTAGATTAGGTCAGATGGTCATTGTCGGGAAGGGTTATGTTGTACCCAATTCCATTCACCCCTGCTCATATACAAACCCAGAAATAAGCTCTTGCAAGTAGGAATGACCTGTGCTGTCTTACTGTGCAAGGCAGGCCCTTCTGCAGGTGCAGTGGGCATCATGTTTCACACTGGGCTTTGGTTTTTGCTATGCATGAACCCTGCTAGAATGCACAAACTGTTGCACCTACGGTGTCCTCTTAGTGATGGTAGTAAGGCCATGAAGCAGAGAAACTGCTTGTCCTCAATCCTTTTCTACCACCTTCAAGACCTAGAACAAGAGTGACCACTCACTGTTTGCCTTACTCTAACAGACTGGCCCCTACTTGGCTCCACCCACTCATCATAGCATCCATAACAAGCAAGCAGAATGAGTAAGTCCACAGATACTCTTCCCTCGTGTATCTGTAACAGGGAGTACCAGATGGTTAGAAAAGTTTGCTTTCATCCAGTGTTTTTATCAGCTTCTATACACTTTATGTAATAGGCTCCATTATGAAATTTTTATACAGGTATGTATTCCATTTTTATTATATTACTGCCTCATCCCCCTTCACCATTACCCATCCCCTCTACTTCCCAACTAATCATCATCTACTTTCCTACCTAGCTTTGCTACAGTCTACATTAGAATCCATGCAACACCCAGCTAATTTCCCCTATGATAATTGTGTAATCTAATTAATTAGAAGATCTAACAATATAGTGAGAGACCAGGCTTGCAAGGCAAAACTGACTGCCTGTATATTGCAGACAAATACAAATGATTCCATGGGTAAATATTTTTGTATGCCTAGAAAAATACACAGGGAAAACATTGGTGAACTAGATTATTCCTATTATTCCTTAAGTGTTTTTCTCAAACATCCTTCCATTAAAAAATACTTTATTCCTGGTAAGTTTATTTTCTGCCTTAATGTCAAACCCAGGGATCTCAATAAAAAGAGCTAAGGTGTCCAAAGAAATAAAATACTGAGAAGTATTGACTCATCCTCTGCCAATCACTTCTCCCCGTGCATTGCTGAGCTCAGTGGAGATAATAGCTTTGACCTCTTCATCTTAGACTGTTCTGTAACTGCTTATGCTTACACTGTCCTTTAATCTGCCCATTTCGGGGACACTTCCTTAACATTCTGTGCAAGATAGACTGAGTTTCATTTTAGAACAACTCTAGCTAGCTTGCTTTTCTTCCTTACTCGATTTTCTGTGGTTGAATTTCTATTTTAGCTTTGGTTGTATCTGTTTTATTAAATAAGGATATATGCCCACACTTATTTTTAGTTTCATTAACTTAGATATTATACCTGGAATATGTGTTCCTTTGGAATATTCATGCTTTTTATTTGGACAGACTATGTTGCCCAGGTTACTTCAATCTGTAGATAAGAATCACCTTGAACTTCTGATCTCCCTTCCTTCATCTCTAGAGTTCTGAGGATATACCCCTGGTTGGTGCTGTGCTGGGAGTTGCACCCAGCAGTTCAGACACGCTAGGTGGGTACTCTACCAGGTAAGCTACAATCCTAAGCCTGAATTTTCAAGTTCTGGGATGGTATCATCATCTCTGTCCTCCATCACCAGCTTCTAGCAGAACCAATCTCTCTTAACCATCATCAAGGCAACAGGCTGTGCTCTTCTATAACTCTAACTCAGTTTTCTGTGCCTGCTTTGTAGATTTGCTCCAGTATTGATAAACCAGTAATAACACACAGCTATAATATATGATACAATATGATATATGATATGATATGACATAACATACTGATGCATGTCAGAAGTCTTAAGCAGACAGAAAAGTTCCTCCACTTAAAAACTGAGTGATGTTGAGCATACCACAAGAACTTTCTAGACATTTTCTATTTCGTATGATGGTCACTGTCCAGATTTAAGCAACTTTTCACATTTAAATGAAATTCAAAATTTAATATTTAGCTCCTTAGTCAATAACCCACATTTAAGCTGAGAGAAACCCAGAAACCACATATGACTAAGGGCTACCATGTGGTACTGTATAACTATAAATCAAGTCCACTATCACAGACATGTCTATTTCTGCCTTCCAAACTGTGGGCATTATGTACTACAGAAGAATGCAGGATTATAGAAAGTAAGCTGATACGAATTATCCTCAGAGCTTAGGAGAGATGAACTCAGTCATAGGCAGCCTGAATGTAGGGAAACCCTTCAGTTTGGGGGGATTGGGCCTATCTACGCATTGCACTATGGGCAACATAATGAGGCACTGGAGGGAGAGACAGACCCTTCAGCTACACAGTGTGGCAGTTTCTTGTTCTTTTAGGATTATGGGATGGGTTGGGGCATGACCCATGCCATGTGACCTAGCCTGTGTACCAGGAGTCATGAGGCACTGATAAAGACTAGCTGTAAGTCAAGACAGTTGGATTTGGAAGGCACAGACTTGTTGCAGTGGACAGAGGGAGATCTCAGATCTTTGTGATATTTGAGATCCCAGTGTCACAGCAGCACACTGCAGCTTGCCTTGAGAGAAGGACACTGTGGGAATTGTGACCTGATTTAGGGAAGGAAGAATGGCAGCTAGAGCATCAGAGGGAGTGATCCAATGGTGGGCTCAAATGTGTGGGGTAAAGAAGACAAACTGTGTGATTTCCAATTGTCTCCTACCTCTCAGGTCCTAGGTTCCTAGAATAGAGGGTGGACCTTCCCAATAGTTTCCAGGATCGCCTCACCATAGCCACCATTCACTCAAAGGGCAGCAAAAATATAGTAGGATCAATGTGTCCATAGGAAGATGGTCTGATCCAGGGGCAGAGGGATACTGTCTTATCCGAGACTTGCTGGGCGTTCAGGGTGTGTGGAGTTTATCAGGATCCTTCTAGCCTTCTACTTTACATGACTAGTTCAAAACCAGTGTAGAACACACTCAATGATGTATCATTTTGCCTCTTACAGGACCTGGCTCTCACTTCACTTTACCCAGTGCACATAAGAACCCCAAGCCCCACAGCAGACTGAGGCTAGGTGCTGTGCAAGGCAGTGGCCATCACTGATCTCCTCCTTCCGTTACATGTTAATCATTTTGTAATAGGAACACAAAGAGCTGATAGATATAAAGTCCACACAGAAAAACAAATCAAAGGAGGCGTAAGTAAAATTAATCTATCCATTTTCATGCAGGTGTCCAAAAATGCTCTATCATTGGCTGTATAGCCTCCTCACCAGCAGGTTAAGGCTTCTCAGAGGAAACTGCAGAAAAGCAGACAGCGTAGAAGCAGAAAACCAATGGAGACAAAGGGGCTTAAAACCAACCATAAGAAGGTTTAAAGCAGAAAAGTTTCTTCTCTACTACAAAAGGCAAAATTGGGCTGGTGAGGTAGCTCAGTGGGTAAAGGCATTTGCTGCTAAGCCTGAGAACCCGAGATCAAGCCACAGGCCTCCCATGGAGGGAGGAGAGAAACTGAGCTTCTCTCTATTCCACATCCACAGCTAATGGCACATGAGCACCCCTCACAAAGCACATAAACAACCTTAAAAATCAGCCAGGCACCCCTATGACACAACAGCATCTAAATCATGAGCAATTTTACACAGCACCAAGAAGAATTATTTGTCCTAATTGCCCGATGTCATGTGCTGATCCATTCCTCCTAGAAACCTAGAACAAGGCCTAGGATAGGTTAGAGTGTCAGGAGATGTGACCAGTGGTGGGCTCTGTGCAGCATCTGTAGGATGTAGTGTAAACATAGAGGAGTGTTGGCAAGAAGTGGATTTCAGGACCTCAGCAGACCATCTGTGACCGCATCCTAGCATTTAGACAGGTCTCAGAACGTAGATGCTTTCTGAAATCTGTATTAATGAAATGGAGACCATATTGGCTGTAAGTACACATAGGTTTTTAAATTTTTGATTGTGTGTGTGTTGTTGTTGTTGTTTTTACCTTTAGCAACACAAACCACAAATCTCTACATTCGCACTAAGAAGTCATTGGAGTGACAGAAGAGAACTCATGAAAAGCTGTGTCTTGAAGGTCTCAGCTCTGACCCGTAGGAGATGGCCAAAGGCAGCGAGGTGATTCATTGAAGGGAGAAACATCAGACTTGACAGACCAGATAGTAGTGGTGAAATTGCACAGACATTCCAAGTCACCTTTCATTCCCCTTTGCTCATGGCCACTCTCCACCTTCTCTCCAGGCCCAGAATTCCTAGCGGATCTGGGTTTTGACTGGTCTCTCCAGTGGGACTTGGGAATAGAGAAGAGTCAGAGCACATACCTTTTCTCTCTGGGCACAGGCAGAAATCATATTCTCTGAAGAGTGCGTGTCACGTGGTGTCCATTCCACAGCATTGCACGTCCTAGGTCTTCTTCACATCTTCCTGTCCCTCGCTCCTGTCAGCATAAACACGTTTCTCTTCTGTTAATCCTGAAGCTTCATTCATGATCGTGATTCGAGTTGCTAAATTAGAGGGCAGCAGAGATGGCTCATGCAGTTAGAAGCCAGAGATTAAATTCCCAACACCCACAGAAAAGCTGTGTGCAGCCATGAGTGCCTGTAACCCCAGAATTCAGGGGCAAGGACAAGGACAGGCAACCTAGCAGAAATTCTGGGCTTCCAGGTCTGTCTCAAGGTGATAAGGGAATGGTTTGGGGGAGGGGAGATACCAACATCCAGCTTCAGTCTTCCTGTGCGTGAACTGGGCACATGCATCTATATGCCACATGCATATACTATACACATGAACCACACACACACACACACACACGCAAACCACATAATACACATCACTAAATTCAATTCTCTTTCAAACCTCAGCCTCCTGATTTACTCTGTCAGAATTAATTCTCATCAGAAATATGAAGTTCTCAAGTTAGAAACAGAACCATGCATCACCTTTCAATGACGGACGGTGCTAAATATTCCCTCCCAGACACTTGATGGAAGGACAAAGTCACGTGTTTGCCAGGGTGATGCTACCCGATGAGGACTGTGACAGTGTCAGGGCCAGCAAAAATGTCAGAATAAGCAGAGTCACTGTGTCGACATTATTTATAATGTGCCCCCATTATTCACTGGGGGCAAGAGGAGGTTGTCTTAGTCAGGGTTCCTATTGCTGTGATGAAACACCACAAGCAAGGAAAATTGAGGAGGAAAGGCTTTATTCAGCTTATACTTCTACATCATAGCTCATTATCAAAGAAAGTCATGACAGGAACTCATACAGGACAGGAACCTGTAGGCAGGAGCTGATGCAGAGGCCACGGAGGCATGCTGTTTATTGGCTGCTTTCAATGCTTTGCTCAGACTGCTTTTTTCTTGAACGCTGGATCACCAGGCACCACTCATAATGGGCTGATGGGGGTACCAGTCACTGATTACGAAATGCCCTCCAGTCTTGCATACAGCCCAATATTATAGAGGCATTTTCTTAATTGCAGTTCCCTTCTCTTAGATGACTTTAGCTTGTGTCAAGCTGAAATGAAACTGTCTATCACAACCGGCCCCTTGTCAACTTGGCACAGAAGCAAATCACTGTTTAGCCACAACCATGCCTATATTATTCACCCCCAAGATCTCACCTTAAAATCAGAAATAACTTTAAAAGTCCTGTAGTCTTTGCAGATTCAAACACATTAAAGTTCAGTCTCTTTAAAAGCCCAAGATCTCTTTAATAAGTTCGAAATCTCTCCTGTACACATTAAAATTAACTTAAATCCTTTCTTACTTCAAGATGGAAGAACCAGGGCCCAGTCACAGTCAGATCAAAACAAATCCAAACTTCAACCGTGTAAATAACTTAATGTCCAGTATCTGGGGTTCACTGACTATTCTGGTCTTCTCCAAAGGGCTTGGGTCACTTTTGTGACTCTGCCCCCTGCAGCACAAAAAAGCTTATCTTCTAGGCTTTAACAGGCTTCACTCCGAAGCTACTGCTGCTACTGGTGGTTATCCCATGGGACCGGCACCTCCAAAACGCTGCTGCAACAGAGCTGCACTTTTTACTAATAGGCTCTCCTGAGCTCTCTTCAGGGACTCCAACCCTGCCACACTGTGCCAAGACTCAGCTGCTCTCCATGACCCCTTCGTGCCTTCAAAACCAGCACCACCTGGGTGACTCCTACACTCCCAAGTTCGGCTGCCAACGTTAAGGCCCAACCATGGCCATTCTAGAACACAGCTTCAGTGTGCTGACTCAGGAAACACTTTGCAGACTACTTCACCTCAACAATGATGATTTCTTCTTAATTACGATGAATTTTTCAGCTCCAGCTGACCAGTACTGAGTATCCCGGAAAATCATAGTCTTCATTTTAGTAGTTCTAGTATCTTGTTAATCCCAGCTGATTCTTCAGCCCCAGCTGACCAGAACCACAGATTCATAGCTTGGAATAAGAAACGGCCTGGTAGAGTCTTTTTTCTCCTCTGAAACGTCACAAGCCAGGCCTCCATCATTTGTATTGCCCGCAACATTCTTCTCTTCCAAGCTCCTACAGAACAGCCTACTGAGGTCTCAACACTCAATGACTTTTCTAGTCCAAAGTTCCAAAGTCCTTCCTAACCCTTCGTAAGACACATAGGTCAGTTCTCTCACAGCAATACCCCACTTGGTACCAACTTGTCTTGGTTAGGGCTACTATTGCTGTAATGAAACACCATAATGAAAGAAAATTGGGGAGGAAAGAGTTAATAGTGCTTACACCTCCACATCACATTTCATCATCAAAGGAAGTCAGGACACGAACTCAGACAGAGCAGGAACCTGGAGGTAGAGACCATGGAGGAGGGATGCTAACTGGCTTGCTCCCTCGAGCTTGCTTAACTTGCTTTCTTATAGAACCAAGGACCATTAGGCCAAAGATGGCACCACCCATAATGGGCTAGGCCTTCCCCATCAATCACTAATTAAGAATATGCCCCCAGGGACTTGCCTACAGTCCATACTTATGTAGGCATTTTCTTAATTGAGGTTTTCTTCTCTGAGATGACTTTAGCTTGTGTTAATTTGATATAAAACTCTCCAGCACAGGGGTTAAACTTGGGCCTTAAATGTGCCAGCTAAGTGCTCTACCACTGAGCTGCATCCTCAGCTCTCTGTGGACTTCAAGCCTAGCTGTCCCTAAATTGCCGAGGATGAGCTTGAACTCACTCAGAAGCCCAGAAAAGCTCTCTAACCTTTTGTCTATCTGCCTCTGACTTGCATGAAGCTGGGACTGCAGTTCCATACCACCGGCCCCATTCATCAATAACCTTGACTTCTTGATCCAGTATGTTTGTTTGAACCAGGTCCTGGGTGTCTCCCAGGAGCAACCCAGGTTTTCCCATGGATGGCACCTGTGAACCTGTGCATGCTCCACTCTTATTTCCCTGTATACTCTTCTACTTAAACCAGTAGTGAGGGGCTCAGTAATCTCCCAACTCGACTTTCCTGAGGTCCTGAGCCTCCTCGATGACTCTGTGTATCTAACATAGCACATTGCAGTCTCTTCCTGGTCTTCACTGCAGCTAGAATCAGACTCAGACTGAAAGCACTAGCTGACCCCAACTGTCATCTGACTTCAGAATTGTCTCCCAAACCCACCCACATTGTAAGATACCCTAACTGATTTCTTTATACAAGTCTTCCTATTCCCTCTTAAATAACCCATATTAAAAGCTATTGTGTGACCTTCCTGGCTGTCCTGGGTCCTATGGCTGAGCCGAGGTCTGCTTTCATTGATGGTCCAGAATGATTGGTGACAATCCTACTGGGGTTGAGGGCAGTGCCCTCTTAGACAATAACTGCACCTCGAGAGAAAGAATGGAGCTGATTATAACCTGAAGATGAATACAGTCTTCTGCCCAAAGTCACCGATTCAGATATGCAGAGGAAATGGGGCCAGAGTGCAGCCCTCTGGAAACAGCTGCTGTACAACGTTTACTGACCGAAATCCGAGTCTTCCTTCTGCTAAAACACTTGAGTTGGAAGGCGGGTTAAGTGAACATTTATATTCAGAACTCTCCCAAGAGTTGGGAACATTTTAATACTAAGAAGAATTTAATGAGTCTTCAGATATTAATAATGCCATTTGCTGCTCTTTACTGTTGTGCACATGCAATGTTTCCTGGGAAATGGACCTTAAAAGAAGGACCAGTAAGGATTTGGGTTCTCAGATGAAACAAACACCATCTGTGCCTCGTGGAAAATAATTGCCTGTATTGTCTTAATTATCGTATGGTAGCATCCGGGACCTAAGATGAGGCAAATGTGGAGATTGTGACGGTGTCCTGAAGCAGACCTCAGCTCACCCACTGGACCCAGGCAGGGGTTGGAGGGACACGTAAGTAGGAGATCTTCCTACCAATCCCAACCTCCATTTCTAGAGCTGCACATAAGTGCTTCCCAACCCATGCAAAAAGCCCATCAGTTGAACTTCATGGTGATTTTTTAAAATTATTCTTATCCCTGAAATATTATTGTTACTGGAATGTTCTGGAACATAAAGTTATTAATCACCAAAGACTATCACATATATTGTCTTGGGGCTAAACAACTGGTTTTCAAGAAAGGTTTAGGAGCTGGGGAGGTGGGTCAGTCAATAAAACGCTTGCCATGTAAGCATGGGGTACCTGAGTGTAGTTCCCCAGAACCCACATAAATAAAGCTGGGTGTGGTGGCACATGCTCATGATCTCGGTGCTGGGGAGGCAGAGACAGGAGCATCCCTGAGGTTCAGTCACCACTTAACCTAGCTGAATCTGTGACTTCCGGGCAAAAAACATTAGGATCCTGTCTCAAAAACATAAGGTGGATGCCCCTTGAGGCTGAACTATTGCCTCAACACACATCCACACAAATTTGAACATACACATCCACATGCACATCCACAAAGGTACATATGCATATGTTCACACACAACACACACACATGATGGAGGAAGGTCATTGGTTAATTATAATAAAGAAACTGCCTTGGCCCATTTCATAGGTTAGAACTTAGGTGGGTGGAGTAAACAGAACAGAACGCTGGGAGGAAGAGGAAGTGAGCTCAGACTCAACAGCTCTCCTCTCGGGAGCAGACACCTCAGAGAGACGCCATGCTCCTGGCTCCTGGGCAGACGCACGCTATGAAGCTCCGACCCAGGATGGACATAGGCTAGAATCTTCCCGGTAAGTGCACCTAGGGGCGCACCACAGATGATTAGAAATGGGCTAAATTAATATGTGAGAATTAGCCTAGAAGAGGCTAGATAGAAATGGGCCAAGCAGTGTTTAAATGAATACAGTTTGTGTGTTGTTATTTCGGGCATAAGCTAGCCGTGCAGGCAGCCGGGGTGCTGGGAATGCAGCCCCGCCGCTCTTATTACTACATAACACATACCCACACAAATGCACAAACACACCATAAAATTTTTTTTTGTAATTGCTTCTTGATGAGGCTTGCTAGACTTAAGATACACTTTGCTTGTATGAAACTACTGACTCATTAGCTTAAGCTAATGAGTTTTGATAGCTTCTATGGTCTGTCATCTTGGGGGAAAATGTGTTTGCCTAGAAGTAGAAAGGGAAAGAACACTGATAGAGATGAAGGGCATCAGAGCAGAGAACCTGTCCTGAGCTGTATAAGACAGGCATTCACCAACTCCAGTTCTCATCTGTAAGATGGGAAAATGGTGGTACACCTCATCTCACCCAATGGAAGCACTTAGCAAGCT
Source organism: Microtus oregoni (assembly GCF_018167655.1). Taxonomy (NCBI): domain Eukaryota; kingdom Metazoa; phylum Chordata; class Mammalia; order Rodentia; family Cricetidae; genus Microtus; species Microtus oregoni. Next base: position 11,422,008 of record NW_024543087.1, on the reverse strand, counting down.
CCTGGCACATGCTGAGTGTCTGCTGAGATTACCCCAAATGGGCGCAGGCCACGGGGCTTTCTGCTAGCCCCTGCCAATTCAGGCTGCAGTCAGTAGCCTGGGCCTTTCTCCATGGGGTGCTCCGTGCAGCCATCCTAGCAGGAAGCCAGTGAGTTTTCACTCTGCAAACCTCTTATTTACATTCAATTACAGCAGACTTCCCTCTGTCACCCAAGCCTGTGCATGTTACCATGGAGATAGCGGTGCTTAGACTGTGAAAGCCCCATAAAGTGTGGACTCAGCAGATTTAAGAGAAGCAAATATATTGCTCTCATTTCTAACAAATATCACGTGGAACATCAACAAATTATCAAAAAAAAAGTGTTTTAGTCATCTCCAGGTCTAGATTTCTTGTGGCTGTATTTCTGCGTATTGATTCAGAGAGAATGAAGACAGCTGCGTGTATAACTTGTTCCTTCTCTCTCCATCACTCCTCCTTCTGCCACAAACATAAAGTGAGAGAGGACACAGAAAATTAAATGAAACCAACGTCGGATTCCACGACTGCTTACGAGGAAAGCTATCTCTGTGCGTTCGCGGGTTTCCATCTAAAGCCACAGCTGAAATGCGGGCTAATCACCAAGAAATTGAGAGGACTGGCTGCTCACTGCTTGCTCACATCCCACAGCTAGCGCCTTCATTATCTCTAGCCCTGCGCATCGGGGAAGCCGGTAGACTTATCAGGAAGGAACACAAGAGTTAAGTGAAGAACAAGGCGAAAAGCGCTAATAAATTCATTTCATTTAGCAGATTTCCAGCTGGTAGGTCCTTCTTGATGGGCAGAGGGAAGCAAGAGGAGTCAGGCCTAGTGACTCATCGCATCCCGCTATGTGAGAGAATTAGATTTAAGTGAAAAGGGATGTTTCCTAGGTAACTACATGATCTGCTTGGGGAACTTCAAACAGGTCCAATTTCCTAACAACAACCTTACTAAATTGATCTACCTCAGACAGCTTTATCAGTGGGGGGGAATTAGATGCCTTTTGTGATTTCTTAGTCTCTGTCATCAGATTGTCTGGCATGTGATGACCCCAGGTGCCACATATCTGACCTCCTGATAGGAATGATATGGGCTCTCATGCCATTGGAAACCAGTTTTCCCTCACCACACCCTTTATCTCCTCGCAAACCCTTGCAGCTTTACCTTTTCATCTTTCCTTTCCTAAGCCTGGCATCAGCTGCTGATAATGCCTTTGCAGCCAGCCACGAGACTCAGTCATTATTAGAGTCACTAAAAATACCCTTGTAGCATTACTCATCTGGGAATCTAAATTAACTCGCTTGCTTTGGGCCATGACAGTGAAGAATCTGTAATTCACACTGACGGGGCATAGGAGGTCAGTCTGGATTTGGAAATGTCCTGAAAATAAGTGAAGAACACATTTCTCTTTCAGCAGAATGTATCATCACAAAGACTACAGAATATTTAATTCAGTTGTCTGTGATGGCTAATCTCCATGTTCAAGTTGATGGGATTTAGAGTCCCCATGGAAACAAATTCCTAGGCTTATCCATGAGTGGGTCTCTACAGTAGGGTAGTGTGGTAGGAAGAGAACATCCATGAAAAACTGAGTGGCACCATTCCATAGGATCGGATACTTGCTGGGCTAACTCAAGAAGAGGAAGGTAGCTGAGAAGCAGCAATTTTCTCTTAGTGCTCCTGACTGCTGGTGTAATGGGCCAGCTGCTTCTTGGCTCTGTCACCATGCTTTCTTAACCATGGTGAACTGTCCAGAGGAAATAAAAGCCAGAATAAACCCCCCTTTTCCCTTAAGTTGCTCATTGGGGCATTTTATCACCTCAAGGAGAAAAGTAATGACTATACAATTATTACAAATATTCAAAGACTGTACTATTAACTGGAGCCCCAAAGATTTTGAGGGTCAAAAATCCTGAAAACCCAGAGAGAGACCTCACCTTCTGCAATAATTGAAAAGCCACACCTATCTCTTACCCTGCCCACTAACCTGTGTTTCTTGTATAACAATCACATTGTGAAACTTAACCCACGTATTTGTTTAACTAAAATGTATGTAGTGTTCAGTAAATGCTGGCTGCTGTTTCTGGTGTTAGTAAAGATGGCAGAAAGGACCCCTTCCCAAAGACCACCCCCTTATAAAAAGATAATTGCAAGATGAAATATCAATGGGAATTTAATAGTTCATATTCAATAATTTCAACAAAGAAAATAGAGTGATCTAACATATTCATTGGTACAGAAGCTTACTTTGAATCCAAACTTCTAAGCTATTTGTAGTCTATTTTTGTGATATGACTTTTATCATCCCCCCCATCCAATCCATTGTCTGATTAAACTTTCTGCACAATTAAATATGAATAGATAAAGAGAAAAGTAGTATAAATATATGTGTGAAGTTATTGACCAGTAAATCTAATTATTAAAAAAATTTATAAGTATATTTTCCTGATTTTCGTTCTTGTTGTCACAGATCAAACCAACTTACTGAAGTTCATGTCCCTCATCAGCACTTAAGGGACAGCCTTAATGTAGGCTGACCAGATTGACCTCGGGAGCACCAAACACTGTTTCATTTTGGACATAATACTGCTACCCAGGATGTGGCTGGTTCTCACTAATACCTGTCAACCAGCAAAGGAAAGGTCAGGGACTTTAATTTCTCCTCCAAGTCCTTGAAGATCAGGTTTGTATGCTGGTTAATTTTTATTACCAACTTGACTGATCTAGAATGATCTTGGAGACACACCGCTGGTGTCAGGGTATTACCAGAAAGATTTAACAGAGAAGGGAAGACACATCTTGATTCTGGGGTGCACCATGCCATAGTCAGAGGCCCTGGACTTAACAAAATGGAGAAATGAAAAAGACAAGGTAGGAACCAGGATGTGTTGAAATAAGGAGCGGCGGGGCTGCTTCCCGCCACCCGGCTAGCTTTATACCCAAAATAATTACACGGAAACTGTATTCTTTTAAACACAGCTTGGCCCATTTCTATCTAGCCTCTTCTAGGCTAGCTCTCGCACCTGGACTAGCCCATTTCTAATAATCTGCTGTAGCCCACGAGCTGGCATACCAGGAATGATCTTAACCTGCATCTGCCTGGAGTGAGAGAATCATGGTGACTCATGGACTCAGCTTCTTTCTCCAGCGTTCTTCTGTTTTCTCTGCCTACCTAAGGGTTGGCCTATCAAATGGGTCTAGGCAGTTTCTTTATTAATAAGAAATCACTCCCACATCATTTCCCCTTTTTCTGTTTAAACAAAAAAGGCTTTAACTTTAACATAGTAAAATTACATATAACAAAAAGTTATCAAGCAAGAATTATAGTTACAATATTTATATCTATTTTATCTTTTATCATAACTAAGGAAAACTATAACTATCTATTCATTCTTCAACTCCATCAAAGACTCCAGAAGGATATAATACTACCTAAGTAAACAAGAAATAAGGAAACTCTAGAAATGATAGAGACATCTCGCTGCCTGGACAGTCACTTAAAGTTCTTTTGTACCGTTGGGGCATCCATCTTCAGCCTTCAGGCCCATAGTATCCAGCAGACATTTTCATCAAGCAGGAAATTCCAAAGACAGTTCAGTCACTTTCTGCTGTGTCCTGCAGAATGTCTCACAGACTCTTTCATGAGTCAGGAACCCCAAAAGATCATCTCACCTTTAGGCAAGTTTAGCAGTCCTCTCTCTGAGGGTTCCTTGTGTCCAGTTTATGCATCAGTCCAGGCAAGAGCAGTTTCTTGCCCAAATGGCTATCAAGCTCCATAAAGGATCCTCTTCGATGCCCATCTTCCTCTTGAAGTAGATTGGTGCTGCCAGGAGCAGACGTGTCTCATTGTCATGAAAAGCCCTAAGTTATTAAAACATTTAAAATGCCATATTCTGCAGTCTTTGAAAGATATGAAGAATGCCTATTTAACTGAAATATATCTCTATATATCTAGAAAATCTAAGTGACATGACTACAAACTTGGCTATTATTTATGATTATCCATCAACAACCTATATTTCCTAATTATACATTACATTTTAAAAATGAACTACACAATCACAACACCTTATTCAAGATCAGAAATACATATACATATACCAAAATTGACCTTAAAATCCATACCAATGCAAATTATTCATACCTATATCATTTCCCCCTTTAAATGTAAAAGAACATTTATAAACCGTATTTGGGAACATGAGCGCAGTTTTTTTCTTTCCAAACTGCTTCCTGCTGAATGGGGCATCTTTAATTAAGTCTTTCATGGTATAACCTGTGTGCTAGTTTCATCTCAGTTGGCGGTTGAGCGAAGCAATTTTCTGAAGATGTTCACAGAAACTTTTCAGGAGGTCATGGTCTATCATACCATATTGGGATAGATGCAATCCACAGGGTCTGGTCCTCTGTGAAAACAAAAGAAGACCCTCTCCAAAGCATCATATCCTTAGACCCAAATTTTGAAGTCATACCCTCATGATATCCATTCTGGTTTAGCTTGGCAGCCCATGTAATGAAATGTCTCTCTGTACTTAGCTCTGTTACAGGACAAAATTTAAAAGAAAACACAATAATACAAAGAATCCAGACTCTCTGTGAATTTTCCATTTTTACGTGGCTTATTTTTCTTTATTTCTTTTAATCTACAACTATCTGTACTCTGTCTCTTTAAAGACTTTCTTTTCTTCTCTCTCTCAAGCCTACATACATTCATCCAACATTGTGATCCATAGAGGTCTTTTATGTCTGAATCTGTCGTATTGTGAATCTATAATTTTTTTTATTATCCAGGAGCATTTCTTAAAATGTTAAGCACTTCTTAAAAACTTAAGTTGCACCATGTAGGGATAATATGGTACTGCCTGTTTACTGACAAGTCTAAACCTTAACTGCGCTGTTATTACAGTAATTACGGTAGTTCCTGCCTCAGTTCAGCATGGCAGAGCTGAGCCAAGCCGCTCCTGCCTCAGAGCCATTTGGTGCCCCTGAGCCACACACAGTTCCAGGCACACAGCAGTCTACACTGCCATCAAGCAAGCCGTAGAGCTTTACTCCAAATGCTCCATTCAAAAGCTCTGTCTCCCACAGGAGCCAGACAGAGATCGTAATGGTGGCACAGCCCAGAAAGCCAGCATTTTAAAACAGCCAGTTTTTTCCTGCTGCTGAGTCAGGAAAATTTCAAAATGGAGGAAGTACCATTTTGTGCTAGTTCTGGGGCCGTCAGGTAGGAGCGGCACTCAGCACTTTAATTCTGAGACTGAGCGTGCAGCACAGAAATTCTTTTCATCTAAGTTACAGCCAAATCTGACATGCAGAGCACTGTGCAGTCTGAAAACACGCCATGCCCTTCCACCTGCCCAAGCCTGATTCGGCTGCCTGCCCAGATGCAGTTTGGGAGCGCTGAGTCATCAGCACGGTCTCAGAGCACTCTCCTTCTGATCCCAAGCAAGAACACAAACATCCAGTCCCATAAAATCCATTGAAATGCTTTAAAGCCAGAGTTCACGCTGGCAGCACAGCCCCAAGAAGCTGCACTTTAAAATGACACAGCGTTTTTTCTGCTGCTGTTGCCGAATCAGGAAATCTCTCTACAGCATGCCACCAACAAACAGCAAAAATCTGCGTTAAACACTCTTTTCCTTATTTTTAAGCCTTCTCAGGTTTTTATGTGGATTTAGTCAATCACGTCTGGGCGCCACTCTGTTGAAATAGGAACAGAGGGCTGCTACATCCCGCCACCCGGCTAGCTTTACCCGAAATAATTACACAGAAACTGTATTCTTTTAAACATCGCTTGGCCCATTATATCTAGCCTTTTCTCGGCTAACTCTCGCACCTGGACTAGCCCATTTCTTATAATCTGTGTAGCCCACGAGCTGGCTTACCAGGAATGATCTTAACCTGCATCTGCCTGGAGTGAGAGAATCATGGCGACTCACTGCCGCAGCTTCTTTCTCCCTACATTCTCTTCTGTTTTCTCTGCCTACCTAAGGGTTGGCCTATCAAATGGGTCTAGGCAGTTTCTTTATTAATAAGAAATCACTCCCACATCAAGGATGCATCACTTCCTGAATGTTGCAGTGTGATCGATCAGCTGCCTCCAGCTCTTCTACTGTGCCTTCCATGCCATGATGAACTGTTTCTCTCAGAACTGTGAGCCTCCTCAAGTTGCTTACATCAGTGAGACAGTAGCTAATGGTTCATCTTTTAGATCTAACCCAAAGACCCAAATATCAACATTTTTTGTATTACCACCGAAAATTTCAAAATACATTTTTGTAGATAATCTTTTAATGTAGCTATGGACTGGCTGTTCCACCTAGAGCCAGATGTTAAGGAGAAATTTTCACATGAAAATATTTCAAAAAAAAATACAAGGAAGCTAGTATTATGCCCTCGTGTGTTACAAAACACTGTATTTTTCCAGCTGTATCTAAAGGCATTATATTCAACTTGCATTTTATAAGCATGAGAATTGTATCATTCTATTATAAAGATGAAGAGTTCATATTTGCAAGTCTGTTGGTATTTCTAATCATTGAAATTCTTGCATTTATTCGGGAAGTCATCACTACATGTGTAGAGAACAGGAGGAAGTCCTCTGTCTCTTCCCCAGAGCATGGTCCCTGAGTGAGCCCAAAGCCCAGGCATGCAGAGTTTGCAGAGGCTTTACCTGGATAAGGAAGGCGTGGAGAGGAAATGGGCACTGGCCTGGCAAAGGCACTTCTCTGGTTTGGTTTCTCATCCCCACATCTCCTTTATCTCTAGCCCTCTCTCTCTGTACTAAACTGATGGGTACCAATGGATTCAATACACAGCTTGTTATCTACAGATGTTCCTTATTTACATAAGTGCTCTTGGGTTTCCAATCTCCTTCTGTTTCTCACTGTTTGTACTTAACAGTTTTCTTTTAAAATGTCACTATGTTGCTAAATGAACAACTAATATCTTGCTGCTATTTTAGGCTTACCTCATTTTTCTTAATCAGTATCACAGAAATGAGCACCTATATCTACTGTCATAACACTTTGTAGACCTACCCACATCTCTGTTCTAGTTATTTGTCTGAATAATCAGAGAGATACACACCCAGGACCAAGAGGCCGAGGATCCAGAGATGACTCAATATAAGTGAATCACTCCTAAGAAAGACTACACATAACTCTATTTCATACACCATGAAGTCACACAAGTCTTCAGACCTGCTGCCCACTGTCCAGCATTCCAACAAACCTTTCATTTGTATAAATCCCTTTTCCTGGACTCCATGTTTTCCTCTAGTTTGACTTACTCCACCATTTTGATAAAGCACATAACTCAGTGTCTCATAAAGACATAGTGGAGATACATTTTTAAAGAAACATTTTCCAAATTTATTTAGTTATTACAGTGTGAACATGTATGTGAGAGAAAAAGAGAGGGAGAGAATGCCTGCCACAGTGTATATAACTATGGAGGTCAGAGGATGGCACCAGGTAGTCAATTCTCTCATTCTATGGTGTGAGTCCCTGGGATTGCATCTGTTGAACTGAATCCATGAGTGACCAAGCTTGGCTAGGATGGCTTGTTAGTGATGCCCAGACATCTGTATGTCTCCACATCCCCAGTGCTGGATTATAAGACAGTACCATCATGCCAAGCTTATTATGTAGGGTCTGGGGATGCAGTTCAGGTCTTCATGCTTGCAGAGCAGCAGGTGTTGTCCTGTCCGAGCCATTATGCCAGCTCCCCTGCTCCCTAAGTTGTCTGATGCACATGTTAGGAGCCTATATTTTCAGTGGGTCTGCTTCTAGCTACCCCGTTGTTGAATGAACCTTGAGTTCTTCAGATCTGTCAACTCGATTTCATATCTGCCTCTCTCCAGCTTCCTGAATTTTACAGCTCTCATCTCATCTCGCACACTCTTCACACTCAACTGTTTCTAGTTTGCTGTTCTCCTTTGCTTTTGTGTGTGTGTGTGTGTGTGTGTGTGTGTGTGTGTGTGAGAGAGAGAGAGAGAGAGAGAGAGAGAGAGAGAGAGAGAGAGAGCGCACAGTAAAGTGGAGAAATAAATGCTGAGGTTAATCCACTTATGCCATTCAACAAAAGAAGAAAGTAAGTTGCTGTTGCCCCTAACAAATTTAAAAATGCATTTTTAAACGCCGTTCAAGGTCACTACATCTGTCCCCGCTTCTCTATAGATAGAAGCAAAACTGGAGAATAAAAGATGCTAAAAAAGCATATGAATTCTTTTCCCTGAAGATACTGAATCCTATACTCCCCATCCTATATGTGTGTGTGTGTGTGTGTGTGTGTGTGTATTGTTTTCTAACTCCATTACTGCAGAAAGTGACCTCATTTGGAAATAGGATAATTAAAAGATATAATAGTTGAAATGAGGTTATCCTGAAGGATAAATCGAGTTGAGGTTTGCCTAACTTCTGTCACTGTAAACTAACAATGGGGCACAAAATAGATTCTCTTGAGCTTCTAAAAGGAAAGTGTCCAGCTGACATCTGGATTTCAAACTTTGGGCATGCAGAACTAGAAGGACATACTCCTGTTGGCTTAAGCACCCAATGGCAGTTCTTCACTTCAACAGCCCTGAAAAACAAATGCAGATTTTGGTCTATGGATGTGGCTGATGCTGTCATATGGGGTGACAAGTTTAGTTTGAGACTCGAGACTGTGAGTTATGAATCTGTGTTGTAGTGAAGAGACTGCTTGTTGGTTTCCATCTGCTCAGCCCTGAAATAATCAGACAGAAACTGTATTATTTAAATCACTGCTTGGCCCATTATCTCTAGCTTCTTATTGACTAACTCTTACATATTAGTTTAACCCTTCTCTATTAATCTGTGTATTGCTACATAGCTGTGGCTTACCAGGTAAAGTTTCAGAATGTCTGTCTTCTCTCTGACTCTGCCTCCTTTCTCCCAGCATACTGTTTAGTTTCCCCACCTACCTAAGTTCTGCCCTATCAACCGGCCAAGGCAGTTTCTTTATTCACAAATAGTATTCATAGCACACAGAAGGGAATCACACAACACCTCCCCTTTTCTGTTTAAATAAAAAAGAAGGTTTTAACTTTAGCATAGTAAAATTACATATAACAAAACAGGTATCAAGCAATAATTACAGTTACAATATTTATAACTACTTTTATTTATAACTACTACCTTTTATCATAACTAAGGAAAACTATAACTATACATTCTTCAGCTCCATCAAAGACTCCAGAGGATATATTATCTAAGTAAACAGGAAGTACATTGTAAGTAACTTCCAAAACTCTAGAATTGACAGAGATATCTCACTGCCTGGACAGTCACCCAAAGTTTTTCTGTAACATTGGAGCATCCATCCTACAGGCCCATAGTATCCAGCAGATTTTTCCATGAAGCAGACAATTTCAAAGACAGTTCTACCTATATGGCAGTTTGTTAATCACTTTTTTCTTTGTCCTACAGAATGTCTGGCAGACTCTTTCATTAAGCAGGAACCACAAAAGATCATCTTACCTTTAGGGAAAGTTCAGCAGTCATTTATCTGTAGCTCATGCATGTCCAGTTAACCAGTTCAGGCAAGAGCAGTTTCTTGCCCAAATGGCTAACAAACTCCATAAGGAGCCTCTTTGATACCCATTTTCCTTTTGAAGAAGATTGGTGCTCCCAGGAGCAGATGTGTCCCATTGTCATGATAAGTCCTAAATTTTTAATCCATTTTAAAAGCCATATTCTATAGTCTTTGAAAGGTTTGAAGAATGCCTATCCATCAGAAAGGCTCTCTGTACATCTAGAAAATCTAACATGACTACAAGCTTGACTATTATAGTTGACTATCTTAACTTATATTTCTTAAGTATACATTTTTAAATCAGTTGGACAAATACAATATCTTAATCAAGAGCAGAAATATACATATAACAAAATTGACCTTAAATTTATTCCAATAAACCAAGATCTATACCAATGCAAATCTCTACAGCATATCCCCCTTTAAATGTAAACAAACATTTATAAACTATATTTGGAAATATGGGTGTAGATCTCTCCAAAGTGCTTCCTACAAATGCTGACAGAGTTTACCACCCCCGCATTACAGACTTTCTTAGACCATAAGAGCCCTTTTCCTTCTGATGCCCCCTTTAAAGTGTAATATATATCCCATAGGTGTCCCATCTGACCTTAGAAGCAGGTATCTTGCTTTCTGAGTTTCTTATATTAACATTGACATTGATGCAAGAACAATTTTGCTCAAGAATGCCAAGTTTCCTGGGTTCATCCCCATCTTAGTTAAATTTTAAGACAATGTTTTAGGCTTTCCAAGTCGGTTATTATATTGATATTATCTGGATAATAGTTGGAGGATATTGAGACAGTAGAGTAAAGGCACTTTTGTGTCAAGAAACCATGAAGTTTTGTAGATGAGAGGGCAGGCTACGATGGGTTGAGATGTTTTCATTCCCCAAGTATGTTGTAACCCTAGTCCCCCTATCTGAGAAGTCAGGCCACTTCAGATTAATTAGTTGTTAGGAGGTCATAATGAAACATAAAATGACTGTCATCCTTGTGAGAAAATAACCATATGAAGACAGAGAGACCCAGAAAGTGTGTCATAGGAAGAGAGGGAGATATCGCGACAGCAAAATTGCACCATCAGACAGCAGGAAGCAGCAGAAAGCTTCACAAAGAGCCAGCCCTGCAGATGCGTTGGTACTTGACTTCCCCCACATGGGACTGGGAGACAATGTGTTTCTTGGTTTGAGACACCCAGACTGAACTTCTTTGCTATAGCAGCCTGTATCAATTCACTCAGTGTTAAACAACAAAAAGAAAATCACAGACATTTTTTAAACTGTTTAGGACTCATCCTTGGAAGTAGTTGAAAGTCAGTGTGACTGCACTTTCTTCTCCCAGTTATTTTTGTAACAGTAAAAGAAAATATATTGATAAAATATACATCCTTTCCTTATCCCAAACTGCACACATGGAGGAGTGGTGCATTTTCCTATTCTATTTCATAATGGAATTATAACAGCTATAAACTCAAGCTACAGAGTCATAGGAACTACATATTTTAATTTAAATGAGAAAGGCCAGACACAGAAATACATTGCAGATGAGAAATGGTAGCACAGCCTTGTTGTTTGTTAGACAGTTGGTATAGAATGTTCATAAGTAGTCAGTTAATAGGTTCATCCGCTCTCAGTGCAATTAACACCACTGCGTAGGAGAGCAGAGTCCTGAATAGGGGGGCACATTGTAGAGAGCTCTCCTTTTCTTCCCCTCTCTGTGACTGTATCCAAAGAACAATCAGTCCCCAAGGTTAAAAGAATGTGCTCCTTCCTAAGCTTCAGGTTCTGAGGATCAAGAAATTCTAAGCCCAAATGGTTCACCTTCCTGAGCTTTGCCTGCCTGGCTTCTTCCTCAGGAAGCCACCACAGCAGTTTACATAACCTTAGGCTCCAAGTTTGACTGCAGCATGCTGCTGGCAAGAAGTGTAGGTAGAACTCCAGTTTGTTGGTAGTGATGCACTTATGTAAATGAGCATGTCCCAGCACTTCAGGACAGCCAGGAGCAAGGATGGAACAGGGATGACCTGGGGATGCAAAATTTGGTGAGTTTTCTTGTCTCTGTGTCATTCAAGATTTCTGATATCCCAGCAATTATAAATTTAGGTCCCCTGGGATGTTTTCAAATTAGGTTTGTAATATGAAACCAACTAGAATGTACTGACTTATTATTTACTTGCTTTAATTTCTAGGATAGCTCATCTTTAAGACTCCCCTCACCCACCTCTCTCTCTATCATATATACATCCATGCCATAGGGATCAGAGACTTCAAGAACTTCTCCAGCATGTATGTATGTATTATGTATGTATACATGTAGACAACCCCTCACAAAAGAAAGTGGAGCGATTTCTTTCCTGCTTGATCCTGGTCTCATCAATGATTGTCACCATGCAATACTGCATGGTAGTGGAAGTAACACGAGGACTTTATAAGCCTTTTCTTCATTGCCCAATTCTTTGTATGCTCTGGACCCACACCACTTCTGCAGTGCTGAAGAGAATCACCATGTTTACCACGACTCCTAAAAATGGTTTTCCACTTGGGACTCTTGTTATTTGAGGAATGTTTATATAGCTATAGGTATATTCATATACAAATAGGTACAGAAATAAAAACTGTTGATAATAAATTACAAAGAAATTGATTTTAAAACAATTCTTTGTTACACATATACGTTTACAAACTTTTAAGATGACATCTGCATATTAATAAGAGAGATGTGCTTGTTTGTTTAATGTAATCCAGTCCTAAAGTGTGTACTAGTCTGAAATTTACATGTTGAAGAAAATTAGTAGAAAATAATTCAAAGTCTTTGTTTTCCATAATTAAGCCATTACCTTTCTAAAAGAGCAGAAAACATTGTATTACAGTTAAAAAAAAATGACAGTTTGCAATAGAATTGCATCTTGAGGGCCAGCCAAGGTGCTTCAGGCCCCAGTCATTGGCATGGCATAGCTGGAGCTTGCTCAATACAAGTACATATGTGTGTGTTCAGAGACAAGGCTGTGGTGAAGATGCACGACGCAGCCCAGGCTAACACTGACAAACAAACTTCAGATTCATTACAGTTTTGACTTTGGGTTGATTTTTGCTCACAGCATTTTCAGAAATCTTACCATTGCCAAGTTTTTCACAGATCCCACAATCTGTTATGCCACCCCATGAGGGCTTCTGACCCACAGTTTAAGCTTTGATAGAGAGACAGATGGAAAAACTTCCAAACGTCACCTTGGGTGCTGTTGCTCCAGAAACCACAAGGGAGATGCCAAATATGACCAAGCAAAAGACCACTCCCAGCTTAGAGCAACCAAATTACCAAATCTTAAAAGATCATTTTAAGTAATAGTTGTCTTAAACCACTGAGTATGGAATGCTAGTGGCCCATTCAGTATGGAATGCTAGTGGCATATTTTTGGTAAGAAAACCAACTTGTATGCTCTATTTCCAGATTTCAAGCATTTATTTACTTAACTTGCAACATGACATTTATACTCTTGTCACAGGAGTTATAAATAATAGAAATGAGCCTCATATAATAGTATGAAAAATATAACATTTTCAAGTTCTAATATCACATTTGTAAGAATTTATACACATTAGTCAAGAAAAATCTTTATTATACAACAAAATATAGTATTAGTTGAGATGACTTCATCAGACCACAAATCAAGTAATCATTTCTGGGCCCATTTCTGGGAATGGTTTTGCAATCAGAAGCACCTGCCAGGAAAGTCTGATGGCCCAATGGCCCGAGTTTGATCCCCAGAACCCAATTAAAGTGGAGGAGAGAAGCAATTCCATATAGTCTTCCTCTCTACTTACACATGCTTTGGAACACACACACACACACAATTATTAATATAATAAAGTGTGAAAATCTGCTTTTACAGTGAAGAAACAGAAGGACCACAACATCAGTACCACCCAACAGTAGCAAGTTATTTAACCAATGCGTCTGATGCTGAGCCTATTAACGGGTGCTGCTAATGAGCTGGGCCAACTCATATGTTTTCATGGAAGTGGTTAATGCTGAAGGATCTAAAAGAGGTACCCCAGCTAGCACAGATCCTTCTATCTTGCTCATTCGCCTCCTGAGGGGAGGATGTTCTCAAAGACTGGGAAAAATCTGTACATGTATATCCTCTTAAAACATGGACTTGGGGGCTGGAGAGATGGCTCAGCGGTTAAGAGCATTGCCTGCTCTTCCAAAGGTCCTGAGTTCAATTCCCAGCTACCCACATGGTGGCTCACAACCATCTGTAATGGGGTCTGGTGCCCTCTTCTGGCCTGCAGGCATACACATAGAAAGAATCTTGTATCCATACTAAATAAATAAATATTTAAAAAAAAAAGACATGGACTTGGAATGAAACACTGGACTTCAGCCTTAATGTACCCAAGCAAGTTATAGCATGAATCCTAAAGGAAGCAATGGAGAAGTGAAGGGTCCTGCTTCTGTGAAGGTACCACAGTGTTGCATGGCAAACTGATGGCTGGGAATACACGGAGGAATGTGGGTCTCTTGTAGTCTACCACACACCTCCACGTATCATTCTGGACATCCAATACATTTGATCACCATGTTTACCTGCCACCTGATCCAATGGATCAATTTATGTATTCCTACAAAATGAGAAAAAAAACATTTGTCTAAATTCAGTTAACCACCTGGAGAAACAGTAAATAGCTACCATGTAAGCATGAGGACCTGAGTATGAGCCCTAGAAGGCACATACCTCTGTATGTGACAAAGCCTACCATAAAGGCATACAGTTATGAAAGCTAACTTGTGCTAGTTGGCAAGTTCCAGTGTAGCATGGCAGGGCCAGCTTGTTGCCATTTACGTCCTGCCCAGTTCCCATAGCCAGTAAGCCCCCAAAGAAAATCACACAGAGGTCTACATAAGTTATAAACTGATTGACCCATTAGCTCAGGCTTCTTATTAACTCTTAGAACTTATATTAACCCATTATTCTTATCTGTGTTAACCACATGGCTCAGTACCTTTTTCAGCAGGGATGTCACATCCTGCTTCTTTGGTGTCTGGACAGGACTGGAGAAAGAGAGCATCCTTCTTCCCAGAATACTCCAGTTCTCATCGTCCCTCCTCTACTTCCTACCTGGCGACTGGCCAATCAGCATTTATTTAAAACCTAATTGACAGAATATAGACAATTGTCCTGCACCATTCCAGGACAAGCAACAGACCCCATCTCTCTTAAGCAGCAAGGTGACTGACAGCGCCTGTGGAATCACACCTGAAATTGACCTCTAGCCTCTACATGCATTTGCCCTCTGCAGATGTGTCCACCTGCACCCATGAGCTCCCTCCTCTCTCTCTCTCTCTCTCTCTCTCTCTCTCTCTCTCTCTCTTCACATGTTAAAGTTTAATATACAAAATACAAATCAATGCTTTCAATGAAAGATGAAGAGACAGAGATGCTCAAACCCATTTAAAGCTAAAGTATATTTTGAGTCTATATCCCCTAATGACACACCTTTGAATCTATGGCCACTAAGACACACCTTGGAGTTTATAGTAATATACACACTGATATGTTCAAAATTATCTTTGTGATAAAAGAATAATTTAAAAATATGAAACAAAATACGCAAAGAGATATTTAAAATATCTAAGAAAATACTTTTAAATGTTCAGTCGCCTACTCTCGGTAAAATGGAAATAGTAACCCATCAAGATTCTTCTGTTGTGCTGGGAACGTTTTCTGTCTTGTACTATTTCTCCTAACTTAAATTGATAGGCGAGGAGCACTTAGGAAGGGTTCAGGTGCTGGGGAATGTGATGAGGATGCCAGAAAGGAAGATTTTTCATAGCGAGCTCTTAGAATGCTGTGTTGGTAAATATATAAATAATTCCCAATTGTTATGATAATGCCCTGTCTCTCTCTCTCTCTCTCCTTAGGTTCTTTCTCCTGCTGTCTTTATTTTAACACTTAGGGATAATTTTCACAAGGTTACCCCTTCTTCGTGTTCCAGTAGATGTAATTACATTTATTTCAGAACACACAGTTAAATTTATGGAAGCAAAAACAACACTATTTTTATTTATAACCCTGGTAAATTTTAATAGTGAGTTTACTCTAGCAGTGCATAATACGGTAGCTGAGATATTTAACATGATTATGATTGAATGTCAACCCTGGGGAATTGCTCAGCAATGCTTTTTTTCTCCAGTCTACAGATTAGTGAGAGAGCACAGTGCTAGACATCAGAGGAGATGCGCAGAATCTCAACCAGGAAGCAAGGCACCTTGGGCATTCATCTTTCATCTGGTTCAGTCTTTCTTATGGCAATTCCCATAGCTCTGCATCCACAGCACCCATTGCCAGGGTTCCACAGTCCACAGGTAGCTCCTTAAATGGAAGGCTTGGCTTCTTTAATCTCCAAAACAGGGGTGCCCAGAATTGTGCTCAATCACTCTGTCCTAAAATGAAAGTATATATAGTTTGTAAGATACTGAACAAATTACTTCAGTTCTGCTGTGCTTCTCTTTTTAAAAATTATTTTTAGCTACTATGCAAAGTGACAGCACTATTGTGACTCTTCCCCCCCAGCCATCTTTCACACACACACACACACACACACACACACACACACTGGTTTGCTTTGGTCCACATCTCTACTATTTACCCAGGTCTACCCTTTTCTTCCTTCAAAATATCCCTTCCTACTTCCTGTCACATATATTGCTTCATTACCCTTTCGTAAGAATTCTCAGTCTCGTTCCCTTTGACCCCTCTTCTCTCATATTATCTTTTCACTGTCATGCCCTACGTTAATACATACATTCATATCTGGATCCCACGTGCCTGAGAAAAGGCCATGTTTGGCTAATTTCCCCTCTCTTAATGATTTTCACTTCCAACTATTTTCTTACAGATGTCCAGATTTCATTTTTCTTTGCCGTGGAATAAATTTCTATTGTGTGTATGTATATTTTCTATATCCGCCACTCTATTGATGGACTTCTAAGCTGGTTTGATATCTTGGCTGTTGTGATTACAGGAACTGACATAACAATGCAAGTACCCAAGTCTATGTGGACTTAGAATCCTACTTGTGTTGTCTTTGAAGCCATGGGTAAGACTGATTGCTCCATTAGTCTGGCTTGGCCTATTCACCACGGCAATCTGCTATTTATCTCAGTCACTTTCCTGACACAGAGGAAGCACATGTGGTTGCCACGTATATATCTTGGTCTCTCTAGCACTTGAAAAGTATTTGTCTCTGTAAAGGAATAAGACCAAGAATGAAAGGCCAGAAGAAATAGATGCTCTTGGCTAGCCATGTACAGTCCTTTATCTAGCACCTGTACCCATTTCCCATCTGCTGCTAAGTTAGCCTCTGTCTGGTCACAGGGGATGCTCCATCAACCACCTTGACATCCACTATTCAAAGTACTGCATTCAGAAAATGATTGTCCTGTGTTGAGATGGGTCAAATCTATGGTGTCACTCACGCTCCAGAACCATGTTTCTGTAAGGACATGGGGCAATTTTTCAACTCTTCCCCAGCTACCTGTCACTGGAAGCCATCTCCAAATTAGTCCAGTAATGAGACTCATGGCAAGCATAATTAGATCCTAATCATGAGACAATATTCTGGAGTCAGTGAGGCACCACCTTTTCCAATCATAGACTAGAGAGTCTACTCTGAGAGAGACAAGCTAACAGATGGGGGATGATGAATCCCTCATCCACTGAGCACGCAGCATGTAAGCTGAGGTTGTCAACAAGAGATAAATGCATCATTTGCTTTGCCTCCAATATCAAGGCCTATTTCAGGGATATTTCCTGAGAGGAGCTGACCACAGAACAGAGTTCTAAGTTCTGAACAAAGTATCTGAGTTCATTTGCATGAAAGTTTGGCCAAGGTCAAGTCTCATATTTTTCTCAGCTATGATGACAGACAACTGGTAGGAGACATGTAGTTGTGGAGAAACAAGTTAAACTGCAGACCAGGCAAACTTGTCAGAGAGAAACTTAGAGGGACTAGAATGTCTCTAAGACACTAACTTGGGCTAGGGTGGGAGTCCTAGTTTCTCCATGGCATCCACTAACTCTTGGTGCCTTTGCTGTTTTTACCACCAGGTGATAATGAAAGTCCCTACTCTTCCCTAGAAGATGGAGAATCTAGAAGTCTCTCCCAACAGGTGAGTGGGTGTGGAATCAGGCTCCTGGTGCTGGCTGGGTTCATTACCAATGGGTACAGATGAAAGTCTCTGGTGTTTATTACATTCATAGACACTAACCTGTTATGTTCTCAGACCTCTAGCTATGCTAGAGGACTGAAGCAGGCTGCTAAAGAGCCCAACATAAACATAAACACCTGGATATGGCATGCAAGACACAAGGAAGCTAACAAAAAAAGTGCCTTGGAGCTAGATCAAAAAGCAAGTCCACTGTTCAATGGCAGTCGACCAGACAAAGGGCAGTTCCTTCTTCTTTTCAATGTACTCGTTTTTTGTGTGACATCCGTATAGCTATCTGAAGTCTGAAAAGCTAAGAACTCAATGAGAGAATTTAGAATCTAAGTATCCAAGTTAACAGTCTACAAAGAGCATGAGAACATTTAACCTCTGCATAACCCTTTAGCTTAATTGGCTATTTGGGGATGCTGATTCAAACAGTGTAGGGCAAACATATTGGGAACCATTTCCTATAACCTACTTGATGCCTTGCTTTGGTGGAATTCAGCCACAATGCATTGGCTTCAAAACCTGCACATCTGCCTTGTATGCCTGCCTCCATCATGTTCTTTTATTAAGATGATCTTGCAGGGCTAATGCAATGTTTATATTTAAATCATTTTGTCTGTCAATCAAGCATCATGCCTTAGTCAATCTTATCTGTGGATTAAAATGGAAGGGGAAGGGAAAGTGGAAATGACTTGGCTGGTAAATCACGTAGAAAATCTATTCGTGGTGTATGTCACAACGTATGTGTTGCTTATGAGAGTTTAGAACAGAAAGTTTGTCCTTTTGTAAGAGCTGTTGGTTGCCCAACTCATTCCTGTTCTCCTTAAGAGTTCTGTAAGGATATACATCTTCACTCTCATGTTAAGGTTTTGGTTAAAATATCAATGTATCGTCATTACAAAAGAATTGCATCGTTATATTCAATGTCATAAAAAGCTTTACTTTATTATTCTATATTCTATATTCTTACTTTAGTAAGTCACAGCAGTCCTTAGATTGTCATTTTTGTTATATTCAAGATGGAGTAAGATTCTCTATCCCCAGGCTTCTGCCTGTAGTCACCATCATTCACAGGACCACAGGTATGATTTTTATTAAACCACATCACTCAAATGGCTTACAATTCTGTAACTCTCCATCATCAATAAGTTGTGGTTCAGATCCCAGGACTGACCTGAGAATAATGTGTTTCCTGGAACTTGCCCATTTTGATGCTCAGTCTCCTCTGCACACACAAGCACTGTATCAGTCCTGCCGTGGAGGTCAGCATTTGCTACCATGACCATCGTCTTGCTCTATGTGCACGTTTGCAAACAACCTATACTTTCCATATCTCAATTCAAAATCTTTTTCTCATACACCTATCTGAACCTACATAGTCTGTGTTTCATTGCTTTCTGAGCATATATGTATGCATTTCCATTTTGACACAAACCATTATGTGGCTATGTTCCCAACTCTCCCTTAAAGGCTAAGTTCTCCTAGGGCAAAAGCAGTATTCCACCATCTGGATTTCATATGAGACAGGCAATGGTGTTTTTTTTCATGAGTTTACATTAGAAAATTTGGCTTAAGAAATAGAGTTCCAAGCACAGAGTTGAGCACCAGAGAAATGTCTTATTGGACCTAAAACGCCTATACAGGAGAGATAAGGGATTGTTTAAAATTATAATCAATTGATCCAAATGAATCTAAGGGCATAATAGAAAGAGAATATAATCAAAGAATATAATACCAGTATTAACTCCTCAGTCAAGAAGAGAAAGCAACGAACTTGTGCATGCCCTCTAGTGCTCAGCTCACTCTCTCTGCTCTCATACAGTTTAGAATCCCCTGTCTTGGGAATGGTACCACCCACAGGGGATGAATCTTCACTTTTCAATTAACATGACCAAGGTAATTCTCCACAAATATGTCCACAGGTCAACCTAGATAGCTCTTCATAGGGATTCCCTTCCCAGATCATTCTAGATTATGCCAGGTTGACATTGAACACTAAACATAGCAGGCCAGCACTATACCATATACACTGGTCTATAGCATGCTCAGCAGAAAACATTTCATCAGACTAATGACTTTTCAAAAAGAAAACTAGAATAATAGTCTGCAGGACATCTCAGGCTAATTCTTATTCTGCATTGGGGGGGACATATAAGTGTCATGTGCATGGGGGTAAGTACTTGGAGGGTGGGTGGTATGCGTGTGAGGGGTGTTATGTGTATATGGACTTGTTTGCATATAACCTGCCTGTGGATGTATGTGTGGAGGCCAGAAGCCAGCTTCAAATATCTTCTATATTGTTCTCCACATGTATGCAGCATCTGCAGGTAATGCGCTGTTCCCAGGTATCTTGCTGTTCCTTCTGGTAACAGGGAGGGTTTCCTCTCTAATTTCTCTTTAGACTGTGCCATCAACATGCCTGTCATGTTTGAGTGTTTTCTGAGAAGTCCAAAGTCTGCATAATGATCATATTGGTGAGGCTCAGTTTCAGCATGAAACTTTCCTTCTAGGAGATGTGTAGTTGTGCTCAGTGCTTAAGCTTCTTTTCAACTGGACCCAAATTCAGGTCTCAGCATCCATGGTGGGTATCCCACAACTGTTGATAACTCAGGTCTCAGCATCCATGGTGGGTATCCCACAACTGTTGGTAACTCAGTTCTCAGCATCCATGGTGGGTATCCCACAACTGTTGGTAACTCAGTTCTCAGCATCCATGGTGGGTATCCCACAACTGTTGATAACTCAGTTCTCAGCATCCATGGTGGGTATCCCACAACTGTTGGTAACTCAGTTCTCAGCATCCATGGTGGGTATCCCACAACTGTTGGTAACTCAGTTCTCAGCATCCATGGTGGGTATCCCACAACTGTTGGTAACTCAGTTCTCAGCATCCACGGTGGGTATCCCACAACTGTTGGTAACTCAGTTCTCAGCATCCATGGTGGGTATCCCACAACTGTTGATAACTCAGTTCTCAGCATCCATGGTGGGTATCCCACAACTGTTGATAACTAAGTTCTCAGCATCCACGGTGGGTATCCCACAACTGTTGATAACTCAGTTCTCAGCATCCATGGTGGGTATCCCACAACTGTTGATAACTCAGTTCTCAGCATCCATGGTGGGTATCCCACAACTGTTGGTAACTCAGTTCTCAGCATCCATGGTGGGTATCCCACAACTGTTGATAACTCAGTTCTCAGCATCCATGGTGGGTATCCCACAACTGTTGGTAACTCCAGTTCTCAGCATCCATGGTGGGTATCCCACAACTGTTGATAACTCAGTTCTCAGCATCCATGGTGGGTATCCCACAACTGTTGGTAACTCCAGTTCTCAGCATCCATGGTGGGTATCCCACAACTGTTGATAACTCAGTTCTCAGCATCCATGGTGGGTATCCCACAACTGTTGGTAACTCCAGTTCTCAGCATCCATGGTGGGTATCCCACAACTGTTGATAACTCAGTTCTCAACATCCATAATGGGTATCCCACAACTGTTGGTAACTCCAGTTCCAGGGAATCCCACATACACAGGCCTGTTCACATATGGGAGAGAACACACACACACACACAAATAGTTAAAATACAGCTTTAAGATCTCTTTTACTTTGAGCCAGGTATTGTGGCCCATGCTTGTAACTCCAGCACGGGGAACTCTGAAGCAGGAGGACAGATCATGATTTTGGGATCATTCTGTGCTACATAGAAAGTCTTCAGAAGCTATAATCAGCTGGATGTGATGGCACAGACCTTTAACACCAGTACTTGGGAAGCAGAGGTAGGCAGATCTCTTTGAGTTTGAGAATAACTTAGTCTACATAGTGAGTTCCAGACCAGCCAGGATTACATAGTGAGACCCTGTCTCAAAAACAAAAGGAATCAATTTTTTTTAAAAAAAGCAACCACTTTAATGCTTAAAGTTCCAAAATCTATAGCATCAGTTTCTCCAATTCCAGCATCCCGACTCACCATTTGAAATCCACGCAACAGACATGACCTTGTGATTAAATAGCTGAACCTCAGAACTGTGGAGAAATAGTTGTGATTTTACAGCTACCAATGTGTCCTTGGAGTCATTGCTCTCCTGAACATCAGTTTTATATGTAACACGGTGAGTGAGTATAACATTCCTATCAGATGAGACTGTACACCAGAGAGTGACAGAATCCGTGGGCAGCACAGGCTGAGGTTTGCTGTTAAAATGGAGGTTGCACAGCATTGGAAACATTTCCTCTAGCTGCTCCTCTCAGTCATGGACAGACAGGGCCTAGGAGAACTTGGGCATTGTCTGTGTGGAAAAGATAAATATCAGAACCTTAAAACAAAATAGAAAAATTTATTGTGAAAGCCCTCAAACTTAGCTGTCAGTCCACTGCTCCCACATCATTGGAACAGAGAGACATTTTCCTCACTCCAGAGAAGAGACTGGAAGAGTGGAAGGTGTTGTGTGCTCTTTCTACCAGTCACACCGCTTTACACACCCCTGTTTGTGAATGCATGCAAACCTCTGTGTATGTGAGCATGCACACATGCGCGTGTATGCCAGTATGTGTTCAAGAGAGCATATGTGCATGTGTGGAGGCCAGGAGACAACCTCGGGCATTTTTCAGCCATCATTCCCCTTGGTTTTTGAGGAAGAGTCTCTCACAGGTCCAGAGGTTGCCAGGTAGGATATGTTGGCTACTCAGTGTGCCAAGGAACCCACTTTTTTCCTGCCAGTTCTGAGATTATAAGCACAAATCAATATGACTGGCTTTTTTTTATTTTATTGAGAAAAGGAAAAAAAAGTTTCAGCCTCCTCCCAGCCTCCCATTTCCCTCCCCCTCCTCCCACCCGATGAACAGGGGATGTATTCACTCATAATTGGTTTCTAGCAATAAATAAGGGTCACGGAGTTTACAATTGGTGAACCTAAAGAAGCTAAATAAGAAGGTGAACCCAAGGAAAAACATATAGTTATCCTCTTGGCTATGGGAAGTAGACAAAATTGCCGGGGAGAAAATTGGGAGCTTGGGGGTGGGGTGCGATGGGGGTAAGGGGAGATGGGGAGAGAAAAATGAGAAGGGGAGGATGGGGGGAACTTAGGGAAACAGGATGATTGGGATAAAGGAAGGTTGGATAGGGGAGCACAGAAGCACAGTTCTTAGTTAAGGGAGCCACCTTAGGGTTGGCAAGAGACTTGAACCTAGAGTGGCTCCCAAGAGCCCAAGGCGATGTCCCCAGCTAGTTCCTTGGGCAGCTGAGGATAGGGAACCTGTAATAACCCTATCCTATAGCAATACTGACGAATATCTTGCATATCACCACAGAACCTGCATCTGGGGATGGATGGAGATAGAGACAGAGGCCCACAATGACTGGCTTTTTAACATGGGTTTAGGAATAAAATTCTCATCTTCATGCTTGCATTAGGAGCTTGGGAGATAACTCAGTGGATGCCTTCTACACAAGCATAAAGAACTGTGTTTGAATCCTCAGCACACATGGAAAAAGTTGGCTGTGGCTGTAGCTACCTGAGTGTCTAAAACTCACAAGTGAATTTTGCTCCTGTGGCACAGAGACAGAAGGATTGCTGAGCCTCGATTACTGCTAGCCTACTTCCAGACTCAATGAGACCCTGCCTCAAGGAAATATGACAGAATACGATAGAGTAAGGACTTGACATTCTCTTGTGTGCACATCTGCACATAAGTGTGTGCACTCACGTTCACATAATAATACACCAAATACACCACACATATACTGGTGTACACACACCAGTAATAATAGTAGTAAACCATTTTAGAGGGCAAAGATATAAATAACCTTTGCAAAGAAACTAGCATGCTCAAAACTGCTATGCAAATGAATAATAAAGTTACTTAGATTAGGAGAGCCAGGAAGGCCAGCCAGCTTCAAGACTTACTGTGCAGCTGTAATTGACGACTGCAGTGAACTACTAGGGTATGCGGTGGTGTCTATTCCTTCAATCGTTATCTTACAGAGAGATGTAGCAGGCTCCCCGCTTTCTTGGTCATGTGGATACCTCCCTCTGAGCTAAATGCCCAGAATGACAGGGAGATCACCTGTGTGTCCACAGATCCATGAGATCGTCTACTGCCTGGAGAAATTCCAGGTTCGATACAATAAAAAGCCTTGGGTTCTGGAACTCCGTGCATTTGGGGCTATATTGCTCTTGCTTTCCTGCTGCAGGGACCAGCCTAACTTCTCCTTTAACTAACTGGTTTTCGAGAAACGCATTTTCTTACAGCATGCCTTACAGAATCTGAGAAAGACAAAACCATTCTGTCTTTCTCATTTTTTTGTTAAATCCTCTGGCACCTATCCATTCATTTATTCAGTTTGAGAAACAGGGTCTCATGCAGCAAGGCTAACTTCAAGATCACAATGTAGTAAAATCTGACTTCAAATGCTTTTCCTGCCCCCCACCTTCCAGCTGCTGGGATTACAAACATGCACCATGACCAGCCTCCCCTGGAAACTCATCTCAGCATCCACTGCAGAGAAATTATAATAAATATGCCATCTGGGAGGCATTTCTTCTTTTTTTAATATCTTGTATGATTTCCATTGTTCTTTTGAATAAGAACACAAAGCACCAGGTTTCATTACGACATTCTTCAAACACATGTATCATTGTCGGTGTACTTTGTTCATACTGTATCTTTGCTGTTTAGCAAGATGACATGATGGGGATTCCTCTCTGTATGCTGTGAATACCATTGGTTAATAAAGAAACTCTTGGGCCTGCACAGGGCAGAATAGAGGTAGGTGGGGGAAACTAAAACTGAATGCTGGGAGAAAAGAAAGCAGAGTCAGAGAGACACAGTGTAGCCACCAGAGGGGAAAGACACAAGTAGCCATCTGAAACCTTGTATATATATTTTATATTTTAAAATATAAAATAATAGAAATGGGTTAATTTAAATATGTAAGAGCTTGCTAGGAATATGCTATAGTGATTGGCTAAGCAGTGATTAATGAATACAGTTTCTATGTGGTTATTTTGGGAGTCTGGGCAGTTGGGAAATAAGCAAGCATCCTCTTACAACAGTGACATTATCACAAAAACATGTCTTTGAGATTAGAGAATTCACCATTAACTAATTTGTTCATTTGGGCAGGTCACATTCCCTCTCTGGGCCTTATTGTTGCTTCTTTGATGTTGTTTTTGTTGTTGCTGCTGCGGCTGTTGTTGCTGCTGATGGTGGTGGTGGTGGTAATGATGGTGATGATAATGATGGTGGTGATGATGATGGTGGTGACGGTAATGATGGTGATGATGATGGTGGTAGTGATGGTGGTGTTGGGGCTGGTATCAGTCAGTTCTAAGGGCTGATTATGTAAGACTATTCATGAGAAAATCCTGGATCTATGCATGATAGACAGTGAGTGCTTGGGAAAATCCCACCTCCAAAGTGTAGTTCCCCAATTTGCCTGCATAACCCCAAAGTGCACCTAGCAGCTCTTAGGTTTCTCAGGGTGATCCTTATCTTGAAGATATTCTCTCATGGCTAAGCTCACTCTAGGATGACTTAGCTTTGTTGCAGTGTTTGATGATATCAGGCACCATCTATGAATTGTAAGATTTCCTAATGTAGATTCTTCATCTATCGAAAGGGGCAGCGGATTCAGAACATCAGCCCACAGAAGCTGGTGCCCAGGAAGGGGATATAAAACACAGATGCTCTGCAATCTACACAGGAACTGGACAAAGTTACCTGGCTGGTACTAGCCTTCTATCTCCTGAACAAAGAGGAGGGTGAAACTGCATTTTACCCCTTGCTAACAATAGCTGTGCCCTCATCGGGCTCAGTGGCCCTTGTCACTAAAATGAGATGACAAAGGAGCAGAGACTGGTGGCTTTTCCTGGAGGTGTGCAGAAAGGCAAGACCCACATTCATCTCTGCGTGACAGGACATGCAAATTAAAAATTAGAGCTGGCTTGCTCTCCGCAATACCCAGGTCAGCAATGCAGTCATCAGCAAAA
Organism: Microtus oregoni; assembly: GCF_018167655.1. NCBI lineage: Eukaryota > Metazoa > Chordata > Mammalia > Rodentia > Cricetidae > Microtus > Microtus oregoni. The sequence goes on along the minus strand of NW_024543087.1, from coordinate 11,396,220 downwards.
ACAGCTTCTATTTATATAAAAGGGCACAGGAGGGGGCTCAGCTCCATTTTATCTCACGTCTTAGTTCCAGCTCCTCCGGAAACAAAGGGCTGTGGCCACATTGTTTAGAAAGTTCACTGTGGAAATGAAAGCCACACTGGGCCAGCATCACAAACTGCTACAGACTGAGCAGGTTTAAACATCAGAAACTTACTTCCATGCAGTTATGAAGACTGGAAGTCCACTTCTGAGCATCGGCAGATTTGATTTCTTCTCTCCTGGGCTTGTAGGTGACCATCTTTGCACTTTCTCATCACCTGGCCTTTCTTCCAGGCCAGCATGTGCCTGAGCAATCTTTGGACGCAAAGAACACTAATTTGTCAGGTTCATGGTCAGAAGTACTGGAGACTGAGGTGTTGTGTTACGGAGCGGCGGGCTGTGTCCCGCCACCCGGCTAGCTTTACCCGAAATAATTACACGGAAACTGTATTCTTTTAAACACTGCCTGACCCATTAGTTTCAGTTTCTTATTGGCTAGCTTTTACATATTGATCTAACCCATTTCTATTAATCTGTGTAGCCCACGAGCTGGCTTACCAGGAATGATCTTAACCTGCGTCTGTCTGGAGTGGGAGAATCATGGCGACTCCCTGACTCAGCTTCTTTCTCCCAGCATTCCATTCTGTTTACTCCGCCTACCTAAGGGTTGGCCTATCAAATGGGTCTAGGCAGTTTCTTTATTAATAAGAAATCACTCCCACATCATTTCCCCTTTTTCTGTTTAAACAAAAAAGAAAGGCTTTAACTTTAACATAGTAAAATTACATATAGCAAAACAGTTATCAAGCAAGAATTACAGTTACAATATTTATATCTATTTTATCTTTTATCATACCTAAGGAAAACTATAACTATCTATTCATTCTTTAACTCCATCAAAGACTCCAGAAGGATATAATACTACCTAAGTAAACAAGAAATAAGAAAACTCTAGAAATGACAGAGACATCTTGCTGCCTGGATAGTCACCCAAAGTTCTTTTGTATGGTTGGGGCATCCATCTTCAGACTTCAGGCCCATAGTATCCAGCAGACATTTCCATGAAGCAGGAAATTTCAAAGACAGTTCAGTCACTATCTGCTGTGTCCTGCAGAATGTCTCGCAGACTCTTTCATGAGTCATGAACCCCAAAAGACCGTCTCACCTTTAGGCAAGTTCAGCAGTCCTCTCTCTGCGGGTTCTCTGTGTCCATTTTATGCAACAGTCCAGGCAAGAGCAGTTTCTTGCCCAAATGGCTATCCAACTCCATAAGGATCCTCTTCGATGCCCATCTTCCTCTCGAAGTAGATTGGTGCCACCAGGAGCAGATATGTCTCATTGTCATGAAAAGTCCTAAGTTATTAAAACATTAAATGCCATATTCTGTAGCCTTTGAGAGAGATGAAGAATGCCTATCTGAAATATATCTCTATATATCTAGAAAATCTAAGTAACATGACCACAAACTTGACTATTATTTATGATTATCCATCAACAACCTATATTTCCTAATTATACATTACATTTTAAAAATGAACTACACAATCACACCTTATTCAAGATCAAAAATACATATACATATAACAAAATTGACCTTAAAATCCATACCAATGCAAATTATTCATACCTATATCATATCCCCCTTTAAATGTAAAAGAACATTTATAAACAATATTTTGGGAACATGGGCGCAGTTTTTTCTCTCCAAACTGCTTCCTGCTGAATGGGGGCGCTGTTAATCAGATCGTTTAGGGTGTAACCTGTGTGTCAGGTTCATCTCAGTTGGCAGTTGAGTGAAGTAATTTTGTGAAGATGTTCACAGCAACTTTTCGGGAGGTCGTGGTCTATCATACCAAATTGGGATAGAAGAAATCCACAGGGTCTGGTCCTCTGTGAAAACAAAAGAAGACCCTTTCCAAAGTATCATATCCTTAGACCCAAATTTTGAAATCGTAATACCTTTATATCCATTCTGGTTTAGCTTGGCAGCCCATGTAATGAAATGTCTGTCTGTACTTAGCTCCTTTACAGTCAAAAATTTTAAAGAAAACACAATGTACATAATCCAGACTCTCTGTGAATTTTCCATTTTTACGTGGCTTATTTTTCTTTATTTATTTTAATCTCTTAACTATCTGTACTCTGTCTCTTTAAAGACTTTACCCTTTTTTTTTAAGACATTTACTTTATTCTCTATATTCTTATTCTTCTCTCTCTCAAGCCTATGTACATTCATCCAACACTGTGATCCACTGAGGTCTGTTATGTCTGAATCTGTTTTATTGTGAATCTGTAATATTTTTACTATCCAGGAGCATTTCTTAAAATGTTAAGCACTTCTTAAAAACTTAAGTTGCACCATGTACAGGTAATACGGTACCACCTGTGTCCTGCCCAGTCTAAACCTTAACTGTGCTGTTATTATGGTAATTACGGTAGTTCCTGCAAACCAGCACAGTTCAGCAAGGAGCAGCCGCTCCTGCCTCAGATCCATTTGGTGCCCCTGAGCTGTGTACAGTTCCAGGCACACAGCAAGTCCTCATTGGAGCCGCACTCAGTAGTTTAATTTTGAGACTGAGCATGCAGCACAGAAACTCTTTTTATCCAAGTTACAACCAAATCTGACACGCAGAGCACTGCACAGTCTGAAAACACGTCTCTTTCACCATGCTCTTCCGCCTGCCTAAGCCTGATTCTTCCATCTGCCCAGGTGCAGGCGGGGAGCGCTGAGAGCACTCTCCTTCCGATCCCAAGCGGGAACACAAACATCCAGTCCCATAAAATCCATTGAAATGCTTTAAAGCCAGAGTTTGCACTGGTGGCACAGTCCCAAGAAGCCGCACTTTAAAATGACGCAGCTTTTTTTTTTTTTTCTGTTGCTGTTGCCGAATCAGGAAATCTCTCTACAGCACGCCACCAACAAACAGCAAAAATCTGTGTTAAAGTCTCTCTCCCTTATTTTTAAGCCTTCTCAGGTTTTTAAGTGGATTTAGTCCATCACGTCGGGCGCCATTCTGTTGTGGTATAACCTGTGTGCTAGTGAGGTTTCAACATGAGTATTTGTGGGAGCCACAATTCAGTCAAATCTTGTTGGTTAGGAATGTGGGAGCATGAGGGAGAAGATTCAGTCCACAAAGACTGTGTCATTAGAGCACAGCACGGCGGGACACACTATGACATCAGCACTTACGTCATTACAGAAGGGCATGGTGGAACACACTATGACATCAGCACTTAGGAGGTGACAGCAGGAAGATCAAGATTTCAAAGCTACCCTCCGATACAAAGGAAGTGTGAGGCCAAGAACGTGGCATAAGCAGAGATGACCAAGAGCTTCTCTTTCCCAAAATGCTGAAGGCAAGTTCTGACACAAGGGTTATCCTGTAGCCCACAAGTACACACTACAGTTTCTTAAAGTGCCTGCTCTCACACATCCAAGCACATGTGCATGCATGTGTTTGCATGTGTGCATGTGCACACACAAAGAGAGAGATCTAAAAATAAATAATTCCTTCTGAACTCCTGGCACGCATGGTACCTAAACACGTTGACTGGATTCTATCCCTTTGTGAAATATTCTCTCTCCTTGATAGCCTGACACCACCTCTCTCTGATTTGCACCTGATTCTCTTTTGCCTCTTTATCTAAAGAGTTCTTTATCTGACCTCTAAAGCTCCCACTAACTTACCTTCAGGCAATCTCATCCCTCAAGGCAAACAAAGCAAGGTCACTTTATAAGATTTGTAACTAGAACACACACACACACACACACACACACACACACACACATCCCTTAAGGATTCTGTACCTGTACCTGTACAACGTCTGTTATAAGGATATCGTACCTATACAAGGTCTGCAATACGTATATTGTACATGCACAATGTCTATAACTAAACATAGCTTTGCCTTTGGGAATATTCCCTTCCCTGTTTTCCCAGGCTCCTGTGTGACAAGCCCATGTTTCAGACTGCTCAGACTTCTGGTCCTTCCTTCCATTTTCAACTTCTCTCAAATCTTGTGAAAAACCATCAGCAAATCCTGTTGTCTTGGCCGTAAAGAATACACCCAGAATAGGCAGTTGTGGCACACACGTTTAATCCCAGCGCTCGGGAGGCAGAAGCAGGTGGATCTCTGTGAATTTGAGGTCAGTCTGCTCTACGGAGGGAGTTTTAGTACAACAAGAGCTGTTACACAGAGAAACCCTATCTTGGAAAAAAAATACACCCAAACTCAAGTCCTTCTCCCTCTGGTCACCGTGATCCTGTGGGTCATTAGCTTCTCCCATTTGGTTTATGGCACAGTTTCTTTTTCAAAAGAATCATTTTATTTTTAATTATCATGTGTGTGTGTATGAAGGTCTATGTGGGGGCATGTGCACATGAGGACAGGCATCTGAGGAGGCCAGAAGATGGTTTTGGATCCCTGGAACTGGAGTCAAAGATGGTGGTGAATGGTCAGCCCCACACTGGTGCTGGGAACTGAACTTGGTTTTTCTGAAAGAGCAGTAACTTAACTTCTGAGCCAGCACTCCAGGCCACACCAGTTCCTTATCCACACATCCAGTCATTTATTCTTTCAAAGGACCCAGAATCATCTTCTTCATCTTGGGCCAGAGTCTGCCACTCTTCTGCTGAGTCTTTCCAGTATTTCCCCAAACAAAGAGACAGCAGAGGGCCTGGCGCTGGCCAGGTGTCACTCAATCTGGCTGCTGTGTCTGTGACCCCCACTCTTCCCATCTTCCCTTCTCTGCTCTCTCTATCATTCCCTGTCTGTCCCTGGTTCCTGGGTAAGTTCTCTCCCCTCCCCATCATCCTCTGCTTGTCCCTGGTTCCTAGGTAAAGCTTCTCCCCTCTCCATCAGACCCTGGTTCCTAAGTTCTCTCTCCCTTCTCCATCATCACCTGCCTGTTTCTGGTTCCTACATAAATTCTCTACCCTCCTCATCAGCCTCTGCTTGTCCCTGGTTCTTAGATAAGAGTTCTGCATGAGCCCCTGCCTGTCCCTGGTTGCCAGGTAAGTTCTCTCCCTCTCCATCATCCTCTGGTTCCTAAGTGTGTACCCTCTCTTATATACCTGCTTATGTTTTCTCTTCTAAAATCACATTATCCCCCACAGCCATGTGACTTCATCCCATTGTCCTTCAATGTCTCGAGTACCTGGGGGCTTCCACAACCAATCTCTGTAAAAGAGCCTGCCAGCTCCCTCCTTGTTACTCCATGGCCCCTTCTGCTTTTTTCTGGAAGGAAACACGTGTCTTTCCACCACGCTGTGTAGTTTACTCCTCATTTGCTTATGGCCGGACTTTCTTCATTAACAGGTAATCAGCAATTTTCGATTTTAGTTGCAGTATGGATCCTCATAGACTATTAGATGTTTAATAAATGTTTGACAGAAACTAGATAAAGAAGAGTCACTTCCCTTCGTGGGTATGGCCACTGACAGTTTCCCCACGCCCCACACCATAGGAATCTGAGCCGCAATAATTGACTTCGGAGATTATAAAGTCCAGTGGACATGAAAATGAGAGGGAAATGTATTAGGTTCACAGAGGGAATGGAAGAGAAGAATGGGATAGGTATACTCACGATATATTTTACACATGTATGAAATGTTCAAAGAATAAATGGCATATTGACAAAAGGTAAATGTGTTCATGAGTGGAAAATTATAAGATGTCTTAATTATAAATTATAAAATATTATATATGCATCTGTCAAAAAGTCTTCCAGTCAATTCTTTAAATGCCCCTTGAATGAAGAATTATCTTATTCTCTGTATCTACAGCTTCTCCCCCAAAGTTGAAGTTTAATAAATGTTGGAGTTGAGGCTATAGATCAGTCATTAATAAACTCATTCTGAACCGAGGGACATAAGCTCTTGCTGTCTTCAGCAGCATGACCTCATAGCAAGGCAGATGGCTTGAGCTCCCTGCTGTGTGTTTTCGTGAACAAGAACCACAGCACAGATAATTGTCTATTTTTCCTCACTAACATATGCAGAAGGCAATTCATGAATGTCAATGCCGGACACTGGTGTTCAGCAGTTTCCTCTTTGTTTATTTGTTTGTTTGCATTGGAGACACAATCCTACTTGGTCCTCAAATCCAGTGTGTATATGAGGATGGCCTTGAACTTCAGATCCTCCTTCCTCCTGAATGTGGGACTGCAGGTGTATACCCTTTTATGAGGTTCTAGGAATCAAATCCAGGACTTTCCGCCTGTTAGGCAACCACTCTGCCAGCTGAACGACGTCACTAGTCCTGAATTATTCTTACCCATTTGTAATATTATCTTATTCTTGCTTTAACTGTAAAGTCATCCCTTTTCTGTTTTTGATCAGCTGTTCTTGAAGGAGAGAGGGACATGGAGGACATAGCAGATAACCCCCCACTGTGTGCGAACAGCACTACCCAATCAGCCAGTCTGGGCTGGAGCACTCAACCAGAACTGCAGTTAGCATTTGAACTTGCAGCTTTTATGCCTTCGAAAGCCACCTGAGCGGAGGGTGGCAGACTATGACCCTTTTCTGCAGGCCAGTTCCCCTTATGCTAGATTACAAAGGAAAGTTTGCTTCTTTGCTAACATTATCCACTGCCTGGAATGAGAAATCACATCCCACAGAGCCTGGACTCTGCTTTTCTGATGCAGGCTTCTCCTTCCTTCTCCTGAGAGAAGAAAAGTGTATTGTGAACTTCTCTAGCCACCAGATTACTCTGTTCTTCAATTATAAAGAAAAAAATCTATTCAAAATCTGTGCTTTGGCATTAGGGTGTAATAAGATAACTCTAACTAGGATTGTGAAAAATATCTTATGATGTCTGGGGAGAGCAGTAGTTGCTCTAACAGGAGGCTCCTGAAGGTTCAACCCTGATGTTTTCATTTAGACTCAGTACCAAAATGGCTTGCTTTAGTACTGATAGAAAAACAGAAATGGAGACTATAGTAGAAACTCCGCTGTGATGAAAGTCCGAGAGCCAGAATCCAGCAGTAGCTCCAGTACTAAGCAAGCCATATGAGCCAGCCCTGGATATCCTGAATCTCATTTTGAGTCACAATTTTCCAAGTGACTAATTCTAAAAGTTGGAGTAAGCCTCTGTACCTAGAAGTCTCTGTTTCCCCTTTTTCCCAAAGAACAGCATCTGAAACTTGTGAAGTAGTAAGGATGAGAAAGTGTAAAACTCTAAAGCCCAGGGTGTGATTACAAAGTTGTTGATCACTCAACAACTCAATAATTCCCACCCAATGCCTTTGTTATAGCTACATTGATTCCAAGTCTGTGCATACTCTTCCCTTTGAAGCAGCACATCTTTCTTCTGCTGGATAGCTATCCAACCCATCATTGGCTTTGCGAAGCTGGCGGGATGTCTTATATATAGCTCCATTCACAAAATCTGATGGAATTTTTGTCCTCAGTATCACATGTTTCTATATAAGTGAGGTCACTAAAGTGCATTGGCTAAGTTCTTTGAGCTTGCAATTAAAGACAGAACACTCAGATATGAGCAACAAAATAGACTACAATTTGTTCATTCATTCCCATCCTCAACCATTCATCATCCCACCAGTACATGGGCACACTCTCTTTGTGTAAATGAAGCAGAGCAGACCTCTGTGTTCTGATGTATGTGAAGCTGCTCCCACAGAGCGCTGAACATCATGTCCTAATCTGAGGGCCTGTTTATTGGCAGCACACCTCAAGACATCTTGCCTAAGCAGGACCATAACCTCCTTTCCTGTGCATTTTTCATCCCCACTGCTCAAATGACTGGAGAATTTAGCAGATAATAGACATCCACCAAAGAGATGCAACTTGAAACTGGATGGCTGGCAGGATACTGAACACTTTGCTACAACCAATCCCATTTCTTTATCCTAGTATGTCTGAGATTCGGCATCTTGTACCTCCCCTGTAGACGAGGATAGAGGGGAGTGCTCACGATATAACAAGTGATGCATCTGATGGAGGGTATGGACACCCAGCCTTCCATCATTGAATTCCCAAGTGTCAGTACTCTGATAACCTCGGCTGAGATCTAGAGCTAGCCTACTTGCCACCTTCCAACCCTCAGGTCCTGTCCCCCCTGTTAAGGTTTAGGAAGCAAGAGAATAAAAGGCTTGAGAGAAGTACACGGTATTTCATATCAGAAGTTTGTTAGTGTCAATCCTGGGGTTTAAAGCACAGTTTAAACCCCGGCAACATGAAGCAAGAGATTGGAGACAAACCTCTGCATGGTGGGCAAGGAGTCCTGGAGCTTGAGCCTTACATAACCCGTAGACAGTCCCATGGGAAGAGACAAGGCTAACCAATTGTACCAAGCTCAAACAGTTGACAGCCTCTGAAACCAGGTACTTCCTGCCTTTTAGGCCAAGAGAAATTTCTGGAAGCCTTATTGGGGGTGTGGAGGGGTTGGCTACTGTGGTTGTATGATGGATACACTGGCACAAATTGGCTCTAAATGAGGCCCTGAACACATTCATGAGGTGTTCTGCCTCCACGAATGTAAATAAGAATGCTCAACGCAGGTGGTCCTCATTCCGCTAATCCTTCTGACCTCACCTCTCTGGAGGACAGCCTGAGACCTGTATAAAACAAATGCCCAGGGCTCCCTAGTTTCTCAGTTCTTTCCTTCTGGCCTGGCTTCTTAGACTCCTGTTAATGGTCTCCCCCTTTGACGCCCACCTGAGCTCTCAGTTCAGAATCACTTCTTCAATTCCAGGCCATGGCTGGCACTTCCTTAAGCTTCTGTCAGCCTGAGGCCAGGGATAGCCTGAGGGAGAGAAGCATCCATAACTTGAGGCTCCCCCATTCCAAGTCCGGCTACTACTAAGAAAGTGCCCGTGACCACTTTTTAAGCAGAAATAGCAAGCCAGTCTTTCATCTGAAAGTTTAAGAGAAAAAACTTCCCCTAACACCCTCACTGTCACACCCAGAAATTAGTATTTTACAGTCGTTTATTTCACGGATACCAAATGGAAAGTATTGTTTTTACATTAAAAAAAAAACTATTTTTAGCTGGCAAAGGGAACAAGATGATATATGCTCCAGTTGTCAACTGTCTTTTAAAATGTATGTAGCACACTGGAACTCATAAATATTTAAAAGGACTAACTAATTATCTGAAGCTCCCTGGTCCACTTTTAAAATGATCATTTCCACGGGGAGCCAGGAGCATTTGTTCATTGTCAATGTCCAGATGGGATTATCATATTGGAAAACTTAGCTCCCCTGCTTGGCACTGTTTCTGTCACTTTTTGACCCAGTATCCACCCCTTAATTCTTCATCTTCCCCGCACCTATAGCCCCCTTCTTCACCCACCCCATGTCTTTGTCTCCCTCCAACATCTTCATCACCCGACATATCTTCATCACCCTTGGTGGTTTGCAACACCACAAATTGGCCAGGTTTCCCAAAATAGCTGGATTAAAAACATTTACAGAGAGAGGCTTTGTCTGACCTGGGAAGGTCATAAGCAAAGACGAAGGAGACAGTGACATGTCACCTTTCTCTGAGTCATCAAGAATGTCGAGGCAAAGACTGGGAGGAGGATTCTGCTACTTGGGATACCCTAAGAACACACACATGTACACACACATGTACACACACACACACACAACTCATACATGATAAGAGATTTTCCCAGATGAGAGATAATAACAATGTAGTAAAATAGAGAGAAACATAGAATTTTATCCCAGCTACTTATGGATCTTTCTGTGCAGCTTTCTTTCTTCGTCTGTGTGTGTGTGTGTGTGTGTGTGTGTGTGTGTGTGTGTGTGAAGGAATGGGTGTGTGCACAGGTACCTGCTGATACACTTACACATTGTGTGTGTGTGCACGCATATGTGTTGGTATGCAAGCATGTGTATATGCATGTTTATCTGTGTGTGGATATCTGTGTTTACAGGTACATACACACGTGGATGTGTGTCTGTTTGGGTGGGCCTGAGGTTGATATCAGGAATCATTGCCAGTTACTCTCCACCTCACATACTGAGGCATCGTCTCGTGATGAACTGGAAACTCACCGCTTTGGCTGGTGTAACAACTGGCTTGCTCCAGAGACCACCTGTCTCCACCTCCCCTACATTGGGATTGCATGTGAGCCACACCACACTCACGCAGCCTTTCACATGGGCCCTAGGGATCCAAACTCCAGCATGCATCCTTGCACTGTAAGCACTTCGCTCACTGATCCATCTCCGGAGCTGGCTGTGCAGTTGTCATCAACATATTACAAAGCAAAGCTCATAATCCTTACCTTGTAGCTTGGTGGAGAGAAGGAAGGATACTGTCGGAAGCATTGCTGGGAAGCAACAGCAGCGCTTCACCCACGAGGAGCTCCATAATTGGTAGTGATTATGATTTTTATCTCACCCTTTTAAAGTAGCATCACATTCTACGTTATTTCAAAAACGCTCTTACGTTAATTTATAAAGTCTTCTCACCCTGAATATGGTGAGTGAATTTTAAATGTTGCATTTTCTAGGCGATTCAATGTCAACATTATTAAAGCAGATGATAATTTAAGCCCACATTACTGGTGGTCTTCGGGTCTGCAGAAACATGTAGATCTGTCAGCTATTATGAGACTGCAGAGCGGCCCCTCATCAAGTGAGTTTGTTCTGTATTGATCTTCTCTGTCTTTTCCACTTGCATGTAATTTCTCGGGGCAGACATGGTGTGCTTGTTGTAAAGGCTCCTTGTGGAAAGCAGTTTCCAAACTGATGCTCATTTATACACCAGATAACCGAGCTTGGCAGGACTTGCAAATACTCAAAGGTTCTGTTTCTGGAGTATAGGGAAGACAATCTATCGTAAAAGTATTACAATAAAAAAACACCTAGGGAAACTCGGATGAGAAATAGTCAACATGATTTTAGTGCAAACCAGGGGTCTTGAGTCACACAAACATCAAGGAACTTATGGGGAGAAAGGCACTGAAATCAAACATGAATAGGTGTGGGATTCCATATGCTTCCCATGAGCCTGGAGTCTTCAAGCTGAGAGGGAGATCCTAACAGCAAAATGTGGTCACGAGAGAAGGATGTGGGTGGCACTGAGAACACCATCCACCGTGTGAGGAAGTGCTTCTTCTTCAGTAATATGACAGACCAGTGCCCCCATCATGGCACCTCTATTTTTGTCTGCTTTTCCGTGAATTTTGAAAAGGGATTAAAAGAATTCCCTGAAAATGCATGGTTAGATATTTATGCTTAAGTATGTAGTGCTTACTCTTGAGGGTATAGCCTTGAACTGTTCAGGAGGGATAGGCAGAGGGACTGGTGGGATCAGTCTAAACAGCATCATGCCAGGCCAAACACCATCAGCACCACAGATAAAACTCCTTTGGCTGTAAACTTGCTGAAACTTTGAAGAACACAAAATATCAAAACACCATAAGAAAAAGCCAACAAAATAAGCAGAAGAGTGAAGGCAACTCGTATGTAAAAATAACAGAAATAAAACCTGTCTAAGATCACCTGTGGGGAAAGGGTAAGGAATAGACAACACTGAACACTTATGGATAATTTAAATGCCACCTACTCATCCCAGCACAGTGCACCCTCCTGCCTCTAGGAGTATACTGTGCTATGGTGATTAGCATCACAAAACAGACTGACAAGAAGCAGAAAGTAACTGTACACGAGAAAAGTGGCAACCATATGCTTGGCCAGCTGACCCCAAATCAGCAATGACAAGTCTTGTCAGTGGGAGGTTATAGGTGGGATGGGATGGGATGAGATGGTATAGGAGACATTTTGTGGTAAGAGATGGGAGGGGACCAGGCAGGACAGGACCGGAGTGTAAGGCAAATTAACCCTTTACCCGCCACATTGCTCCTTGTCACAGTGTTGTCACTGCAACAGAAATGAAATCCATGGCTTCCCAAGTGTTGGGTTTAGGTAGAAATATAATATATATAAAACACATAACTGTATAATATGCAATACAGTATGGATTTGTGTGTATATGTATGCAAAGGAACATAATTACATAATGTGTAAGGTATATCTACCTTACAGCAGCTAAGGTCATTACAACCTCATAGAGAAATGGAAAATTTTGAGCAGTGGGATAGAGAGAGTAAAGATAAATTTGGAACATCTGAAAGCATTCGGGAGATATAACAAAGGCAGGCCAGCGGAGCAAGAAGCAAGCGATCCAGTAGTGACTCATGCCGGCTATCCCAGTGCTCTCACGATAGGGCAGAAGGAGCGGGAGTTCAAGTCAGCTTCAGCTGGGCAGTGAATGTGAGGATAGTTTGAGCTACATAAAATTATCTCCTAAAAGCCCACTTTGCTCCAGAGCCAGGGGGGAGGGGAGGAAAACACACACACACACACACACACACACACACACACACACACACACAGAGAGAGAGAGAGAGAGAGAGAGAGAGAGAGAGAGAGAGAGAGAGACCAGAAAGATGGGCCAGCTGGTGAAGATGACTTCTGCCAAGCCTGACAATCAAGTTGGTCCCCAGACGCCACAGTGTGACAGGAGAGAACAGGCCTTGACCACTGCAAGTTGTCTCCCTCCCCCACATGTGCATCCCATGGAGTTGTGTTCTACTTCAAACAAGTGGAAAACTAAACACAGAATACAGCAAGTTTTTTGTTACTAAGTAACGCCTTCTGGGGACTGTGACCCGGAAGATCTCCATGAGGATCCGGCCTTGCTTCAAAGAACACTTCCAAATCAAGAAGAGGTTTTACTCTCAAAATCAATCACACGGGTCAGTGAGATGGCGGGGAGGGTAGAATTGCCACGGCCAAGTCTGGTGACCTGAGTTCGATGCCCTGGCCCATCATGGTGGAAGGAGGGAACAAACGCCTGCAGGTTTTACTCTGACCTCTACAGGCCTACTGTGGCACACAGCCCTGCTCCCTCTCCCCATACATACATACATACGTACATGTATACATACATACATACATACACTTATATACTTACATACATGCAACGGTGTGAAAAAATCAATTACAAACTGGTGAAACAATCTAATTAGAATATATGATTTGCAAAGGTTCTTCTCACAAATTTACACAATAGTCATATGAAGTCGTATTACTACCTGAGAAATGGAAATTAAAGCAACAAAATGCAAATTAACACCCACCAAAATGTCTAAAGCAGAATTTTGATAATTAGAACTTGGTAGGAATGTGGAATAATGCAGAATTTTCCAAAAATGACAGTAATTGACTCTTAACACAAGCATACCTATGCCTGTATGTTGTGAGAGCTGTGGGCCTCATTCCTGCCGCCTGGCTCCCAGCCACCAGCTAGCTTTACCCAAAATAACAACACACAAACTGTATTCTTTTAAACGCTGCCTGGCCCATTTCTATTAATGTGTGTAGCACCCCAAGGTGCGCTTACGGGGAAGATTCTAGAATACATCCATCCTGGGTCAGAGCTTCATCGCGTCTGCCCCAGAGAGGAGAGCTATCAAGTCTGAGCTCACTTCCTCTTCCTCCCAGCATTCTGTTCTGTTTACTCTACCCACCTAAAGGCTGGCCGATAAAATGGGCCAAGACAGTTTCTTTATTAACCAATGACTTTCCTCCATCACCTGTGTGTAAATCACATGTGTGACTATGCCTGTATGCATATCACATATGTGACTATGCCTGTATGTATACCACACATGTGACTGTGCCTATGTGTATATCACATATGTGACTATGCCTAAATGTTTGTCACATATGTGATTATGCCTACATGTATATCACACATGTTACTATGCCTGTATGCACAACATATATGTGACTCTGCCTGTATGTACAGCACATGTGTGACTATGCCTGAATGTATATCACATATATGACTATGCCTTATATCACTTATGTGACTATGCCTGTATGTATATCACATGTGTGACTGTGCCTGTATGTATATATATATACATAACACACGTGTGTGGCTATGCTTGAATGTATATCACATATATGTGTGAGTATGTCTGTATGTATATCACATATAATGTGACTACATCTGTATGTATATCACATATGTGACTAATTACAGATATTTCTGTACTTCTGTATTTATTTATTTGTGGGGAGAGGGAGCAGAGCTGTGTGCCACAGCAGGCTCGTAGAGATCAGAGTAAAATTTGCAGGAGTTTGTTCTCTTCTTCTACCATTAAGGCCCCTAGATATGAGAACAGCGGCTATCTAGTAGCCACGCAGGACCCACCATTCTAAAGGATAATAGAGATGGGAGATGATACATCATGAAAATTTTAAATAAACTCAGCTAAATGTTGAAAGATCAGATATATAGCTTGGCTTGGTGGCTCACGTGTGTAGTCACCTGTGAAGCTAAGGCAGGAAATCGCTGTGAGTGTGAGTTGCAGCCATTTCTTCATACTGAGTCTCAGCTCAGCAGGGGAAGTGCAAAGAGTGACATGCAGCCCGGAAAAGAAAATTTTAAAAGTATCAGTTAAACACCAAATATGACTTTGAACCCAATACCTCAAACATAGAGAATACTATGGCTCATTCTACTTAAATTTAAAATAGAAAAAGTCACATATGGTGTTTGATGCCAAAACACTCACAGGGTTGGGGGAGTTAGGAGGGAGGGATATTTGGAAGGGGCCACAATGATGCGGGGGCTTCTCAGTGCTGGGTTACACCTAACACCAAGTAGCAAGCTCTCTATGTGTACTTTTCTGTATTTTCTGTGGTACGATGTATTTTAAAAAGAATGCTGTGATGCATTTGAGAATAAAAAAATGAAATAAATATAGCTGCCTTTCCGTCTGTCAGTGATGAATAAATTTATGGCGCATAGCTAATGAGGAATAACAGTCAGTCATTTGAGAGCAGAGACACTGAGATGGATCAGTTACAGAAGTGGAAAATATGAAGAGTTATCAAATATGAAAATGTGACTCCACCTTATCCTAAAAGAGTTTCAAACCATGACTTCTTTCCAAGTTGCTTTTGGGTGAATAAAAATCTTTTCCTTGAACAGTTTAAGAAGTCTTTCTCGAAACTTCCCAGCGTCCAGAATCAGCTTGGAAATTTATTTTCCCTTCTTTCAGTGGGTCACTGTATGAGGGATGCCTACCTAGCCAAGAATGTGCTCTTTATTTGCTAACCTGAGGAAAAGGGTGTATGCTACAAAATAAGTAAAACACTTTCTCACATGCCTGTGACATGAGATACTCTACGATACCCTTTCATATATTTAACTTATTTTTGTTATCTTTAAAACCGTTTTATTTGGGTAAAATTTGAAACTTAAGGAAAGGTTGCAATTAAGATTCAAATAACTTGAGAAACCCTGTCTTAAAAAACCAAAAAAAGAAAAAAAGAAGGTTCAAATAACTCACATATACCTGAATTCAGCAATTGACCAGGTTTTACACTATTTAACTTTGTCCTTCTCCCCCACCCCTGAACACTTGAGGGTAAATCCTTCTCCCTGAGTGTTCTTCAGTGTGTACATCTAAGAATAAGACATCTCTCTTGTAAACACAGTATCATTACAGTACCGGGGATTCAAGGTGGGCGCAGCACAGTTTATTTCCCACTAGGGATATGTGGGATAATGCTAGAATTGCTATCCCTATTTTTTTTTAAATGTTTCTATTTGTTTGGAAAATGTTTGCTCATAAGAATTAGACATTTGAACTTCTGGAATTACCTTATGTTGTGATTTTTCTAGTGTAGAACACATAGTGAATCTTTTTTTTGTAAGTCAAGTTTACTTTATTTATTTAAGATATATTTATTTTTATTTTATTTGTGTGGGTCGTTTGCCTCTTTGCCTGCATGTACACCACATATGTGTGGTACCCACAGATGCCACAGGAGGGCATCAGTTCCTGCTGGAACAGGACTTACAGAGAGCTGTCATGTGCGTGATGAGAACTAAACCTAGGTCCTCTACAAGAAAAGCATGTCCTTTTAACTTCTCACTCATCTCTCAAGCCGCTACTTGAATTAATAATACTAAGTAGAACAGAACCTAATAGAGAGTGTAATCCTTAATGGTTGGCTTTGTTGTCATGTTTGAGACCTGGCCAATTGCCAATGCAATTCAGTGTTCACCATGATAGATTTAGTCACACATTATGAAGACTAAAAATGCAGGTGTCATGAAACAAAATGCAATTAATTACTGCATTTATGCGAGTTAAAGTTACAAGAATATGTACATGTGTCTTCATGTGTATGAACACAAATATGCAGTGAAGTCCCCTGATGACAGCCAATAGGAGACAGCCCTGGTGGTTAGCTGAGGGAGGGTCAGTGGAGAAGCTTGGAGAGACTGATGTTGATCCACCACCCAAAGTAGCAACAATGGCTTCTCCATGCAGCAGTCAGCTCTTTTTCTTTTTCTTTTTTTATTTTTTTATTGAGAAAAAGAAGAAAAAAACAAGTTTCTGCCTCCTCCCAGCCTCCCATTTCCTTCCCCCTCCTCCTACCCTTCTCCCCCTCCCCCCACTCCTCTCCCCCTCCCTCTCCAGTCCAAAGAGCAACTCTTTTTCATTCAGGATATCTAACGATGTAAATCTGGTAGGAGAAGGAAGACAAGAAGGAGAAGGAGGAGGATGGGGGGAGGAGAATGGGGAGGAGGAGAACAGGCACAGAGAAGGGAGAGGTAAAGGAAAAGGAACTGAGCATTGGAAGGGTGAGGAAGAGGGTAAGTGAAGAGGAGGAGGAGGAGGAGGAGGAGGAGGAGGAGGAGGAAAAGACAGGTAAAGAAGGAGGAGAGGAAAATGGAGGAGGGGGAGAGCACCAAAGAAAGGAAGAAGGGGAAGTGCAGGAAGAGGAGGGAAATGAGGAACAGGAACCCCAAGCCTGGGCTTCCCCTAGTTCAGAACGGCTTCCTGGGGAGAGCATCTGCTGTGAGTGTCTATGTCAACTTCCCATGTTGTGTGGTCCAGCCTCTCTGTCACCCAGATAAACAGCTGAGGGGAGAGAGGTACCTCTGCATGCTCTATAAACTGTGAGATAAGGGGATGGAGGAGCTTCAATGAAAATGAAAGTGGGATGATCACATTGACAATGACAGAGCAGATGAGTAAAGTTTAAAATTACACTGTGGGCCACTCTTAGGAGCATGTAGGAGATAGGGAGCAGAAACAGAGAGATAATGGTGGATACAGGACATGACTGACCAATAGTTCCCTAGAATCTGTGTTTAGTCATTAACAATAGAAATATTATCACTACTAAGTAACTAATGGTAAGGTCTGATACATGTGTAGCAGAGTGCCAGAGAGGTAGGGAAGACAGTAACAGTTAGCACTCCATAAGGATGAAGTAATAGGGCTGTGAACTAATCAGAGGCATGGTGTGGGAGGTCTTTCTGTCTATGTGTTGCTTTTATTGGTTAATGAATAAAGAAAACTGCTTTGAGCCTGTGGCAGGGAAAAACTGAACTAGGTGGGGAAGGCTAGGCTGTATGCTGGGAGAAAAAAGGGCGGAGTTAGAGAAAAGCCTTGGAGCTGCCAGAGACAGATGCTGAGAACTTTAGCTGGTAAGCCACAGCCACGTGGTGATACAAAGATTAATAGAAATGGGTTAAGTTAATATGCAAGAGTTAGCCAATAAGAAGCTAGAGCTAATGGGCCAAGCAGTGATTTAATTAATACAGTTTCTGTGTGATTATTTGGGTCTTAGCTAGCCTGACAGCTGGGAACCAACAAGCAGTCTCCTTCCAACAGAGGCATACACACATCTGAAATAGAAATAGAGAGGAAAGCAGGCAAGCTGAGTTCTCTAGATTACCTTCTAGCCCATCTTGTGGCTAAATAACAACACTTACTAGTATTATAGACAAATAATAGCAAATAAAATCTTTAAATAAATAAAATTGATATATATATCAATATTTAATATTTAATATTTAAATAAATAAAATTGATATATATATCAATATATATATATACTATATATAGAGAGATTATATGTGAGCATGTGTGCATCTATGTCTAATTATACCTGAGTGTTTGTTTCATGGCTTATGTTTCCATAAACATTTTGTTTCTTCAGTGTTCTATGACCCACATATTGTCCTTTTAACATTTAAAGTTTGTTTAAATGGCTTTTAAAACTTTCTTGGAATACTGGAAGAAAAGACAGAAGTCTATAGAGACTGGTGTTTAGAGTACAGGCTGTGTTCTCTGCATCCCAGCTCTGAAGAATAGTCTAGATCGCTGCTTGCTGAGTGATTGGCAGACTGGGGCCCCCTGGGAGAGCAGCCTCCCAGGCAGTTAGATTCACTCTCTTTGGGAAGCCTGGGGCTAGGAGGCAATATTTAGAACAATACTTGATGTAAAATACCAAGAAGAATTGTTAGTGAAACAGAACAGTGCGAGGCAGAACTCAGCAGATCCTCAAACTCAAGGGACCATGACAGGTGGAAATAGAATTACTTGTGAAACCTTAGGGAACTCCTGGCTTGTCCCAAGTCCCCAGGACGCAGAGGGGCAAGGAACAAATGCTGCAAACTAGCAGTAATGAATGTTGATTATTAAGTGTTGTAGATAAGTCTCTCTCCCTTTGTCAATCTGTCTCTCTCTCTCTCTCTCTCTCTCTCTCTCTGTGTGTGTGTGTGTGTGTGTGTGTGTGTGTGTGTGTGTGTGTATGAGAGAGAGAGAGAAAGAGAGACAGAGAGGGACAGAGACAGAGAGAAAATACAACTCAGGTGTTATTTTTCAGGAACTGTTCACCTTGCTTTTGAGAGTCTCTCACTGGCCTGGAAGTCACCACTTAGGCTACAGTCCCCAGGGATCTGCCTCCCTCAACCTCTATAGTTCTGGGGTTACAACTGAACACCACCAAGTCTAAGTCTGCTATACTTGAGGCAGAATCTGGGCATTGAGTTCAAGCCCCTTCTGTTGCAGGGCAAGCACTTCACTGACTGGCACCTCCGCAGCCTCAGGTAAATCTATATTTTTTTAGTTTTTAATTTTTTGTTATTTTTTCATATATTACATTCAGATTGCAATTTCCCTTCCCTCCCTCTCCTCCAGTCCCTCTGTCCATCTCCCCACCCCTACCACCCACTCCTCCTCTGTTTCTCTTCAGAAAAGGCAGGCCTCCCATGGATATCAACCAAACATAGCATATCAAGTTGCAGTACAACTAGGTACCCCCACTCATATTAAGGCTAGATGAGGTGACCCGGTGTGAGGGAAAGGGTCCCAAAAGCAGGCCAAAAGTTCAGAGACAGTCCCTGCTCCACTGTTAGAAGTCTTGTAAGAAGAGCAAGCTATACATATGTCCAGAGGACCTAGCTCAGACCCATACAGGCTCCATGATTGTCACTTCAGTCTCGGTGAGCCCCTATGAGCCCAGGTTAGTTGATTCTGTGGGTTTTATTGTGGTAATATTCTGATATATTCATAGATCATTGTCTATCCTAATTGTCATGAGAGAGGCTTCATTCAGCGACTGATGGAAACAGACCAGAGCCCCACAGCCAAACATAAGGTGGAGTTCAGGGAATCCTGCCTGGCTACGGCAAATCAGCATTTTATTAAAGAAGCAAATCTTCACAGGGTAAAATCATTGTCGCACAGCAAAACGTCACTTCTTGAGGAGGTCATTTTGGTTTTTGGTTACAGAAGGAGAACTGGTGATGGGAACAGGAAGCTGGAGCAGAGAACTGTGAGATTACATTATCAAACATAAGAATTAAGTAGAAAGACTGAACTGTAAGTGAGAGAAGGCTACTGACTCTTGAAGACCCACCCCTCAGTGACACATTTCCTTCAGCAAAGCTGTGCTTCCAAAGGTTCCATAAACTCCCAAAAATTGTCACCAACTAGCGACAATGGAGCCCATGAGAGGTGAGGAGATAATTCATATTCATTCCACCACAGAGCTATAGTATAATTTTAATCAGGAAAATCTATGATTTAGCATTATCCTAAGAATAATAGATGTATGCACACAAAGGGTGTGCTGTGCAACTGTGCTTGTAATAGGAAAAGTATAAGCAAAATAACTGTCAATAAGCTGGGCGGTGGTGGTACACGCCTTTAATCCCAGCACTTGGGAGGCAGAGGCAGGCGGATCTCTGTGAGTTCGAGACCAGCCTGGTCTACAAGAGCTAGTTCCAGGACAGGCTCCAAAACCACAGAGAAACCCTATCTCAAAATAAATAAATAAATAAATAAATAAATAAATAAATAAATAAATAACTGTCAATAAGCAGAGACATTCTTTCACTGAAGGATGCCATCTTACCAGTAAAATCACAAGGGGATCACTTAGTTACGTTCTGACAGGAAAGTCTTCAGTATGCACACTGTTATATAAAAATAAGTCAAGTAGTTGGGTCTTTAATCCCACTACTTGGGAGACAGAAGTAGGTAAACCTCTGAGTTCAAGGCCAACCTGGACTATACTGTGAGTTTCAGGCCAGTCAGAGCTATATAGTGAGACTGTGTTATAGGAGGCCACTTGTTTGTTTCCAGCTGCTCAGCCCCAAAATAATCACACATTAACCATAGTATTTGCAATCCTGTTTGGCCAATAATTTAGGCGTATTTCTAGCTAACTCATACCTTAAATTAACCCATCTCCACTAATCTATGTATCACCATGTGGCTGTGACTTACCTGGCAAAGTTCCTACAGGCATCTGTCTCTGGTGGAGCTACATGGTGTCTCCTGAGTCCGCCCTCTTTCTCCCAACACTCAGCCTAACTTTTCCCTCCTAGTTCTGTTCTGCCCTGCCATAGGCTCAAAGAAGTTCTTTATTAATCAATGATAATCATAGTATACAGAGGGAAATCTCACATCAAGACTCTGTTTCAAACAAGTTATCACACACTTAGCATTTGTAGATTCTTAGTTAAAACAGCAACAAAACAGAGAAATATCTGTAATACATATTACACATGACTTATCAGATATCCTGAATCATCTATCCCCTTCAATCTTTCCACAGCTCTTTTTAATTTATTCCAGTGTCATTTGCATAAAGTCAAATGTGAAAGCTAAAGTACAAAGTTCAAAGGCATTGTGTAAATGAGCACACACACACACACACACACACACACACACACACACCATGTAGACTAAGAATCTGAAGAGTTCAATATCCCAGAATGCTTTTTAATTTCTATTTCTTTTTTGTTTCCTTTGGGACAAAGTCAATTATCACAGGTTGACCTTGAACTCTCTATATAACTGAGGGTAACTCTGAATTTCTGATCTTCCTACCTACATCTCCCGTGGTCTGGGTGTGTGTCACAGGTCTGGTTTAGAAGGTTTCTTTATGGGCTTTTCCAGTTATCCCTATCTGTGACTAACCAGTGGTTCATTGCTCTTGCTTCCAGCCCCAAACATTTCCGTGCCTGCATTTTGAGTAGCATACAGATGGAATCAGGCACTGTGCACTTTTCTGTTTCTGGTTCTTTCACTCATACAACACATTTGGGATTCATGCATGCTGCCCTGTGTGTCAGTAGGCCTTCCTCTCCATCACTGAATACCACTCCAGGGGGAGACGTTCTATCATTTGTTTGGCCATTGTCCTGTTGATGGACACTTGGGTTGTTTCCAAAATTTTTGTGAAAGCTTCATTAATTTTTGCAAACAAGCTGCCCCATCTGTTTTGCCCTCTTTCTGTTCCCAACAGCCCCCTCCATGCTACTCCCTCTCCAGACTTTGCCCAAGCCCAGATGCCATTCCTGACCACAGGAAACCTCATTACCACTTTTCTCTATTTGTCTCCCTCCATATAACTTAAATTTAAAGTCAAACTTAACTTTCAAATAACTTAAAGCAACACACAGGTGCAGCGCCAGGACCCACCATTTCCCAGTGGCAGAACTCCACAGCCTAAATGAAAACCAGAGAAAAACAAAGATAACATCAGGTATTTCCCTGCATGCTACTTGCCTGTACTATAACTCTGGATGTGATGTTGGGTATACACATAGAATATTCACTTCATGTAGCCTTCATAGGAGGTCAGCAGTGTGATGACAGATACACCTTTATCAACAACAACATCATTACTTTGGTGCCAGCTTTGAGCTGGAGGCTCATACTAGAATTCCACAGGTGCTTTCATACCTAATTAGCTATTATGACCTAAGAAACTGACTCAGTTTTAATGTATACAAAATCAAACTATTAGTTCTTATTGATATTTGAAGTTTAGGAAAGACACAGTCCATTGTGCTTTTAATTTAATTTTGTCCAGTTCATGACTTTGCATTTAATTCTACAAGTTTCCACTATCAACCATCATCCTTTGACCATTTCAAGGCATTATGACCACATAATAGGCAGTTACAAATGGTTATTTTTTTTCCTTGATAAGCAAGTGTCATGATAACAGGGAGTTTGCATCTTGGTAAGTACCTTATTCTCATCCCTATAAGAATGCCCATTCAGTGGGCTTCCAGTATGTATTTATGAGTGCACTCATGAGCTTGGTTAACACTTGCTTAGTCATGGGTAACCCTGAGACTTAATGCTACCGATCACAAGTTGAAGACCCAAAGTCCATCCTCCTTCCCTCTGTTTACATATCTGTCTTAGTGTGGCCACAAGTGACACCCCTTCTGCTCAACAGACCATCTAATGACTTTGAGGTTAGGAACATTCTTCCTTCTCCTAAGATGACATTCCTAAGCAAAGTCAGAGCCCCTTGAACTAGGTAGAAAAGAAGCTCAGCTAAAAGTCCTTCTGCTGAGCATCTAACAGCTTCTATTTCCCTGAGAGGTCATGCTGTTGACAGCATTTAATTCAGATGAGAAGCGACACCCACATCCTGACGGCTCAGCTTCCAGCAAAAGGCTAGTGACAAGTTCCATTACACAGAATGGTGAGCCAGGTGTCCTAGAAAAACTCCAGCCTCTCAACTCCCATCTACCTAATTAGATTCTCTCTGCAGAGCTGCTGGGTTTCTTCCTCTGTAGCAAGCTCCGAATTCTGCTCTTAAAATGTGTGATGCTTCGATTATGCTATTCTGCAATGGCAGAGTGGAAGTTGGGGACCATGGAATAGCAGAGGTCAGCTGACAAGAAAGAAAAAGGGAAGAGGATTTGGTAGATGAAGAGATGACCATAAAACCGACCCATCTCCAACCTTAGCAAAACATGCTTTTACTTCGATTGCATGTGTGTGTCTGTGGTATACATGTGTGTATGTATGCATATCCTTGTATGTGTAGGAACTTACTCAAGTGTATGTTTGCATGCACATGTTTATGTTCATGAAAGCCTGAGGCTTATATTTTCCCTAATGCTCTACACATTATGTACTGAGGCAGGCCATCTTCCTGTCCTCAGAGTCCGAGCTAACCAGCTTGTCCAAGGGTCCTGCCTCCACCATGTCTACCTGTTTTTTCCATGCGTTCTGGGAATCCAGCCTAGTTCTCACTATTACATAAGTGCTTTACCAACAGAGCCATCTCCCCACCCCCCAGGATTCATTCTGTTTAAAGGCACCAAAGACCAAGTTTTATTTTGACTTAGGGTTCTGAATAGAGGTCCCATAATGGAGAGAAAGCCATGGAAACAGGAAGCCAGAGCAGGAAGCAGGCTGATCAAATGTCATCAACACTATTGGAAACAGAGAGCAAACTGGAAGTAGGCTGAGGTAATAAACCCTCAAAGTCCCCAACGCCAGCAGTGACATGATTCCTCCAGCAAGACTCCAACTCCTAGAGGTTCCATAACTTTCACAAACAATAACATCAACTAGGGACCAAGTGTTCAAATAGCTAACCCAATGGGAAACATTTCTCATTGGAAACCCAGCAAACATGCTCTCTGATAGTCTGAAGACCACTTGGTTGTGTATATAGGAAGCATTAAATGAAACTGTTATTAACCCTAGACACCTTGACTTTAATTTCCTTCCTGGTTGTCCAGGAAGTGGGAGAGACACTTGAGATCTTTCTCCAGCAAAGAGAACTTGATGAGAAACTATGACAATAATGGAGACTCGAGCCAGTCAAGAGACAGGCTAGGTTTCTCAAGGCCTTGGTGACTGATAACAATAAGCTGACATTAAAATGTGTGTACATGTGCATGTGACTGTATGCATAAACATGTATATCTACATGTGTGTAAGTACATATGCATGCACGTGTGTGTGCCTGCATGAGTGTCTGCATGCATGTGTATCTATGTATGTGCCTCTGTATCTATGTATACACGTGGGCATGTGTGTATATGCATACATGTGCATGTGCTAGAGCAAACCACATACATTTAGAAAGCTTCCTTAAGCTTTCAGAGCAGAAAGGAGGGTTTTTTGGTCCACATCAAACTCAACACAAGGAAAAACCACTAACATTCTTGTGACAATGACACGTACTTTACCATAAAAAACCAAGCTTTACTTAATGGCTAATGAGAAACAGCTCAGAAAATCTAACTGCTGGAAAGAGCATGCTTTGCATGGGAAGATTCTTATGTGGCTTCTATCACCAACTCAGTTTTCCGCCAATCACACTGCTGGACAGATACATCCTTAGTAAGGACTAACATCTCAAGGTGGGTTAAGCTGGAGCAACTCAGACATCAGCCCAATAGGCAGGTGTACATTCAAGGGTTTTGTAGCACACTCAAGGAGAAGTGGGAGTCCTGCTGGCTAAGAAGGATTGTAGACTAGAGTGGCCCCTTCCTTGTTAATCACCATTGAGAAGCTGAACTAAAGCATCCCAAGGACATAACATAGATTACCATTAAGTGGTATCTTGTGACTCAAAGGGAAAGCCACAGAGTCGAGTAAACCAATTAACTTAAGATAAAATAGAGAGAAAAAGCTGTCATAGGGGACCTAAGTCCTGCAGTGAAGGAAGCCTTTCTTTAGATTTTGTTTCAGGGCATTCCATGTGAGGCTTGAGGGTAGAGGCTATCAGATAACCAAGATGAAAAAAAAAAAAGCAGGAATGATTTACATTTACTACATATTGAGGTCCTGAGTGGTTGGAATGTTCTGGCAGCTGCAGGAACTAGGGGGTCTTAAGCAGAGAAAATAAAAGAGGGAGCTCACTGAAAAGGAACTTTCTGGTTCTAAGAACCATTCCTGACCCTTCCTACTCCTAGCAGTAAGTGCCTTGGCCTGTGAGTACTAGAAAGTGAGTCATGGTTGTGTGAAGAGATGAACCTGAGATTGGATGTGACAAAGCACCAGAGACATATTCAACCTCCATCCCACTATGGTCCTCAGCCAAGTTTTCCAGTGTGCACATAGGGACCACAATAGTACTGAAGCCCAAAACTTGAAGTGGCCTCTGGGGTTTGAAGCCCTCTGCCCCACCTTTCATAAGGCTCTTTTGAGAAAGAATAACAGGGGGCTGGAAAGATGGCTCAGAGGTTAAGAGCACTGGCTGCTCTTCCAGAAGACCTGAGTTCAATTCTCAGCAACCGCATGGTGGCTCACAGCCATCTATAAAGAGATCTGGTGCCATCTTCCAGCTTGCAGATATACATGTAAGAAGAACACTGTATTCATAGCAAATACACAAATCATTTTTAAAAAGAGAGAAAGAATAACAGAAACCGGTAGAGCAAGGCATGCTAGCTCACACTGAAAAGGCCAGGACTCGGGAGGAACTCTGTAGCACGAGACAAGCTGCAAATCCCAAGCTATCCTGGGCTAACAAGTGAAACTCTGTCTCAAAAATAATCAAAGCAACTTCAGACACCCTGCCCACAGAATGACGCTGCTGGTTAAAGTTAAAGCATCCCTGTATCACCTTCATCCAAGAAGGAGCTTTCAGTCCTACTGTAGGCCGAGTTGGGTTACTGTCTCTTTCAAAGACCCTGCAGTGGTGGAAGTGGTGAGAACTCACACAAAAAGAGGCAGAGAGAAACATCAGAGTGCCGGAGTAAATGGAAGCTGACTACTTTTGTTCCGATAATCCCCACATTTCCACTTGGTGGGGGGAATGGTGCTTCACACCTTCATGGAGCCATCCTAAGTCACGACAGAAGGGCTTCTCTTTCCAGTTGAATCAGGATCAAATGTCAAGTTCATCTTCTGGCACTTAAGCAACTGCTAGTCATTAAGGAAGAGATAGCACACACCCACACATGTGATAATGATGGATTACTGATTTTAATTGATGTGGTGTCAGTTCAGTATAACATCTTCCGTTTTTATTCACCGAGCAAGGCTGAGCATCCATCACTGTTATAAGTAGACTGCTTCTAAGGTCGGAAATGCATTGTTCAAGGGCAATATGCATGTGTCTCCTGTGGCTAACAGAAGCCAGGAGGGTGTGAAGAAAAACAGTAGGAGATTAGCGCAACTCAAGCTGCGATTACCCTCCCCTTAACTTGTGGGTGGCTTTGGCATATGCTGCTGACATCTCTGAGTCTATGCTTTTCACGCACAAAGTAGAGGCTGTGTGGGATTCGTGTCACCACAGGTTAGAAAGGGAATTCACGAAAACCTGGCTCTTGGCCACCTAGATAATTCCAAAAAAGCTTAGGTGTTTCTAATAATCCTCAGTACTCACAAAGTCCCTTAAAGAATGGATGGAATTGAAAGGAAGGCAAAAATGTCCATCATTCTATTAACCCCTTTCCAAGTCTCTGGGTCCAGTCTTGCCAGCACTACCAATCCAGGCTCAGCCTCCCATCCTCAGTAGCCCAACTACAAGCATTAAGTCATGGTGAGAAGTTGAGCAAGGAGACTCAGTTAGTGGAGCCACCCTGGGAAGAGAAACAAAGAAGTGGAGTTACCTTCAGGCTCATCTTCCGGTTTAGGTTTAAACAGAGGGCAAGAAGTATACACTGATGAAGATGAAGATGCGACCTGGGTCTGACATGTCAAAAATGCATAGAACAATATTTACTGAAGACAGATTCCTTCTCTTGCTGGCATGGGTTTCAGGGTTTTCTTTCTCAAGAACATGAGATTCCTGGGGAAACTCCAGTTCTTTGGGAACCATTGTTTAACAGTCTGATAACCAAGTGGAGAGACACAGCATCTATTTAGGTCATCATCACTGACTCCAGTCAAGATGATTACACTCTGCCTTAGTCAGGGTTTCTATTGCTGTGATGAGACACCACGACCACAGCAAATCTTATAAGGAAAACATGTAATTGGGTTGGTTTACAGTTCAGAGGTGTAGTCCATTATCACCATTGCCATGAGCACGGCACCAGACATAGTACTGGCTGCACCTTGATCAGAAACCAACAGGAGTGGACTGAGGCAATGGGCATGGCTTGGGCAGATATGAGACCTCAAAGCCCACCCCCACGGGGACACACTTCCTCTAATAATGCCATGCCTACTCCAACAAAGGCATACTTCCTAGTAGTGCCACTCCCTATGAGCTTATAGGGGCCAATTACATTCAAATTTTCACACATGCCTATATTTTCTAATAGCATTTCAGGGACAAATTTGTAAAAATTGAAGTAAGCTGGGAAAAGAAAACTAGTGACATAAAGTTTTGAATCCCCCAGGAAAAGCCACTAAGAAAACAGGACCACATGACGCATTCAAGACATTTCTTCATCATTGCACTGCCTGGGCTTTGTCAACCTGACATAAACTCAAATCATTTGGGAAGAAGGACTTTGTCCCATCAATTGAGAAGATACCTCTGTAAGACTTGCCTGTAGGCAAGTAAGCAAAACACACATCTTGATTAATGATTGATGAAAGAGGGCCCAGTTCACTGGGGGTGGGGCTGCCACCCCTGGGCAGCTGGTCCTAAGAGGTATAAGCAAGCACTGAGCCGGTCACACAGAGCTAGCCAGTGAGTAGCACTCCTCTGTAACCTTTGCTTCAATTCCTCCTCTAACTATCCTTCCTCACGGACTCAGAGCTGAAATAAACCCTCTCCCCCTCCCCAAGTTACTTTTATTAATGGTGTTCAGCACAATAGAAAGCAAATTAGTACATCTATATACCAGTAAGTATTCATTTATAAATAAGCTTTCATTCATATTTACATAGCAGGTTATGGTGTGAAATGTTTCCTAATCCTTGTTTACTGCACTTAATAAATGGCATTAAAGATGTCTCAGTACCACCCACGCAGACCTTCTTCAATATCTTAGTATGTGAGATAATCCATGCATGTCGTGTAGGTCAGCAAATGCATCTAAGGACATTTTCTAAGGATGAATGCTTGGCCTATTATCTTTCTGTGTTTTCATGAGCACAGATCCAGTGTGTTTCCAGCTCAAATAATTTGACCAGACCTACTCTTCCAAGGGTGTAAAACTGACTAGTCAAGAGAACTTCAATTTTTCTTAGTAAAGAAAGAATTTATGCTCTTTTAATATCAATACTATCAAATTTTAAATTTCTCAATATAATAAGTGGCAATATCTAACTACAACCTTTACCTAAATATATTTAGAAAGATATATTCATATTTTTTCATTGGTAGCTTTAAAGTTTAAATTTTATAACTTTTCATATCAAAATTTGCCAGTAAAAACATCACATTTTATGCTAAGTGCATAAAATACAATTGATAGTGTGTAAAGTAAATCTTCAATAGAAGTGTATTTTTTACTCCAAGCGGCTTTCCAACTTGTATAGAAGTTCACTGTAATATCTGAAATTTGATTCTGGTGAATTTGGGTTCATCATTTCTTTTTTTCAGGTTTTATTTAGTCATAATGTTATGGGAAACTTCCTTAAGTCAATGGCCTTTGAGAGGCTGGACCAGGTTGGGTGTAGCCTTGGGTACCAAAAAATATGTGGGTCTGCCCACTTATTCTCTCTCTCCCTTCTCACCACACCTGGATGTTGGATTCCATTCCTGTTCTCCATTGTGATCTGTGACTTCACCTTTAGTAAAGAACCTCTTATTATACCCTATTTGGAGCTGTGTGGGACTCCTTTTATTCTCATTCCCCCATCTAATGTGTTCTCCATCAAAAATGCATTTAATATGCTATATCATTTGTTCATTATGTATGATTTTAGCTCCTATGTTATTTATCATATATGTTCTGCTAAGATTTTTTATACTATTTCAAAAGTTAGCAAATGAAATATATTATACAGTTGTTCTTTTAATTTTTATGTTTGTCCTGTTATACACATACAACGTTCTACGTTTCTGTGTGCGTATATTTATTATTATTTAATTTAAAGTTGATGAAGCCTGAGTCTTATAAACAATGTTCTATCTACTTCAGTAGGATTTATAAATTCAGTTACTCTTAATTGTAATATTTTGTAGATTATTTTTAGATGAAATTTTATTTAACTGAAATTTTATGTTGTATGCAAAGCAAGGGGAATAAGGCTTAGAAAGATAGCTCCGTGGAAAAGAATGCTTATCACTCTTGAAAAATGCCCAAGTTTGGTTCCTAGCACCCACAAAGAAGACTCATATCTGCCTGGAACTCCAGCTCCAGGGGATCCAACACCCTTTTCAGCCTCCCAAGGGCAACTGCCTGCATATGGCGTATACATACTCACACTCACACACACACACAGATAAAGCTCTAAAAATGTATATTTCTGTTATCAGAAAATTCATAACTTCCAAGTAACAAAATTGAACAATGATAATCCTCCTGAAAATACAATAACTTTCTATTCACTTAAAATATGTGATTTATGTGTGATATGAACATTTGTAAAATTTTATGTTTTCTTTACATAAATATATCTATTTCTTATTAACAGCATATAAAACATTATGTATGCTGGTTAAGTATACAATTTATGTTCATTTTATTTTCCTTTTCTGTGCTTGCTATTCATACACATGAATTTTCTTAGGAATATTTTATAAAAATTGCAGAGATAATCATAAGTTCTGTTCTCTTGGGACACATGAGCATGATTAATTATATTTATTAGTATGTTTCTTATCTCAGATGCAATTGTAGACAGCAAAAACCAACAATGATTTTAAGAAAAAAATAAGTTCAGGGCAAGGATATTGGCTCCATGTCTGCTTTCCCAGCATTTATGGCACCCAGCAGAGCTGAGTCAACAACAGCTGCTCCCTCGGCCCCTGCAGGACAGAGAATCAGGGAAACCCCTATTTTCACTTCAGGCTCTATAATTGTAACACCTGAGCATGTGGAGCAGGTGGCTTTGAGCCAGGAAGCTACCTCCACATGGAATGACTTCAGGCCAAGTTTGGATAAAAATTCCTATCATGGAATTGGGGAGACAGATCAGTTATTACTGTGCTTGCCACTCAGGCATAAGGGCCTGTGCTTGATCCCCAGACCCTGGGTCATGTCTGCTGTTTAGTTTTCTGTCAACTTGACACAAACTAGGGTCATCTGGGGAACAGGAACCTCAGCTGAGGATGCTCTCTTCAGACTAGTCCGAGGGCAAGTCTGTGCTTTGTTTTTTTTTTTGTTGTTGTTGTTGTTGTTTTGTTTTGTTTTGTTTTTTGACACAGGGTTTCTCTGTGGTTTTGGAGCCTATCCTGGAACTAACTCTTGTAGACCAGGCTGGTCTCGAACTCACAGAGATCCGCCTGCCTCTGCCTCCCGAGTGCTGGGATTAAAGGCGTGTGCCACCACCGCCCGGCTCGAGGGCAAGTCTGTGGAACATTTTTTTGAATAATGGTTAATATGGGAGGGCCCAGACCAACGTGGGTGGTGCCACCCCTAGTCACCCCTAGGTGACCCCGGGCTGTATGAAAGAGTATAAATGTGAGCCTGAGGGCAAGACATGAAGCCATATTCCTCCATGGCTTCTGCTCTCCAGTTCCTGTCTCTAGGTTCCTGCTTGGAGTTCCTGCCCTGACTTCCGTTATGGATGTAATATAAGTTGTAAAATTAAACCAACCCTTTCCTCCTCAGCTTGCTTTCAGCCATTGTGCTTGTCATAGCAATAGAAAGCAAAGAAGAGTAGTATGTCAAAAAAGAACAAAAAAAGACTTGTGCCATTGTAATCCCAGGGCTAGATAGGTATAAGGTCAATTTCTAGAGCTCACTGATCAGACATTACGTTCTAATCAATGGCATGCAATTGTAAGTTAAATATAGAAGTTTCCTCAGTAAGTAGGACACCATTCCATAGAATGATGCTGCCCACATTTAAGGTAGATCTTCCTATCTCAACACAATCTAGAAACTTCCTCACAGACACTCTCAGTGGTTTGTCTGTCTCCTAGATCACTATACTATATTATGTCAAGTTTGCCAATAAAGATTTACCATCACAGGATAAAATGTGAGTAAACATATGTGAAAATTTAATAGAGAACATTACCACAATTGATGGAGTCATGATAAATACTGAGGACAATTCAAACGCATGCATAGTAGTGGTCTTAAGAGGGAAAGGGCTGAAAGAAACTAAAGCTGGTTGAGTTTCCCACTGTAAGAAGAGAGAGTGGTAGTACTTTTGTCCCAACTTTGCAATACTCTGCACTTGACAAATGCATAAAAACTTAGGCCTTAGTTAGCTTTAACTGTCACCTTCACACAGCCTAGTGACACATGGGAAGGAAGTCTCAATTGAGATATTTCCTACATAATCTTGATTTATGGGAGTATCACGGGGGTGTTGATTGTTAATTGATGTAGAAAGCTCCACCCCACTTTGGGCAGTACCATTCCCTAGAAAGTAGTCCTTACTTGTATAAGAAAGCTAGCTGAGTATAAGCCAAACTATCTAAGAATCAACATCCTCCAGTGTTTCCACCACACCTCCTTGACTCTAAATACGTCCCTTGATCAAAAGTAATGCTCTGTAAAACAGCAAGCAAGCTTGCCTTCAAGCCCCTCCACTGACTTTGTGCCTTGACACCTCTCAAGGATGCACTGTCACCTGGAATGGTAAGCCAAGTAAACCACTTCCTCCCCTAAGTTGCTTGTCATAGAATCAGAATGAAAACAGACAACCTTCAGCTAACAGCTATTGAGTCCAGATCTGGAAGCCTTAATATTTGAAGAGTGGACATTGGGAAAATGACCACATAAGATCACAGAGGTTAGGGAAATCTAATTCTGTGTCTTACAGGATCTTGGATATTTCAGTGATGATAGACAGCTAAAACTGCCATGGGCACTACTAACCAGCTGAAAAAAAGACCTGGTAGACAAATGGTCTTCCCATATTCCTTCAGGTTATAATACATAGAACTGACATCAATCAGAACCTCACACTGACTTGAAATCATTTTTCCACAGGAACTCTCTTTCAAGGGTAGACCATTTAATTATGCATCCCCTTTTAATTATACATGCTTTTGCACAGGTTCACATAGCACCTGGGGTTAATTTTCACAATTTTCTATTTAATTATGAGTATTTTCCTCCTCAAAATACTTCCATGAATGGTTTTAAAAAAAAGGTAAAGTCTTTAAAGAGACAGAGAACAGATAGTTATAGATTAAGAGAAATAAAGAAAAATAAGCCGCATAAAAATGGAAAATTCACAGAGAGTCTGGATTCTTTGTGTCATTGTGTTGTCTTTAAAATTTTTGACTGTAAAGGAGCTAAGTACAGACAGACATTTCATTATATGGACTGCCAAATGGAACCAGAACGGATATCATAAGGATATTACGATTTCAAAATTTGGGTCTAAGGATATGATGCTTTGGAGCAGGTCTTCTTCTGTTTTCACAGAGGACCAGACCCTGTGGATTGCATCTATCCCAATATGGTATGATAGACCACGACCTCCAGAAAAGTTCCTGTGAACACCCTCAAAAAATTACTTCACTCAACTGTCAACTGAGATAAACCTGGCACACAGGTTACACCCTAAATGATCTGATTAACAGCGCCCCCATTCAGCAGGAAGCAGTTTAGAGAGAAAAAACTGCGCCCATGTTCCCAAAATATTGTTTATAAATGTTCTTTTACATTTAAAGGGGGAAATGATATAGGTATGAATAATTTGCATTGGTGTGGATTTTAAGGTCAATATTGTTTTATGTATATGTGTTTCTGATCTTGAAAATGTGATTAAGGTACTGTGATTGTGTAGTTCATTTAAAAATGTAATGTATAATTAGAAATATAGATTGTTAATAGATAATCATAATAGTCAAGTTTGTAGTCATATTAGTTAATATTTTCTAGATGTACATAGATATATTTTAGATAGGCATTCTTCATACCTTTCAAAACTTCTAGAATATGGCATTTTAAATGTTTTAATAACTTAGGATTTTTCATGACAATGAGACATGTCTGCTCCTGGCAGCACCAATCTACTTCAAGAAGAAGATGGGCATCGAAGAGGATCCTTATGGAGTTTGATAGCCATTTGGGCAAGAAACTGCTCTTGCCTGGACTATTGCATAAACTGGAAACAGAGAACCCGCAGAGAGAGGACTACTGAACTTGCCTAAAGGTGAGATGATCTTTCGGGGTTCCTGATTCATGAAGGAGTCTGCAAGACATTCTGCAGGACACAACAGATAGTGACTGAACTGACTTTGAATTTTCCTGCTTCGTGGAAATGTCTGCTGGATATTATGGGCCTGTAGGCCGAAGATGGATGCCCAACGGTACAGAGGAACTTTGGGTAACTGTCCAGGCAGCAAGATGTCTCTGCCATTTCTAGAGTTTGTAAGTTGCTTACTTCTTATTTGCTTAGGTAATATTGTATTCTTCTGGAGTCTTTGATGGAGTTAAGAATAGTTCTAGTTTTCCATTGTAATTTTTACTTGATAACTGTTTTGTTATATGTAATTTTGCTATATTAAAGTTAAAGCCTTCCTTTTTTTGTTTAAACAGAAAAAGGGGAAGTGATGTGGGAGTGTCATATATCAATCTGTTGATTTCATTGGCTCAGAAATAAACTCCTTGGGCTCATAGCTTAGAACATAGGTGGGTGGAGTAAACAGAACAGAATGCGGGGAGGAAGAGGAAGTGAGCTCAGAGACGCCATCCTCTCCTCTCCTGGGCAGACACACGCGATGAAGCTCCGACCCAGGATGCATGTAGGCTAGAATCTTCTCGGTAAGCGCACTTTGGGGTGCTACACACAGATGATTAGAAATGGGCTAAATTAATATGTGAGAATTAGCCTAGAAGAGAATGGGCCAAGCAGTGTTTAAATGAATACAGTTTGTGTGTTGTTATTTTGGGCATAAGCTACCCAGGCGGCCAGGGTGCAGGGATGCAGCCACTCGTATTACTTACACCCATGAATTTTTTTATGACAAACTTCAAGATAGTTTGTGAGGTTTATACATTCCCTGTAGTGTCTTTTCATGCCTCTTCAGCCTTGTTGCTTGAGTTTTCTCTCCAAAACATTTTACTACACCAAACACAGAAGCAACAAAATAATTTATAAGAGAAAGTACCTTTAACTGAAACAGGAGTGTGTATGGGCCTGCACACACTGATGAGAGAAAATCATGAATCAGGAATATACAAAACTGGGTAAATAGTTATGGAAGCTTCAAATACTATAGCTTGCATTGATAGGCAGAAAATCCACATCAGGATCAAAGGCAGAAGAACGTATAGAGCCCTGATTCTTGAGCTTGGCTAAGCACCAGAGTGAGCAGGAAACCCAGGCCATAGCTTCTAATGCACATTCAACCAGCTCTTCAGACTCCCAGCTGCACTCCACCCTGAGAGTCTTTGCTTTAGAGAAACTTACAAAGAGGTGTCAGAGAGGAGGTTCCCAGTGGTTTCCAATTTAGAGAATCAGGAAAAGGCAGAATGCAGTTGGTGGCTTCATGTGAGAGCATGTATAAGCGTCATATAGAGCAGTTAAGATCTAGAACACAGTGGTGGCAAAAAAAAATGGAGTGAAGTGGAGATTCAGGAACCTTTTCAGATTGTCTGTATAGACAAAGCTTAAATTGTGTATGGTCAATTGAAAGATTTGTAAAAAAAAAATAAAAAGACATCAAATTGGTCTAAGGTAGATCTAAACATGAGTAATATTACCTTTTTCCCAAAGTATGACATAAAATGATGAGCCAGTCTATTAAAATAAATGAGTGATGAATGAATGAATAAATAAATAAGTAAATGGAGATGATGAGTTATAGGCTATGCTATAATACAGACCATGATATCAGGGTAAGACACTTTGTCATTTTCTGACTCCATTTATGTATTCATGTGGTAGACCTTTTGTGGGCATCCATTCATTTTGATTTACCATCCATGTGTGAGCTCGCCAGTAGTTTCATGTTAACTTGTGAGTTTCCTTTAAAAGAATTTAGATGTAAATGCCAGAGACATTCCCTATTATCAGTCAGAATGACTGATATTATCAGAGTCACAGATGCCCGAACATGATTGCAAATACTGGCTGCTCATCTTCCATCTTTTACATCAAACATCTTGTACAAGGCCAGTCTTTTTTTCCCACAAAGCCTCTCTGATTCCATCCGTCCTGGATCATAGTCACCCTCTAAACCTCCACAGTGCCCAGTCTGTGTCTCTCGTGTTCTTTAGCTTCCAGGACAATGGCTGATTCTAAGCTTGCATCCATCTTTCTTATTGTTAACACATTCCCAAATCATGCTCTCTACTCCCTGCTTCAGGGAGTGACTTTGCATTTTTCATGAAATGTTCAGGCAATCAACGTTGAAATGAACACAATTTCACTTTTCCAAACAAACAATTTAAAGCCATGGCAGCATTTGTTCCTCAATTTGATTGATTGATTGATTCAAATGTACTTGATTGTAAAGATAATGGCAGCTTTTGAAGAAGTGCAATTTTCAGTGTCAGAAAATTATATTGAAGGAATTTCAACAATTAGCACTTATTTTCTGTTCACAATGTTAATTTAGATTATTGAAGGAGGAAATTATTATATTCCATGTTAAGTTGGGTTTCTACAAAGGGTAAAACCCTTTGTCCAGTCAGTGTTCTGTTGTGTATTTGGAAATCTGAAAGCTATTACATCTCTCATCCTCTGAGGTACATTCTGAGACTGTTTAATAGGATATAGAATCAGACAGAATGTCAAACTGTTCCAGTGACAAGCACACGTTTTGTAGTTGTGACCTAGTCTGTTTGGTGGCTTTTACTTTGTTCAAGGAGCAAAATATTTTGAGACATTAATATAATGCTTTGTCCAAGGACTACTTTTGACTCACAGAGCATCATTATATTTGATTCATTTTGGGGGCATTTTTTTTTATAAGCCAAGTGTCCAAAGGAATACATCTTCTGGAAGGATTTCAGAAAATAGTAATAACTGCCTTCCTTCCTTATTTTTAATTAACCACGGATAAACTAGCTAAGGAAAATTATTCTTAATATATTAATAATTTCTTTATCAATAGAGCCCACACAAAGGTTGAGATAGAATTCAGTGATAGGCTGCTTGCCTAGAATGCAAAAGGCCCTGAGATCCATCCCTACCATTACAAACATACACACAGAAGAAAAAAAGTGACAGAAACACACACACACACACACACACAAACCCCCATACACACACACATCAAAAATGGAATGTCTGAGTTTTTGTTTCTTTCCACTTATAAAACAGATGTACTGGATTAAAGAGATGGATCAACAGTTACGAGTACTGACTGTTCTTCCAGAAGACCAAGGTTCATTCCCAGAACCCACATGGCTGTTCACAACCATCTGTACCTTCTGTTCCAGGGGTTCCAACACTCTATTTGGCTTCTATTGGTATTGTGCTCACATGGTACACAGACATCCATATAGCACAATATTCATATGTGTTCTAGGAAGCTGCTTATTTGTTCCTGGCTGCTCAGCCCAAAAATAATCACACAGAAACCATATTATTGCAATACTGTTTGGCCAATAGCTTTAGTGTATTTCTGGCTAACTCATATTTTAAATTAACCCATCTGCATTAATCTGTGTATTGCGACAAGGCTGTGGCTTACCAAATAAAGTTGTGGCATCTGTCTCTGGCATGGTTACATGGTTCTCTTGACTCTGCCTTTTTTCTCCCAGCATTCAGTTTAGTTTTCCTGCCTAGTTCTACTTGGCCCTATCAACAGGCCATGGTAGTTTCTTTATTCATTAACCAATAAAAGCAACACATATACATAAGGACCTCCCACACCACATATACATAAAATAAGTAAACTAATAAAAATATAAAAAGATGTACTAGTGGAACTGGCAAGAACCATGTGACTTCTTCAGGGGACAAGGCCAGAGCATGCATGGCTGGCTCTTTTTGGGCAAGACCCTGGAGATTCTGACACATTTGAAAAGAACCTGTGGACAGTTCACTACTTGATTCTGGGCGTGACCCAGGAGTGTCTGTGCTACATGCTCTCCTTGCTTTCACCATGCTTGCCGCACTGCTTGACCGAAAGAGTCACAGTAGGCCATGAAGCTTTTTATTATTGTTATTGTTTTTATTGAGCTACATATTTTTCTCCACTCCCCTCTTTCCCTCCTCCCTTCTATCCTCTCCCATGATCCCTATGCTCCCAATTTACTCAGGAGATCTTGTCTTTTTCTACTTCCCACATAGATTAGATTCATGTTTGTCTTAGAGTCCTCTTTGTTGTCTCTCTGAGGTTGTGAATTGTAGGCTGGTTTTCTTTGCTTTATGTCTAAAAGACACTAATGAATTAATACATGTTATATTTGTCTTTCTGGGTCTGGTTACCTCACTCAAAATGATGCTTTCCAGATTCATCCATTTACCTACAAATTTCAAGATATCTTTATTTTTCTGCTGTATAGTACTCCATTGTGTAAATGTACCACATTTTCTTTATCCATTCTTTGGTTGAGGAGCATTTGGTATCAAAAGAACAAATAAACCAATAAGAAGTGGGGTACAGACCTAAACAGAGAACTCTTAACAGACAAAATCTAAAATGGCTGAAAGGAATTAAGGAAATGTTCAACATTCTTAGCCATCAGAGTAATGAAAATCAAAACAACTCTGAGATTCTATCTTAACACTTGTTAGAATGGCCACAATCAAAAACACTGATGACAACTTATGCTGTGCTAGAAAGAATGTGTGGCAAAGGGAACACTCCTCCATTGTTTGTGAGAATGCAAACTGGTACAGTCGCTTTGGATATCAGTTTGGTAATTTCTCAGAAAGTTAGGAAACAAGCTACCTTAAGAACCAGCAATACCACTTTTGGGTATATACCCAAAGTATGTTCAATCATACCCTGAGGATATGTGCTCAACTATGTTCATAGCAACTTATTAGTAATAGCCAGAATCTGGAAACAACATAGGTTACAAGGCTTAATATTACATATTTGCATAAGTGTTCTGGAAAGAATGAATTTTAACCATAAGAGTTTTAAAGAAATGTTATTAAATAGATGCTATCAAGAGTTAATGGAAGCATTGTGAGAGCTATCTTCTCCCATCTTATATCAAAATACAGTGATAGCCATGAATTTTTGAGAGTTTCTTCTTTATATCAAAGTAAGTTTCCTCATACTTTTTGCTTGCTGAGAATTATTATTTTGCCCCATAGGATCGCTGTCTTCCATTGCTTAGTATCTAGAAACTTAAAATGTGTATTTTGTCATTTGCTGGTTGTTTCACACAAGATAGGAAGCCCAATCCCTGTCATTCCATCTTGTCCAAAATCGGAAATCTAAAACTTCTTTTAAAAACTGAGCAAATTAACATGAAATCCAACGGTAACTAGATTCAGTTATGGCTACTATGACAACCATTGCTTCTGAAACACAAGAGTTTGGAGTCTCCAAGTGAGGCTAGTTTGCTGAGATGAGAGTGGATACTTGGTGATCCTGCCAAGAAGCCATAGGGCTCTTTGTTTCTATGACCTAGGAGGTCACTTTCCCTTTCAGCTTTCAGTATGACATTAAAGGAGGGTGTTTAGAGAGAGTATCTTTTGAACATTAACCATCCAGCACATTCTGTGTCAAACTTAGAAAGAGGAGACTAGAATTGTTTGGGCATGATGACACGTTGCCATAATCCCAGGCTCAGCAGAGATAGGAGGATCTGAAGTTGGAAGCTCATCTGGACTATGTAGTAAGAAGCATTGTCCCCAAAAGAATGAAAACTTTATAGATATGTGTATGTTAATGAGTTTATAGGTGCACAGTCTACCGGAGAGTGTGGAGACAGAGGTTAGCTTCAGGTGTCACTGTTCAGGATAACTTCTGCCTCATTTTCTGAGGGTTTAATGGAATTACTGAAGTAGAAGCTTCTAGCAGTCTCTCAGACTCTGGAAAGTTTGGCCCCACATCACTTAGATTATGGCTAATGTGCTTCTTGGGTATAGTATCCAAACTCTCTCCATGTCTCTGTCTGTTTCTGTCTGTCTGTCTCTTCTTTGCCAAATCACTGGCCAAATCCCCCACCAGAAAGCTTATCCATTGGTTTATGGTCCATGCTCAAGCACTGCTCTCACACCTAGGGAAGTTTGATAAGACATGTGAGGCCAGAATCTAATTTTGAATAAAACTTTTCCTGATAGATGGCCACTGTTTTTTCTTTCTAAGATGAAGATGTCAAGCTAGGTCTTCTTATGACCCATATGTGATTCCACTGTGTCTAGAGCTGAGGATGACTTGATCTTCTTGGGGTACCTATCCATAGAACAGTCAGAAGCAATGTATACAAATAAATTATAATGTGAGTATAAGTATAAGAAATAGTATTATAGTAATAAGAGAAACATATTTTCTGTCTCTCAGGCTCTCTTATATATCTGCACATATGCTATCTGACTGATTTTTTGCACAGTCCAGCCATGAGGTACAGACAGTTATCTCTCCTTCTCTAGTAAGCAGGAGCTAGAGGAATAACTCAGTTAATTAAACATTTAGTAAAGCATTTGTTGTGCCAGCAAGAGGACCTGAGTTCTATGTGTATATAAAAAAAGCCAGGCATGGTGGTGCACCTGAGTTCCCAGAGTGAAGAAAGCAGAGGTGTTGTAATAGGAGCGGCGGGCTATGTTCCTGGCACCCGGCCGCCTGGACGGCTAGCTTTATACCCGAAATAATTACACGGAAACTGTATTCATTTAAACACTGCTAGGCCCATTAGTTCCAGCCTCTTATTGGCTAGCTCTTACATATTGATCTAACCCATTTCTAATAATCTGTTTAGCACCATGAGGTGACTTACCAGGGAAAATTTTAATCTGCGTCTGTGTCTGGTGGGAGAATCATGGTGACTCTCTGACTCAGCTTCTTTCTCCCAGCATTCTGTTCTGTCTACTCCGCCTACCTAATTTTCTGTCCTATCAGAGGCCAAGCAGTTTCTTTATTATTCAACCAATGAAATAACAGATAGAAAGATGACCCTCCTCCATCACAGAGGTGAGTTCCAGGCCAGTAAGAGACTGTCACTTTCTACACATTGGCCACTTTTGGGTGTCTGTGTTAGTTACCACCGAGCAAGAAGAAACTTCTCTGATGTGGGTCGCACAAGGCACTCATCTGTAAGTATAGTAGTATGTCATTAAATGGGATTCCTTCACTTAACTCCTCCCCTCAAGGTTCAGGGATCTATGCTAAAGAGGAGGCAGAAAGAGATGATAGGAACCAGAGACGAGGGATGACTCCAAGGAAATAGTATCTTTCAGAAGTGACAGGCTGGTGCACATAGGAACTCCCAGAGATTGTGGCAGCATGCACAGAGCTTGCAACAGTTTCAAGGCAGGTGGGGTCCCAGCCCTGAGGGGGAGAAGTGGACAAAAGGCCCTGACCCTAACTGTCTGCAACTAATACTTGCTGGCAAAGGGAGATCAGTTTTCTCCAAGGCTGCATAACTGGGTAGGAGTGGTTGGCTAACACAGGACAAATTCAATGATATTTCTGTGAACTTTTTGTTTAATTCTGCTTTGTTTTGGCATTTATTTAGTTTGTCCTTTTGCTCTGTAACCTGTTTGTTTTGATTTTCATTGTCAGGTCTTTGAGATTTTTTTTTTTACTTTTTTGAAAAAAGGGAGGGAGGGGAAGGGAAAGAGAGTAAGTTGTGTAGGGATGTGGGGAGGATATGGAAGAAGTCAGAAGAAGAAAAAAAATATGATCAAAATTCATAGCAGCTTTGTTTGTCATAGCCAGAACCTGGCAACAACCTAAATGCCCCTTGACCAAAGAATGGATAAGGAAAATGTGGTACATTTACATAATGGAGTACTACACAGCAGAAAAAATAGTGACATCTTGAATTTTGCAGGAAAATGGTTGGAGCTAGAAAACATTATTTTGAGTGATGTAACCCATACATACAGAAAGACAATTATCACATGTATTCACTCATTGGTGGTTTTTAAACATAAAGCAAAGAAAACCAGCCTACAAACCACAAGCCCAGAGAACTTAGACAACAATGAGTACACTAAAAGAGACTTACATAGATCTAATCTACATGGGAAGTAGAGAAAGCCAAGATCTCCTGAATAAATTGGGAGCATGGGGACCTTGGGAGAGGGTTGAATGGGGAGGGGAGAGGCCGGGAGGGGAACAGAGAAAAAATGTAGAGCTCAATAAAAATCAGTAACAAAATTTCACTGCATGAAAAAAATTCTAATAAAACAAAGGGAGGCTCTGTCTTGATCTTGATGTGGGATTCCCCTCTGTAGGCTGGAAATGTGTTTTATTACCATTGGTACCATTGGTTAATAAAGAAGCTGCTTTAGCTTGTGGCAGGGCAGAGTCTAGCTAGGTAGGAAAGCTAGGCAGAGAGAGAGAGAGACAGACAGACAGACAGAGAGAGAGAGAGAGAGAGAGACAGACAGAGAGAGAGAGAGAGAGAGACAGACAGAGAGAGAGAGAGAGAGAGAGAGAGAGAGAGAGAGAAGGCAGACTCAGGAAGATGCCAGCAGTTGTCAGAGAAGCAAGTTGTGAACTAACAAGCCACAGGCCTGACCAAACAGGCCAAATAGTTCATAATTAATATTACATCTCAGAGTGATTATTTGGGGACTGGCAGTCAGGAGACAACCCTCCAGTTACACTGTCTCACAAGCTGAAGTCGAAGGCATCCAGAGGAATAATAGCTGAAGTGAACCTCTGGCCTTTACACTAATCAGCAAACACCTATACACTTCCAAACACAGGAGAACACAAACACATGCATGCACAGACACACCCAAACACAAGACAGGATTGGCCTCCTCCCTCCCTGACAAGAGAAGTTGTCCCACTTCAGTGGTCCCGCCCACAGCAGTGACAGCCATCACACAGGGAGCTGCTATGGTGTTCTAGTGTAAGGGCAGAATGTCTCAAACAGCCTATGCAAGTAGGGGGAGGAAGCAAACGTCAGGGAAGCTGTGCGATGCTCCCCCCATCGCTCCTTCACAAATGAAAGCGGCCATGATTTCTCCTAACGGTTAAAAAAAAAAAAAAAGTCCTTGTAATGAAGAACTTGGTTTGCTTGACTTTTCTTGCTTAAATGACAGGTCAGAACCTTTCCATCCTAGCTAATGGCTGCAGATTCAGCCGGCCGAGGGTTTCCAGGAGGGATAATGATGAGGTGCTTGGCTCGGTCTGCCTGAGGCACTGCCTGCAGGTTTTAACTGCTAGGCCATCATTTAATAACTGGGACGGCAGGGGCATTTCAGTTATTTTTAGCCTGCCGTCTTGATGCATTGTAAACCTTTTAAGCCAGAGAAGTTTTTCTTAAGTGTTGCAGCACTCTGAAAACAAGAAGAAAGCCTGGTGTTGGGGGCATCTGAGAGATTAGTGGACAGGCTGTTCCCAGCAGACAGGTGAACTCTGACCCACAGGAAGGCGATAGATAATTAGAACTTGGGAATCTTTTTCAAAGGGCGAAAGTGGAGTGTCAGCCAAGTGCTGTTTAACTTCCGGTAATCTTTGCAGGTTTTAATGAGAGAACAGGAGGACAGGGATGATGGAAAGGCTTGCAGGTAGCTGGGGAGAGCTATGGCCAGGGCTTGTGTCTCTGAGTCCTTCCAGATTAACCCTTTCATATCTTCCTTCTCTCTAAGGCCAAATATTGATGATATTCACCGATTCCCCCACCTCCAATTCCTCCTGGACAACAGGCAAAGGACTGTTCTGTTCAAAGGACAAAATGCAAGTGATTTCTGGCTATTCTAGGGTAGCTAGGGAAACATGGTCTACCAAGAACACCTATTAAAGCCAGGGGAGGGGGCTGTGATAGCTCAGCAATTAGGCACTTGCCATATAAACATCAGGACAGGAGTTCAGATGCCCAGAATTCCAAGTGAATGGCAGGTGTGCTTCACATTCCATCTATAATCCCTGCCTTGGAAGTGAGATCAGGGAATTTCCCAGTGCAAGGCAAGATCTCCAAGCCTGATTGACATTCTTCCTCAGCGAATAAAGTGCAAGGTCAGTCGAGGATGATTTCCCACTGTAAGTGGGGACTGCTCGTTTGTTTCCCAGCTGCCCATAACACATAAATGATATTAATTAAAATTCTGATTGACCAACGGCTTAGGCATATCTCTAGCTAGCCCTTACATTTTAGATTAACCCATTTCTATTAGTCTGTGACCTACCAGTAAGGTTCTGGTAATTCTCCTTCGGCAACTGCATGGCATCTCTTTGCCTCTGCCTTCTTTTTCTCCGTATCTTTGTTTGGACTTGCTGTCTAGCTGTATTCTGCCCTGCCATAGGCTGAAGCAGCTTCTTATTAACTAATGGTAATAAAGCATATTCACAGCATATAGAGGGGAATCCCACATCATCCCAACATCAGCATAGGGCCTCCATAAGCATGTGCATACTTGTGCACATGTACCCCTCATACACAAGCAAACACATGTGTGTGTGTGCGCACACACACACACACACACACACACACACACATGCACAAACACATACACCAGAGGAAATGGAAGAAAAAAAATGGGAGAGCCCTCCTTCAGTGGCATATCCATGATGTTAACTCTTGCAAGTATACTGACTACTTACATTGTACAGGGCACTGAAGCACAGGAGTAGGTGACCCTCGAGGTCTTGTTTCAGGAACCCCTAAATCACTTGGAGA
The DNA here is from genome assembly GCF_018167655.1 of Microtus oregoni. NCBI lineage: Eukaryota > Metazoa > Chordata > Mammalia > Rodentia > Cricetidae > Microtus > Microtus oregoni. The sequence continues at coordinate 11,352,378 of NW_024543087.1, read as the reverse complement.
GAAAGTTTATGTCACAGATTACAGGACGGTTTGGGGGAAAGAGAGCACAGAGACAAGGAGGTGATGACACCTCGGGATAACCAGGCTTGTCCTACAGAAAGGAGGCTTTATGGGCAATTGTATCTGGGAGCACCTGGCTGGAAGAGGAGGAGAAACCACCCAGAAACAGCACAGTCAAGAAGGCTTTTTTTCATGGGTTCCAGTGGGCTTGTCAAAGTACAAGGTGGAGGATGTGGATGGATGCAGACACACATAGCTTTGACTCTTCAGGATCATTCCCTTGACTTCTGCTGCCTTCAGTGGACCAACTGGGCTGTGATTTATCCTAGAAATTATCCTCTACTCAGTTTCACCAGAGCATACATTTTCCAAGGTTGTTTATTTCCAGCATGTCTATTATACAGAAGTATAGAAAGACACACACACACACACACACACACACACACACACATGCACACACTCACATAAACATACATACACACACTCGCAAATACACACATACATACATACACATTCATACACACATACAAACATTCACACATACATACACACTCATACACACATTCACACACACTCATACATTTACATACATACTCATACACACACTATTAGCTGTTAAGTTTTAGAGAAGAAGAGGGGTCACTAGAGAGACAGATATGAATCTACCTCCAGGCAAGTGGTTTATTATCTAATGAAATAACAGTATCTGAAATAGAGTGCCATCAAGTCCAGAAACCTATTCTTTTAGGGTCTACTGTGAGAGAGTGAGGAGGAGAAGTTATACTCTGAAGAAACAGTCCAAGGTCATCTGGCATCCCCTAATGGGTCTTAGCTAAGGCAGGAGTTGGAGAAGTCTCAAGGACATTCCCGAGTAAAAGGAACAGCGTCCCTAGTCAGTGCATGATCCAATAGGGTTATTGGTTCTCATCTGCTGCCCTTCCCTGTTTGGACCCTTTAGAGTATTGCTCCCTGGAAAGTCCAGTTCCTAGGAAATCAAGAGTGGGTTGGAGGGGCACTGACTCTTGTAGGAACTGTAAGAGAAGGAGATTTGCTACAAGGTCTGGGTTCTGACATTAAAAATGGAAAAAGAGGGAAAGAAAGATTGATATTATTGGATGTCTATTGTGAACTGTAACTATGAGGCTTGCATAACTGCTCTTATTAAATGTTTATCACTTTGTATGAGACTGACATCCATAAGGTACCACATTATCCAGACCATCAGACCATCTAACCGATAAAAGTCACAGAAAGCATCAGAGAAATGCCGAGGTCCTTGGGCTTGGCTAATTATCTTTGTTGCCCCTGTTGAAGGTTTGCTTTTTCTATAGAGGGCCTAACGTACCTTTTTTGTTTTGATCTTCTTCATCACTGCATTAATTAACATTGCATGGAAAAGAAAATATAATTAAAAGTAATTCGCAGTAATTACAGCCTCATTGAGTACACTGAATATTAAGAACGGCAACATCTTTCTTCTGCCCAAGGAGCCATCTGTCTCTTCGTAGTCGCCCTTGCCCTCCCAGGGCTGGGAATTTTTAGCCATGAACGCAACCTCACACTGTTCTGACTGTCACTGGGAACACTTTCTATCAAAGTAAGGAACTGAAATAAGGTGAACCATGCGTTATAAATGAAGACACTTGAGAACTCTCAGGTGTCTCCAGGCTATGCCTGGAAGTTATTAATCTATGCAAGGACTTCGCCCATCTATCTCTTGTCTGTTCTCATCACATAAACACAGTTTTCTGTTTCAGCCCCACTACAGTTGTTGGAAGGAGGGAGTGAGGCGATGAATTAAATGAACACCCACTCGATAATTCCTGACCTTTCCCTCCATGTGACAGTTTTATCAGTCAAGCTGGGAGATAATATGATGAGGATAAAAAGCTAATATTCCTTCCTGGTGAAGAAAAGAATCAATGGCACTTCCACGCACAGCTTTATTGAAAAATGGATGATAATGGCTCAAGCAACCCTCGACCAGAGAAAGCTACTTGAAGCTACATTTAGCAAACCTCTAAGAAGATGAAATATAACAGCAATTGTAGATAGACCCACCAAAGGGGCCAGGGGATATGTCTTTGAATGATCCAGTACCGCATTTCCCCCAGTCTACCAGATGAACCCAGCCAAGGACCTGATATAGTGACTGTTCTCATTTGGTGACCTTAAAACCTTTATCCTTCCATGGCCAAGGGGTGCCATCTTGCCCCATCTTCTGTGACTCCAGGTGGGTGGAGAAAAGAAATGCAGTCATTTATAAAATTTTATCATCACTAATAATTAGAGTTTTAAAATAATTATGTATCTCTGTAAAACTGACTTCTGGCCTCCAGGGGAGAGATTCAAGTACATTCATTCTTTCTTCCCTCAAGGCATCTAATTAATCTACCTCCAAAAAGGAATGTTAATCTTAACAATCAGAATATAAAATACTAAGCAGAACATGTTCTTGAGTTATAAATAAAATTATGAGGTGGGGGAGGATCCTCCTGATGCTGAGGATGTATGTGTCTGTCCTCTGGGGTAGCGGGTGGTAGATTTTAGGCAAAGCTTTCTCCTTCATTGGGTTTCTGGAGACCTCCATGGGAATTTGATCTAAAACACTGAAGACAAAGGCTAGATTTGTTCTCTGCCTTTGTATGCTAAAGGGCCGAGCTGGGGAGCCAAGAGTCTCTCTTATGATTCCAAATGATGCCTGGTCTTAGGTCCCAAGGAACGGAAGGCTCTGTGGCCTGGCTCTCCTCCTGGGCATCTCTCCCCTTCTTTCTGTATTGATTTCTTCAGAGGGATTATCCCAGGCTCACTTCTTACTTCATGTTCATTCTTTGTAAGAAAACATGCCCCAAAAGAAGGCCCAAGGAGTACCCGAGAGCTCTACACACCCCAAGCACACAGAAACATTTGTGTTTCTTCTTACTAAGGACGAGCTACAGACTTCAATTCACACCCCTTCCCCCCAAAAAAATGAAAATGCAAGAGCCTTTGTTCAAAAATGCTGTGAATGTCAATGTGGCAGCTTCAGAGCATTAGAACAAATAAGGACACTGTAAATATGGTTCTCATGAGATGAAATATATCTCACTCATGAAGCATGCCTTGATCTCTGCCAGACCTCCTCTGAGGAGAGCTACCACTCACATCCCACCATGGTGTAGACTTTGCCCTCCTAGCCTAGACCTACCCAAACTATTAGCTTAATTGCCTATGTGTTCTAGAACCAATTTCTACATGTTATTCTTGGCACATTCAAAAACTAACCATAATACCATTAAATTAAAGAAATGGGCTTGCCATTATCTTCTGATTTCCACTATGGAAATGAAAGACCCCAGCTTAGCTGCTGTAACGCCATTTTGCAAGGCTTTCACACAAACAAGTATAGGTTCAAGGTAAAGTTGGTACTCCTAGGCTGCCAAACAGGATATCTATGGTCAGACATCAGGCCTAGGAGGGGAACGAAAAGTTCTGGGAAAAACCACATGTACCCTAGATAGAGCCAAGTCAGCTATTATCAGATCTTCATGTCCCTGAGGAGCTTGTCCCCAAGTGAACCCATCACCTCATCTGAACTGACCAATGGAATCCCTGTAACCATGCATGCTTCTGCCGCCCGTTTCCATATAAAAGACCCCCTGCCCAGCCTGAGGGCATGCAAGTCTTCCAAAGAGACTCTGACGCCCGCAGGTACCTGTGTACTCTCAATAAAGAAACCTCTTGCCAGTAGTCTCGGACTGTTCCTTGGATTCAGGGGTCTCCTCCTGAGGGAAGGTCTTCTCTGAGAGTCTTTCAGAAAGACTAGACTACCTTGCTGTCACTTCAATCCTCTGACAGAGCTTAAACTACAATGACCTTTCTCCTGACCTTCCTATCCAAGCTGGTTTGTATCCACTCCAGCCCTTGATCAGACCACAGGTTTATTCTACGATCCCAACACTAGGACAGCTGACACAGGGTATCCTCTCAAGACGCTTGGCCAGCCAGCATATCTGAATCAGTGAACTAACCCCAAGTTCAGTGAGAGACTCTGTCTTAAAATTAAGGTGGGAGTAAATGAGGAAGCATTTATTTCTGGCCTTCACATGGCCCTGTATGCTCACAGGCATGCTCATGCACACACGTGTGCGCACAAAACATATTTTCTAAATTTTTCATCGGGTAACAAAACAGTTCTTACATGCACAACGCAGTGTCTGATTCCATGACTCAAACCTGCTTCAGATTCACTGACAGGGTCACATCTACACTGTTGTGTAGCAGAGAGGCCCCCTCAGATGAAAGGACATAAACACCAGAAAGGAAAAAGAGAACCCTGTGATGCTTTCACAAGTCCATATGTTTCCAGTGTGTAAAGTCCCCTTCCTAGGAGGTTCACTGATTCTCAGAGTTTAACCATGACACTTCCTTGCTGCCTGATTGTCTCATGTTCTGAAGCAGAACTCCAGGGCAGTTCTTGCCTTCTCACTGATCTCTCAATGGCAGTCACATTTCCCTGGCTGTCTTCACTCCCTGGGCATTCACAGCCTTGCAGTCCAACGATACACACTGCACCTCTTCCCCATGTTATGAATCGACTCCTAGGCAGCCTGTGCAGGCTTCTCGCAGCTCCCTGTGTCCTCCCCTGGTGCTTTCCACCCTGCAGATGACTAGAACGTGGGGCCTTCCATTGATTTATTTTCATGTGTCTGAAGCAGAGCCAAGGATGAGGAAAGGTGTTGCCCTTTTCCTCTGTCCCAAGTGGCTTTCCCCAGCTTTTCACCACTCGGAGTATGGGAATCAGTAAACACAACAAACCATTCTGATGCCATGTGTGTGTCATAGCCATTTATGCTATCTGTCTTCATGCTAACTTGAATTAGGGAACATTCCAGTTGGAATGATGGAAGCATTCTACACCCCAGGATCTCAGTTGCTCCAAATACCCAGCATTGGTGAGTATTTTTCTTTGCCCATGTTTGAGCAGATCATTTGCTCTTTCATGCTTTGAAAATTATTTTGCCCTGAGAGTTATTAAGTATCCAGTTAGCTACATCACCAAGGTCATGTACAGCCTAGGACCAGGAACTCCTCCCTTGGGTCTCTGTAGTGCACATGCACACAGCGCATCTCTATCACTCAAAGGGGATGTATGTGCGTGCATGCCTGTATCCATTCAGGAAAGCTGGCTCTTTTTCAGGGCCACAACAGTATTCTTCAGTTTCCTACAATAATTAATTATTTATTCATCTGGAAGTCATTATGATGGATAGCACAAGAAGGATGTGTGGGCAATATAAACAGCCAGTGTTCACATATCACATAGAAAACATGAAGTCCATCCTGTGTAATGCCACTCTTGCCGTACTAAATGCCCAATATGACTGTCTGTCCTTTCCTGAGTGCTCTGTTTTTGACCATCCGTACACACCCTACACTCTGGTAGTTCATATACAAAACTATGTCTGCATATTAAGTAGAAGTAAGTCCTGTCTGTGCACATTTTTAATGTCAAATTGTAAAAGTTACTGTTAAGTTCTTTATTCTTTAATATGCCTATTGTAATTACTATTTTAATTTAATATTTGTGTGTGGCGTGTGTGTGTGTTGCTTTGTGCATGTGTGGAGATCAAAAGACAACTTTCAGGAGTCTGTTCAGTCCTACCACCACTGGGGTTCTAGGGAGTGAACTCTGGCTTTGTCATAGGCACCTTTACACATGGAGCCACCTCGCTGCCCCATCCTTTAATAATATTTTCAATACAATATCATCCAGATTTCTCTCTGACCTCCTCCAATCAACATCTCATTAAGTTTTGTGATGGTCTTCCTAGATAGTCCAAGGTAGTTATCTCCATGCCTTACCCACCCAAATTTGGGGAGTACAGATGTGACATGCCATTCCTGGAATTCCTCATATTATTTAATAGAGATGAATTGCCTTAGGTATATTTGGTATTAAGACTTCAAGTGCAGAAGCTTAATTTAAGCTTCTATGTACCAAGTTATGATTCATGTACTTGAACAAAGCTTTGTTACTTTGCCTAAAGTCTTTGAGTAAGTTCTAAGTATTACATATTCATAAATGTAACTTTAATATATTAATAATATTATACATTCTCAAATTAAAATATATATTTGTTCTCCTTATTGTGGAAGGAATGCTTCCTCATCTGTAGTGTTCTCTACTTGATCATAAATGATGATTATTTCTGTACATAGAGACGCACCAAGTCTACTGAGCATCCCTGCTAGTTCAGCTGTGGTGTCTGTGGTCTCTCATGTTCATAAAACCAACAAATCTCTAATAATTACATGAATGTGGAAAGGAGACTGGAGGGGGGCTCATAGAGAGAGCCAGGGGTGTCAGGGTTGGAGCAGATGAGGGGAAAGAGGAATTTTCCAAAACATACTTTGCTTGAAAATACCATATGAGATCTAATACCTTCTCTGCTAATTTAAAAAATAAAAATTAAAAGAAGTACAACTTTTTTTTTGGGTTATGGTTCTGAAATAATGGTAATTAGAACCAACCCACAGAGCTTTAGTTAATAAGAAGAGATGGAGAAAATAAGAAGTCCCCTGGAAGATTCTTCTTGACACCACTTGAAACCTAACATTCCTAAAGCACATAGTCATGAACAGCGAGAAATAAAATGTCTTAGGCTGAGTGGGTAAAAATACTTGCCATCAACCCTGATGACCTAAGTTCCATCTACATGGTAAATTTGGAAATATTGCCACGATTTGTTCTCCGATAACCCACACTACACACACACATACACACACACACACACACACACACACACACACACACGTGCATGTGCCTGCAAATAAATAAATATAATGGTTTTAGAAGAGATAGTTAATGAAATCCAGTTAGGAGAAATAGATCATAGGTCTAAATAGTTAAGAGGCACATGAATCTAAAATACCTGTAGAAATACAATTTACGATACTCATGTATTGACCGTCATAAAGAGGAATAGAAGTCAACATTAAGATGGTTGTCCATCTTGTTTTCTCTGGAGTCTAGGTGCTGCCATTCTGTGAACAGATGAGACTGAAAGACAGTGTGGACCCTGGCCACAGCAAATCTCCATAAGCACAGTTAGCTAATGTGGCTTATGTGAAAATTCTGGAAGCAAAAGAACAGTAAAGCCTGATATTAACTAAGCAGAGTTCCTCCCTCATCCTGGGACATGATGCTCCACTTAGGAATCCTACAGCTCATCCCCATTCTCCGGTACACTCAAGACTTCTATGTTTGTCATTGCCCAGGTTATCCCATCTGTATATCCTCCCGGCACAATTCAGGCAAATTCTGCTGATGTGCTGCCTAGAGCTATTCAACCTGTTACTCTAATGAAGCTGCCTGAAGCTTAGCTTTCCTTGTCTCTATGGAGAGATACATCAGTATCCTCTAACATGTCTAAATTTTCAGAGACATGAGGAAACTGAGCTTTCGAAGTTTAATTCAAGTATGGTTTAAGTAGATAGTCACATAGTTAAGCTAAAGTATTTTCAAGACGGCAGTCATTCTCATAAAGGGGATGAGGTGTGGCCATTTATAATGAATGTTAATACTTTAGGGAAATTGTTATTATTGTTAATGTTCCTCTGAGAAGTGGCTTTTCTTGGGCTAAAAGTATTAACTTTAGCGGAACAGATCTTTAAAGGAATCAAGTCCCTTTTTATAATGAGATGTGAACTTCAACTTTGCAGCTAAGTCTTTGGGATGGCTATTATCCAAGAACCAGAGAGCCAGTTCAGGCTTAGCCCATGAGCTCATCACCAACACAAGCTGTGTTCCTGTACAAACCTAAAAAAAATTAATTTGTTTCAAAGTAGTTTTATTTTTTTCTCTTTAATAGGATGGCTTCTTTCATTAAAAATTAGATCTCTTGCAACAAAGTCTTCTGATAAACAAAATATTCAATCAGAGATGTATGAAGGAATGATAATGAGGGTCATATTCCTCATCCAGACAAGAATGACAACTGTGCTGAGCCTAGCTTTGTATTACTGTTTTCCTTCTGACACTATTTTATATAGTGTTAATCCTGATTATTCAGCACTGAAAGAATAGATGGGTGACTCTTAAAGATTTCTTTTCCTTTCATTTATGTGTGTGGGGAAGTGGAGACTATGTGTACATTGAGTACAGCATCTACAGAGGTGAGAAGGAAATTATTTTAGATCACCAGGAGTTATAGGTGGTTGTGATATGCATGGTGGGAACAAGGAACCAAACTTTGTCTTCTATGAGAGTAGTTTGGGCTCTTAACTGCTGAGACATCTCTCCAGCCTCTAATTTTCTTTCTTCCTTTAAAAAATGTGTTTGTGTTCATGCATGTGAGTGTTCATGTGTACATAAATCCACTTGCATTCATGTGTGTGTTCCTGTGTGGTTTAGAGGTCATAGGACAGCCTTAGGAGGTGGTCTTCTCTTTCCATCTTGTTTGAGACAGGGTCTCTTGTTGTATATTGCTACACACCAGGCTGGTTGCTCCACAGATTTTTAGGCATTTTTCTGTCTCCACCTCCTATCTCTCCAGAAGAGAATTGGAATTGCAGACGTGTGCTATCATGCCCAGTGTTACATGGGTTCTATGGATTTAAAATCTGGTCCTTACGCTTGCTGATCAAGCACTTCACACACTGGGTCTTCTTCACAGCTTGATATTTTTTTTTTAACTTCCACACTGTGAATTGTGAAGATGCACAGACTTCTGCATATTAATATGAAGCAGAAAAAATATCAAGTACAGTACCCAAGAAAGAAGATGCACTGGTTAATAAATACATTCTTATTTATACGTCAAAGATTAAATTGAAGATATTACCTTTCTAGACCATGATTTGATATCCCACAGAAACACCGGCAGAGCATTTCAAAGCACACAGATGACGGGGTCAAAGACAGCTTGTAGACCAAGAATGGAGTTGCTTTTATTCTATCCCTTTAAAGAGATACCACCAAAGACTCAACCTGAAATCAGTCTTTGTGATTTTGAGTGGCAGAAAGGAATACAGTGGTTTATACCAGATAGAATAATTACTCTTAACTCATTTTGTATCACACAATAAATGGAGGAGCTCTTCATGGCCACATTTCTTTATAGACACCTTTCTTTCTTAGCACAAAAGGAAGGTTTTTCCTCCCTTGAACAAAAACAAACAAAAAAGCAGCCCCAGTAAACACAAATCCCTCCCTTAGGGCCTCAATTCTCCCTGTCACTAGGTTTTGGAAGATTATCCTCCATGCCACTGCTTCATCCATGAACATGAAGGTCTCTGTCTACACATAATGGTTTTTGTCACAGTTAACCCATTCTCAATACATATGTGATGACTAAAATGACCACATAGATCATCATCTAAGACAAGTTGTACTTGCAAGTGAAAGGGACATTATTAGTAATCAAACATCAGTGGAACCTATAAAGACAAAGAGCATGTAGCCTTGATTTATACAATCTCTGAACAAGAAAGCAAAGAGCTGTTGTAGGAGGTTCTTCTATCTATGTGTTGCTTTCATTGGTTAATTAATAAAGAAATTGCTTGGCCTGATAGGTCAGAACATAGGTAGGCAGGGTAGACAGAACTGAATTCTGGGAGGAAGAAAGCAGGGTCAGAGATTGCCGCCATGGAGCCAGCTGCCAGGTCAGACATGCTGAATCTTTCCTGGTAAGCCACGACCTCATGGTGACATACAGATTATTAGAAATGGGTTGAATCAAGATGTGAGAGTTAGGCAATAAGAAATTAGAACTAATGGGCCAGGCAGTGTTTAAATGAATACAATTTGTGTGTTGTTATTTCAAGGTATAAGCTAGCAGGGGGGCCGGGAGCCGGGCGAGATGAAAAGCAGCCCACACCTAATACAACAAAGAGCTTTAACCTTCTGCAAGGATTTTAACTGCTGGGTCCTTTGGATTGTCCCAACCCCCTTTACTCTATGAGACATCTCATTACTGTAAATGTGATTATAGATATTGATTGCCAGTTTGACAAGACCTAGAATCATCACCAGGTATTAGATGATATTGTTAGCTGGTCAGAGGTCACAACCTCCCCACAGCCTAGAAGCTTATCTCAATAAACTCAGCAAAATGGACTCTTTCCCTCCAGCAGAACTTCCTGCCTCTACCTGCCCTTATCTGGAGAACATCCCTGAAGCTGGACAATTGACCTCACTTCAAAAGCTGTCTCTAAAACCAGACGCCTATTTCATCTTTAGCTTGACCCTTGGCATAGATCCCTGCTGAGAAGACTTGTGCAAGGGGCTCTGTTGTAGGACCCCACTGCCACAAACTAAGCCTTGTGATAGAAGCGTGCCATTTAATGTAAATTAGGGTTTCTTCCCAGGCTCTTCAATCTTATATATTCCTTATATCTGAAATAAAATCAAACTGATTCACCAAAATCTGTCTCCTGGAGGGTTGTCTCTGTTCATGCTCATGGGCCATCAAAACTTTCTATCATCCCATCTGCCTCTTTCACCTCTTGACCTGATGGCCAACAGGTCCAGAGCAAAAGAGGATTCCCATAACTAGGAGATGCCTCCGGAGACATGAAGAAGAAAATGCCTCTGGGCAAGTATGTGTGGGATTTTCCTGATTAAGTTAATTGAGATGGGAAAGTCCATCCTAATTTCTCTGTTTCCATCAGTCTTTAGGGTTTCTATTGCTCTAAAGAGATGCTATGATCACAGTAACTCTTACAAGGAAAGTTTCAATTGGGCGACTTACAGTTTCAGAGGTTCAGTCCATTATCACCATGGTGGGACACGGCAGCATGCAGGCAGACATGATCCTGGAGAAAGAGCAAAGAATACTACATCTTTGACCTGCAGGCAACAGGAAGTGAACTGAGACACTGGGTATGACTGGAAAATATAAAGCCCACCTTTACAGTGAAACACTTCCTTCAACAAGGCCTCACCCACTCCAACAAAGCTATATCTCCTAATAGTGCTAATTCCTATGAGCTTATGTGGGTCAATTACATTCAGACTACCACAGTCCACTCTCTATGCCTCCCATAAACTTGTAACCACATCATAATGCAAAATGCATTCAGTATAACTTCAAAACCCCCCATAGTCTATCATAGTCTCAACAATGTTTTAAAACTGAAAGTTCAAAATTGGCAGCCCACCTCCACAGTGATAAACGTGAACCAACAAAGCCATGCCTCCTAATAGCGGCCCTCCCTATGAACTTATGGAGGACAATTATATTCAAACGGCCACATCATCCCATGAGTTGTGGTCTCAGACTGAATACAAAGAAGAAAACAAACTGAGTACCAGCACTCATTTCTCTCAGTGCCAAACAGTGGGGACAAGATGGCCAACTACCTCAAACATCTGCTGCTGAGGCTTCCCTGCCATGCTGCACTGCACCTTTGAACTGTGAGCAAGAACAGACAGACCCCTTCTCCTGCAAGTTGCATTTGTCAGAGCTCTGAGAAATGCAACTAACGCGGTGGGTTTCCTCCTATTCCTCCTGTTTCTTCCTCACTTCAGGGTCCATTGCTATTTTATTTGCTTCATTCTCTTCTGTGTTCACATTACAAGGTGTAGGTTATGGGAACCTCTCTTCATGGAAACCCAGACAGAAGGATATTGTCACTCATTCTCATGATTCCAGTGTGAATTTTTGTTTAAAACTCCCATGATTCTAGCCTTGTCTTTCCCTCTGAGTTTCAAAATCATACCCAGAACCATAATTTACATAGACTTTTGGTAAAATACTACGTAAAAAAGTAATCGGATAAATTGAAAATTGCCTCCTGCCAAAAAAAAAAAAAGCCATTCTATCATGCCCCCAAATTTGGCAAAGGACATTTTTCATCTACATGTCATCTCAAGCAGCAAATCTGATCAACAGCTGTTTTTAGCTAGGGTAACTATCTGTTTTAAAAGAAATTGTGGGAAGTGAAAGAATTACAGCTGGGTGTGTTAGCACACACCTGTAACCCTAGCTCTCTGGAGTCAGCATTCAGGAGGTCTGGGGTTTTAAGCTGAGTGTATAGTCAGATTCCGCCTCAAAGCAAATAAATTAAGTGAAAGACACAACAACAACAACAACAACCACCAATAATCATCTCAAAATCTTAGCACACATATCCACACAAAACTGGGCATTTCTTATTTGCATTCATGTCCAGGGTAACCCATAGCAGTCATTCAAGGACCTTCTAAATGTGGCCTTGAGGTCATTCTGATGTCTCTTAGTCAGTAAATGGGAGGTCAAAGAGAACGTGGTAAAGGTCACGCTCCTTACTTCCCTAGCTCATCAAGCAATTCTATTTACACAACACTGACAAACTTCCACCTGGATTCACCAAGATTCAAAGTAATTAAGAATCATTCATTAACTCTATACAAAGCCAAAGGAATGGCTTGGTGAACAACTGCCACTGTCTGGGACACCATCTTTCTCACTCCCCTTCCTCCTCAACCCTTAGTGAGTCCTCTATTTAGTCCTGCTCTGTTGAATGTTGCTTGTTTTTATTTAAGACTCAAAATCCCTGCCATAACTCTGTAGTCACATGCTTTTCTCTTTGTATAAATATAACACTTACTTTTTAGAGTTTAAATCCCAAGACCTCAAAGTAAATCCCAAGCTCTTCAGCTTGGAGTGACATTCTTCTCACATTATAGACATATTGTATACCCTTTAATAGTTCTTATTGGCTGTTCCTTAAGTGGACCCAAGCCATGCCAAAGTTCCTGAAAGACCTTACATGTGCTTTCAAATAGTTTAATTCATTCACATGTCTTTAAATGATCAGCTCCACTTGCCCCATCCCCATTCTAAGTCATAATGCCTTTCTCTCCATGAAGACCGTCCTGAAGTCGCCCATAGACTTCTCATCTAGACTCATCAGTGCCTCACTGCTGGTGCACAAGGCCACTCTTTCTTTTATCTAAGTTCTATTAGTTCCCTTGACTCTCTGTTCAGATTGTTCATGTACTTGACAGGACTCAGAATCCCCTAGGAGACACAATTCCGGGTGTGTCTCTGAGGGAGTCTCCAGAGAGGTTCAATTGAGATTTAAAAAATTTAAAAAGATGCCAGCTGCAGGTAGGGAGTACCATTCCCTGTGCCGGGGTCTCAGACCCACTAATTTGTAAATGGCACACCAGCATTCACCTCTCTGGTTCCTGACTATGAGCACATATGGCCACAAGGTCACAGGCCTGCTGCCACGCCTTCCTTGCCACAAAGAATCTAGAATGGAAGCTGTAGTTCTCTCCAGTTCCTCCACAGTTGAATCTTGTCTTTAGTATCACCTCCTTAAATACATCCTTCTGCTTTACTTGTTACTACTCTTAAGATCAGTTAATTTTGCTCATGCTCTCTCTCCTTCTGCTCCTGATTTGGACCTTGAGATTTCAGTCCGGTGCTCCAATGTGGGTCTCTGTCTCTGTCTCCTTTCATCGCCTAATGAAGGTTAATATTCAAGAGGATGCCTATATGTTTCAGGACACAAGGGGTGCACCCACACACTGAGACAATGGGGATGTTCTATCGGGAACCCACTAAGGCCAGCTGGCCTGGGTCTGAAAAAGCATGGGATAAAACCGGACTTGCTGAACATAGCGGACAATGAGGACTACTGAGAACTCAAGAACAATGACAATGGGTTTCTGATCCTACTGCACGTACTGGCTTTGTGGGAGCCTAGGCAGTTTGGATGCTCACCTTACTAGACCTGGATGGAGGTGGGTGGTCCTTGGACTTCCCACAGGTCAGGGAACCCTGATTGCTCTTCGAGCTGATGAGGGAGGAGAACTTGATCAGGGGAGGGGGAGGGAAATGGGAGGCGGTGGTGGGGAGGAGGCAGAAATCTGTAATAAATAAATAAATTAAAAAAAATACCAGTTAATTTTTAGGTCCTCCCTGTTAACTGATCTGTCTTGTTTCTCCTTCCTTCTTCCCTTTATTTCTTCATCTATCTATCTATCTATCTATCTATCCATCCATCTCTATCTATCTATCTATCTACTACCTACCTACCTATCTATCTATCTGCCTACCTGTTTATTCTTTTCCTTCCTTCTATTCTTGCAGAATATTCCTTTACACTGTGTGAATATGTTTCATTGTGATTGGCTTAATAAAGAAGCTGATTGGTCTGTAGCTATGCAGGATAAGGTTAGGTAAGAGAGACTAAGAGGATGCTGGGAAGAAGAAGGGCAGAATCTGAGGGGACACCATAAGTAGCAGAGCCCACAGGATGGGAAGTATATAGATGAAGTTAAATAGTGCATAGATTAATATAAATGAGTTAATTTAAGTTATAAGAGTTAGATAAAAACAAGCTTAAGGTATTGACCAAGCATTTATAATTAAGATTAAGTCTCTATGTGGTTATTTGGGAAGTAGATGGTGGGATAGAAAAGACTGCCTACACACAATCTCTCCCTTTCTTTCTCTATCTATCCTTTAATCACTCTATTCTTACCTTCCTTAATCACTTTCTATTTTTATTTTTTTGAACATGGGGTCTTGCTATATAGCCCAAGTGGCCTCAGAGTTGCAATCCTCCAACCTCTGCCTCCTTCTTTTTCATTTCAGAAACTATAATGAGCATACTACTGACAGTTAAAATTCTCCAAAGCATTGTTGAGAGCTGTCACTATCCCTCTGCCCTGATCTTTACCACTTCCCTGAAGGATACAACTTCCTAAATAACAGCACTCTTTCAGACTAGGCATTTAAGGTCTTCTACCATCAGATCCCTCAGCCCCCTCTACCCTTTCCTCCCTGGCATTCCAGCGTGAATGTGATGTGAAGCAAGCAGTGTGCCTTCCATTCTGCAACTACGCACAATTTTTTATTCTCCTTTCTACTCACTTCCATGGCTTGACATGAGATTCACCACGACCTTTACTTCACTAAACCCAACCCCATTTAAGAAATGAAGCTTCCCTCAAGACTCTTTTTTTCCTTATTTGGTTTTCTGAGACAGTTTCACTGTGTAGTACTAGCTGTCTTGGAACTCATTCTATAGACAAGAGTGGTCTCAAACTCACAGAAATCAGCCTTCCTATGCCTCCTGAGTTTTAGAATTAAAGGTGTGTGCCACTACCACTCAGCTAAAATGCATATTCTTAATTTATAATTCATTATTTAAGATATATAGCATTCAAACATCACACGCACACACTGATCTGAACAGAAATTTGCTTTTGAGACAGTCTTACAATACAACCCTGGCTGGTCTAGAAATCACAGAAATCCACCTGCTTCTGTCTCAAGAGTGATGGAATTAAAGGTGCATTCACAGTTAAGTATGGGCAATCTACATAGCAGATGCCAACTAAAAACAAAACTACCCATCTGAATTACAGTGGATGTCCTGTGACCAAATTTCCCTGGAACTAACCACAGCAGCAAATAAAAATATGATTTTCCTCTAATTTTCTTCTGTACTAGTCTATTTTTCAAAAATATTTAAGGCACCCTAATGCTATAAAGGTAAGTGTTTGGTTTTGCTCACACTTCTGGAGACTAAAAGTCCAAACAACTCAGTGCCAGCTCTGGCAAAGGTCCTACCCTAGTCTATCACGTTACCATAGATGGCAAGGGTAGTGTAGTATGTAAGAAGAAGTTATTTCGCCAGAGAGCCAGACGACTGAGTGCCACAATTTCTTCTACAGGCGTGTTTACAACTCAGATGAGATCTCCCACTAGGCCTGTGTCTACTTCTTCTTAGATCATTAACTCAGGACTTTCTCCATTTGCCTGCCCTGTGTTCCTTAGCTCTTTAGAGATATTATTTTTTTAGCAGCATTCACTATAAAATACATGTGCACAAAATTCACCTCAGAATCTTTTCAAAAAATGCCAGCCTTGGGGGCTGGAGAGATGGCTCAGAGGTTAAGAACTCTAGCTGTTCTTGCAGAGGGTCCAGAATGGATTCCCAGCACCTACGTGGTGACTCACAACCATCTGTAACTCCAGTTTCAAGGATCTAATGTCCTCCTCTAGCCTCTGCAGGCACCGGACACAGAGGTAGTGCACAGACACATATGCAGGAAAGCATACCTACCTGAAAAATAAAATAAAATTAAAAATTAAAAGACCAAGCAAGCAAAGCACAAACCACTAGACACAATAGATAGAGTTGAAGAATACAGGGAAACAATCCTGCTGTGCAGGAAGTAAGGAACACAGCAGCAACCCAAAAAGTAGACTTCCCAGAGGAAGTGGGTTTTATTGGCACATTCCTCAGGTGGGCAGTTGTCTCCTCAGAGTGGCTGGTAGAGCGTATGCCATGCTACAGAGGACACAGACAGGCTGCTGAGCTCCAGTCCAGCCTAGATTTGAATCCAGTGATAGCTCTTCACTACCTATCTTCTACCAGGAAGCTAAGCCTCCTGCACTACTCTTCTTTGTCCTGCCAAGTGAAGGCCATGATTTATAAGGTGTAGGGTGGTCAGAAATGACTTATGACAAGTGACACAATACAGACACTCGAACAGTGTTAACCTTTGTAAGGCCAGAGGGTGTGGAAACAAGGGGGCTGTAGAAATGCGTACAGAAAATCTAGGGAGACCAAGTTAGCTAGGTAAGACAAGACAGGTGCTGTAGATGCAACACATATGTGCTTCTGTGTGTGTGTGTGTGTGTGTGTGTGTGTGCAGGGACTGTCTGTGTGTGTGTGTGTTTATGTCTGTGTTTGTGTGAGAGTATGTGTTTGTTCCTATCTGTGTGTCTCTGTTATTGTGTCTATTTATGAGTATCTATGTATGAATATATATATATATATATATGCTTTTTCTATATATAGACTATGTGCCTGTGTTTGTGTGTCCATGTGTGTGTATGCACATGCATGTATATGTGCCTATGTAGGGGTATGTGCATCTATTAGTTATTATCTGTTTGCATGTCTATGTGTATCCATGCATATGTGCACATGTCTGTATAGGAGTGGGGTTGTATGTTTCTCTGTGTGTTCACGTGTCTGTGTTTGTGTGACTATACATGTGTTTGTATATGGATATAGATGCATCAGTGGTGAAATGGGTATGTCTCTGTATGTATGGATGTCTGTTTTTATGTGTGTCTGTGTTTATATATCTGTGTGCATGTATGTATATGTTTGTGTGTGTGTGTCTGTGTGCATGTGTTTGTGTTAGTGTGTGTTGCCCTTTTCTTTATTTTTAGTTTTAGGATATATTTTACCTCCATACTAAAGTGAAATTCCTGTTTTATTCTAAGGAATCTAGCAGAGAAGGAGAAATGTGGACATCGAAGATAACACAACTCCACGCCTTAGCAGTGTGTTCCCCAGGACCAACTCTGTCTCTTCCACTTGGAGGAAAGGCAGCAGTGTGTCCTGGGGAATGTAGCCGATAAATGGCTGCTGAGAGACGGCAGGATTCTTCTTCCTAGAATAAGGACTGACAGAGATCTTAGGGACACTTGATTATTTAAAGGGTCACAGAAAGTATTCGGCTCCTTTTTCCTTCTAATTTGAATTCCTTTACATTTACAGAGCAATATTAGAGGATCAAAGAATAAGCCAGAAGTGTCGACTCGAGAGGAAACATTGGCCTCAGACTGTAAGAGTCCCATCACTAGTGGTAACGAGAAGATAGAGTGAGAGCTGTGTCAGCTGCAGGGCTCCATGTTCACTCAGGGCCACCAGCCAGACATCAGCAGGGAGGCAGAGTCTGCACCTTCCTCTGGGAGAAAAGCGATTCCTAAACACCTTCTCTCTGCCCCAAACACATTAGTTTCATTAGAGTCTAAAATGCTCTACCTCAGTCATGCTTATGCTAATGCTGTTAAATCATGACTAAATCCTTTGTTTTATTCCTCTTTCCCTTAGTTGAAAACCATGGTGACCCCAGCCAGCTCTTGTGAGTTTTCTTCCATTCTACCTCTGATTGTTGGAAGAACAACTGGCATCCAGTTGTTACAGCCAATGATCAACATTAAGTAGAACATTAGCCAGAAGAAAGACCATCAAAATCCCAAGAAAACCAAACTCATACAAATGCTTCTTTTTGTGTTAAATACACACCTCCTGGTCTGAGCTGATTAGTAAGCCCAGCCAAAAATTTAAATATATACTATATATAATGGTATATGAAGAATATGAAATAAAAAGGTATTCAAATCAAATTAGAAGCATGCTAGTCATTTGAATAACATGTAACGAATTCATTAGTAGAATGTATACTGTGTGCATTTTCAAATCTCATTTTTTTCTATTATTTATTTAACACCATTATGGTGAAAAAATATTTTAGACTTCTAAAATTCAAATTGCTTCATGTTAGTTCAGGTTCTTTCATAGTGTAGTCCATGGACTGTCTTGAAGAATTCTCCATACATTCTATGTGCATTTCAAAGGATAAGCAGTTGCTCCCCTCCTCTCATAGGTAAATATGCTTACTGCTTCAGTGGGATGTAATCCTCTCTGGGTACCCAGTAGCTTTGGTCAATTTCCCTGTTGATTTGTGCTCGCTTGTCTCACCTACCTCCATGTCTTTCCCCATTACAATCTGCTGGTGGCTAAAATGCCTCAAGCAAATGACTTTTTCATGAGTTCATGGCTCACATTGGGCACCAATTGATGCATGATTAATAAAAACTCAGAGAGAAATTGGAGTTCAACCTGAAGGTCAAAAAAGCAAAACAGAGGTCTGATCTCCAAAATATATGAAGAACTCAAGAAATTGGCCAACAAAAGAACAAATAATCCAATAAAAACCAAAACAGAGTACAGACCTAAACAGAGAACTCTCAACAGAGGAATCTAAAATGGCTGAAAGACACTTAAGGAATTGTTCAACATCCTTAGTCATCAGAGAAATGCAAATCAAAACAACTCTGAGATTCCATCTTACACCTGTAAGAATAGCCAAGATCAAAAACACTTATGACAACTTATACTGGAGAGGTTGTGGGGAAAAGGGAACACTTCTGCATTGCTGGTGGGAATGCAAGCTGGTACAACCCCTTGAATGTCAGTGTGATGATTTCTCAGAAAATTAGGAAACCACCTTCCTTCAATACCCAATAATATGACTTTTGGCTATATATCCAAAGGATGCTCAATTGTGCCACAAGGACATGTGCTCAACTATGTTCATAGCAGCTTTGTTTGTCATAGCCAGAACCTGGAAATAACTTAAATGTCCCTCGACCACAGAATGGATAAGAAAAAAATGTGGTACATTTACACAGTGAAGTACTACACAACAGAAAAAAAAATAATGACAACTTGAATTTTGCAGACAAATTGATGGAGCTAGAAACATCATTTTGAGTGAGGTAACCCAGACACAGAAAGACAATTATTATATTTACTCACTCATAAGTGGATTTTAAACATAAAGCAAAGAAAACCTGCCTACAATTCACAATCCCAGATAATCTAGACAACAATGAGGACCCTAAGAGAGACATACATAGATATAATCTATATGAGAAGTAGATAAAGACAAGATCTTCTGAGTAAATTGGGAACATGGGGACCATAGGTTGAAGAGGAAAGGAGAAGCAGGGAGAGGAGCAGAGAAAAAAATGTAGAGCTCAATAAAAATCAACAAAATTCTTAAAAAGGCATGTACCTCTGGGATTAAAAGCATGCACCACCTGGTTTCTAAGGCAACTCATGTGACTGCTGGGAATAAAGGTGTATGTTACCACTGCCTGGTCTGGAAAGCTAACCAGTGGGCTGTTTTACTCTCTGATATTCAGGCAAGCTTTATTTATCAAAATACAAAAGAAATGTCACTACAACAATCACAGCCTCTCTTCCCAAGGGACAAGGATCATCATCCTGGGCCAGTGGGAAGAAAGAGTTTAAGAGGTGTAGGTAACAGATGATTATAGCAAAACAGGAGTTTCCAGGCACAGCAAGGGAATTGTACACATAAAGTCAGAGCAGTTGGGACTGTGTGCACAGGACCTGTACAAGATCAAGTCAGACAAACTCCTAGCATGTACCAGGGAGGGGTTCATGAAGTCCCACCCTTAGCTGAGGAGCTATTGACAATTGATCTCTGCTTGGAGTTACTTTCTTCAGGGATATGGCTTCTAAGAGACTATTCATGCTCTAATAGGTGACCCAATATCCACACATGTAGCACAATTAATAAAAAACCAGAGACAGATATTGGGGTTCAACCTGAAGGTCAGAAAAGCAAAATAGCCAGCCACTGGCTCTTACCTCTACCTCAGTCCAAAATGGCAATACTGCTTCAGGAATCCTCAGGATGAAACTGTGTCTGAGAGCTGCCTCCTCCCATCTTATATTTCTCTCTAGGGCTGGGATCAAAGGCATGTACCACTAACACCCTGTTTCTATGGCAAACTAGTGTGGCGATTGGGATTAAAGGTGTGTGTCACCACTACCTGGTCTGTAAGTTTGACCAGTGGGGCTGTTTTACTCTCTGATCTTCAGGCAAGCTTTATTTATTAAAATACAAATGAAATATCACTACACACACACACACACACACACACACACACACACACACACTGGCAACACTAAGTGAATTCAATGGGTCTTTAAAAAAGAAGATAAGACATAAGGAGGGAATAGTGGGGACAGTTATAAAACAAGAATTGGAGGGGAGATCTAGGGATGTGGCTTGATAAAAGCACATTATATGCACATATGAAATTCTCAATCAATAGAAAATAGTGCTAAAAATGAAGTTGAGTATTGAAACCTCTGACTCCTACTGCTCAGCTGTCTTTCCATAAAAATGGGTATCTTGTATGCAGTGTATATTTGAATCATGGATTTGTCTCTGCCTTTCAATTTCTATGTTTCTATGAACCATTTGATCTATTTGCTATTATTAAAAACATACTAATAAGGTTAGAGTTACTTCTTCATTTTGGCTGTTTGTTTTATTGTAGCTAATGCCTGTCTTTCTCTAGTCCCATGGTGCTGCTTTCTTCTACACTGGATATTTTTCTAGGATATCATTTGATTCATTTGACTTTATATTTTTTTCTCTTACTACGTGTGGCACTTGTGAGTTATTTTCTTAGTGGTTTCTCTGAAAATAAAATTAGCATGCCACCTAAAAAGAATGTTTAAATTAATACAGCCATGAGTTCAATAACACACACAGAGGTGTTCTGTGCACTGTAGCGCGAATTTAAAATTTATAAGTAAAGACTTAGACATTCTTCTTTATGCATGGGCTCATACTGCATGCATTTTTAGAGCTGTATAGATTGTTCTGTTAAAATTCTCCCATAAGTTGGATACACTGAACCTTCTAGAAAAAGTACCTCTTTTATAGTCAGTAGAGTAGTATGAGGTAAAAGGAGTCATTGCCCTAATATTCACAGCTGCTAGTATCTATGAAATGACATGTCAGTCAGAATGAACTAGGAAACAGTTCATTCACCTGAGTATGTTAGCTCCTAACTTTATCTGTGGAAAGTTGTATCATTAATCAACTCAAAATCCCACTCCTAAAGACACAGGAGATACAAAGCTATTTCTAACCCTCCATGGAGTACTTGCATGATTTGGACATTACCTTAGTTATCATCACTAACAAGAATCCAGCATGAAAGAAAAGTCTTTTTGCTCTTTTTTTCTAGAATAAGACTCACAACATAATATAAAAATAAAAGTAAAAATAAAACAATAAAATATGATGCAGCTAACCTAAGCCCCTTCATCTCCCACATGTCCTCGGGTGGAAGAGCTCATTAATTCATTGTTCATTCTATCCCATGCTCTGTATTCATATTTAAGATTGTTCTGTTGAAACTGAAAAAAAATTATAAAGCTGGAACAGGATAAAAATACTCTCAAAATAAAAGAGAGAAATCTCTCTGCCATCAAAGAGGTTATTAGTATAAATGGGGAGCATCGCTTGATGGCAGGAAGCAAGTCCTTGCACACAGAGGGCCCTTCATCTAAGAGCTATTCACACCCAAGAGATAAAACCACTCAGATTACAGGCCCTCCACGATAGAATGAACTCCACAGATACTAGCTCTTGATTGTTACACAGGTTAGCCAATTCCCCCAGGGGCAACCCTTTTGATCTCCGGGTGATATGTGAACTCACCTGTCAATTATGTCATCCTTATGGTCTGTTCTTATAAATTTGGCTTCCAGCCCAGCCCTGTGCAAAACACCACTGATGAAAATAACTGGGTACCTCTTGCTTCTGGAATATGAAAAAATGAATCCATATCTGTATCAGGTAACTTAAGTCACGGGGTGACGATAAATGATTCATGGAGTAAGAACCGTAACACTAAAAGGTCATTTTTCTCTAAGCTTCAGGCTTATTAATGGGTTTTTTCACTGCTGTGTTCTCTTCCTCTGGTATTCAGTGATGCCGAAGCCACTGTTTCTAACACCACTGATCCCAGGATGGGGGAAGGGTATCACGGTGAAATCCATGAAGCCCTGGAGCTACTGCTCAGCAGCTAGGGACTACAGTTCTGTTCACAGTTCATTGGAAAGAGCAAGTCATGTGTCCACATGTGATGGGAATGGGCACAGTGACAGGTGATCCTCTAGTAGGACAATCCATTGAGAGAGTTGCATCTGAGGCGGTGGGCACACCATGACCATGACCACACTCTCTTAAAAGGCTCATCAAGCACTCTCTCTTGAACTCACCACTAGTGGTGAAATACCTTAATTCTTTAGTGTTCAATAGCACTGCATATAGCTACAAATAACCTGTCTAAAGAGACAGATAAACTTGATAGCCAGTTTACCTGGGTTGGAATCAAGCAAGTCACTCCCATGGGCAAGACTATGAGGGTATTTGGGGGAAGGATTAACTGAGGGAAAAATCTCTTCCCCAGAGTGGGTAGTCCTGTGGGAGTCCAGGTCTAAAGCGCTCCAAGGGAAAGCAGGGTAGCTTTGTCTGCCTGTCTTCACTTCTCAGGGGGGAGAGCATCTATGCTGGTGCTGCTGTGCGCTTTCAAATTGACCTGAACACCAACAACTGTAGTAATAGGAGCGGCGGGGCTGCGTCCCCAGCACCCCGGCCGCCTGCTAGCTTATGCCCCGAAATAACAACACACAAACTGTATTCATTTAAACACTGCTTGGTCCATTTCTATCTAGCCTCTTCTCGGCTAACTCTCGCACCTGGACTAGCCCATTTCCAATCAGGTGTGTAGCACCCCAAGGTGTGCTTACCGGGAAGATTCTAGCCTACATCCATCCTGGGTCGGAGCTTCATTGCGTGTGTCTGCCCAGGAGCGGGGAGCATGGCGTCTCTGCTCCAGAGAGCAGAGCTGTCAGTCTGAGCTCACTTCCTCTTCCTCCCAGCATTCTGTTCTGTTTACTCCTCCCACCTATGTTTTAACCTATGAGCCCAAGCAGTTTCTTTATTACTTAACCAATGACCTTCCTCCATCAAACAACTCTAGATCTAGAGTTTCCCAGCCCTTCCGCTCCATATATGGTAGCTGATGGCTCTGGAATCTACCAGGCTGGGTTCTAACATTGTCACTTCATGCTATATGAGCTGGTACTTGGCAAAGTTGATGATCTAAGATGCTCTTACATCAACTGTAAAAGGCCTATTCATCTCCTACATTACTTCTTAGAAATACAGGTGATAATAGCATAAAATATGTATTAAGGGTAAATTCATGATTGCAACTTATTAAAACTTCCATTTTTAAGACAAGACTTAGCAAAGAAGGAAATATTCATCAATATTAAAATATACATTAAAATATAAGCATCACAACACCCAGTAGTACATCAGTAATACTTTAGACTTTGGAAATACCTTATATGTGTTGGCTTAAAGGGATGCCAGAAAAAGACACATGTGAATGCCTGCCCACACATTTCCTACCTGGGCATGCTACCCTGAGTACTCAACTGACTATGTTTATCTGAGGACCAAACATATACATAGTCTACCAAAGGACCATGAGGGAGTGAACGATAGAGCAGATATATGCTGTGCCTATTTTTCCACAACTCCATTTGGAGAAAGAGGTTACAGATAGGGAACACATTAGGTACCATCTACTCCTCTCTTCAGCACCGTCCTTGCCAAAGTTTTAGAGGCTGAAGAGACAGTTAAGTAAAAACAAAACAAAACAAAAAACTTACTTGCTTGCCTTACAAGAAAAAGGACCTGAGTTTGATTCCCAGAATCCTCACTTTAAAAAAAAAATGTCAGTTCTGATGGAACACACTTGTCAACCAACTGCTGGACAAGCACAGACAGGCAGATCTTAGGTGCTTGCTGGTAGCCAGCTTAGCCTTCTCGTTGAGTTTTATACCTTTGAGATAATGTATCAGTTTCTTTCTTGATGCTGTGGTAATATGCAAAAGCAACTTACAGGAGCAAAGGCTTGTGGGATTCACAGTTTCGGGTTGTAGTCTTCATGGATGGAAAGAATCGGGGATAGGAGTTTGGGGTAGTTAGCTGCATTGCAAGCATATCAGGAATCATGAAGATATGAATGTTTGTGATCACTTTACTTTCTCCTTTCTACACAGCCCAGGATCCCAGCTTAAGAAAAGGAAGAATCTATAGAGGGTGGGCCTTCCCACATCAATTATCTGAACCACTCTATTAACCCCACAGACCTGACCAGAGGCAAGTTTCCTGGGTGACACAAGATCTAGTAAAGGGAACAACTGAGAAAACAAGTAACCACAGAGATCCTGTCTCAAAACACAGACAGGCAGTGCCTGAAGAAGGATCCCAAGGTTTTCCTCTGAATGCCACATGCGTGAACACAGATGTGAACATTTACCTCCATGCACCTGTGCACACAAACACATACAAAAGGAGTTAAGGCCGCAACTCTGACCTGAAATGGAACTGAAAGTGCTATATTCCTAGAGGGTGGAGGGGAGACCCACATAAGACTAGGCATTCATTCACACGAGCCAGAGAAGATACCTAGACTTTATCATACATGACAGTTATTATAATAAAAGAGGACTGAGATATCTTCATGCTGACGTCCCGGTGCCTCTAATCTACAAACACCCGCTCTGTCTGCGTGGAGTACATCATTTCCCCTGACAGGAGGCTGAGTGTTTTCCACTTAAGAGAAAGAGACAGAGAGGCACTTGGGTAGAGAAAAGACAGAGGCAGAATGTTCTAGAACTGATATTTATTTCAAGTGTCTCCAAGAAACTACAAATATTTTTGGGAAGAGGAAAACTTGATACCATGAATGACATGGATTTTACTTGGCAGGCTAGATTATTTGAAATGAAGCCAATATTAATTAAATAATAAGAATTAGTTATTTGAACATGTGTGAAGCATACAGAAGACAACCTGGTATTAGCAACTTAATAGTCAGAAATTCACTAGTCATGTCCTTTGCACAATGAGACTGGACATAGAAAGACCCATGGCAAGCTAGAATATATGTCATAGTGACCTCGAAAAACCATTCACATTCAATAGAACCTATCTTATTATTGAATCTATATTGTTTCGTAAGTGTTATGCTATTGGAAATGTGAAGGGTTGGAAGGATTTTGCTTATACATTTACTTTATTATACAAATGTACATTACATATATTCTCTATGATTATTTTCACACTGAAATAACTTTTCAAAAAACTTACTTGTTCTTGTAAACTTCTATCACGCACATACACAAACACCTCCTTTATGGTTTACATAAACCACCTATTACAGGACCCAGCATAGAGACAGATGAATGCTTGTGGTAAGCTTGCTTGCACTTCTTATTTCCCCCAGTACAAGTATGTCTCTCTCCTTCAATTAGCCTAACCTAGAAACTCACCTCACAAACATACCCACCAGGTTTTCTCTGTGGTGACTTTAAGTCCTATGAAGTTGACATCAAAACCAACCATCTTCCTTTCTTTGATTCCCCGTTTTCCTTTCTTATGTAGCTGCTCACAGAGAGGATGCTCCTCCACCTCTGCCTCTTTTAAGAAGGGATCCTGTCCCGTTTGTTGGGGCTCCTCTTTATGAACTACTTTAATCATTGTCTCCAGCATGTAGCTGAAATATACTGGTAGAGTTCAACATATACCTAAGGATTTCAAGGACATTCAGGTCACAGCCTTGGGATTGATACAAATGAAATGAACAACTCACACTGTACAAGATCACAAAAGGGCTACAATGCAAACTGGGGGCCCATTTCCAGCCCCTATATATGCTAAAGACATTTGTAATCACTTAACTAAAACATAACTCACTTTTAAGACAAATTATACCTAATACATTTCTCATCACAGTTTTAAGATAATATTTATTTCCCATCCCTGCAGCCCCTATTAGATTACATTGGCAGGAAGTCAAGACACACAGAGCCCCCTTCGTCTAACCAAAATTAATATGAAGTATTAATTGGAGGTACTTTGGCACACAATATTGAAAGGTTCCAGTTAGAAGCAAATGTGGCACAGAGATCAATATGCATAGTAAAATAAATGGCTGGAAAAACGGACCTGACTCTCCATGTCAAAGGAAGAGACGAGTGACTGAAAATCCTTCCTCAGCATTGTTTGTAAGATTCTCAAAACTGACGTAACTCAGGGAGTCCAGAACCAGAATCTTTACAAAAATGCAAACATTAGCATTGCCCACAATCAACTGTAGCTTCAAAATATTAAATGGTAAGCTCCATAAATTTACAATTCATATATTTTAAATGCATGTAATTTTGAATATCATGACAAAGCCTCATACTTTCTATATATACTATATATGAGTCATTGCTGTGTCCAGTGTATCCACCCCGTATGAACTGTCTACTCACTACTCATAGTAGCTATCACAGTGAATACTGACTTGTATCTTGTATTCCGGAAGTTCTTATGTTACCTACCAATGACTCCGAAGTACAAAAGAAGCAATTCTGGCAGATTGAATGTGCCCAAACAAAGTCTCTAATATGGGGCCCTAAAATAAACATGAGGGTTTATCATAGGTGAGGTTGTATGGTAAAAATGCAAGGACTCCTTAGGGTGAGCTGCTGTCAGAATTTTCAGACATTTGCTCAGGGTCATAGATGATAGCTCTATGAGACTGGAAGCCTTCCTCCCCACACATAGACTACACAGTTTGATCAAGTTCAGGAGAGGGAATCCAGACCAAGGTCAGGGTACACTATCTACCTGCAGGGGGAGCCAGAGGGGGTTGGGGGAAGGAGAAAGGAAGCTCTGTCCTTTTTTAATATCATCCTGGAAGCCAATTCTACCCTAAATAATACCATTTACAGTTAATCATCTTCCAAAAGCTACCCTTTTCCAAACACCATCACTTTTGGACTTACAAGTTTTGTGAGAACACAAGCACTGTGTTCATAATCCAAGCTAAATCATCCTCAGGCTTCTTCACTAATTATTAGAGACTTGGAACCCACTCAATACAATTAGGAATGAAAGACACAGCCAGAAAGAGGGCTAGGCTGCCTCCTCCAACACAGCTGGCCTGCTGCGTTCTGAGGGCCCTGCATTTTGGCATGACTCCCTGCTAGTATTGTCCTCTCATTCTTTATGGCTGTGTACAAGGAGTCCCCTGTTTGTATTTCACATGGGACCTGAGTGAGGTTGATACAACCACACTACCCATGAAAGAGGACTTGAAAAGAACAGGACTTCTACATGGAAAATGGATGGATGAGGAGAGATAGGAATTTGTGCCCAGGATGAATATGCCATTAGCAAACCACAACCCAAGGCTCAGCTGGATTCAACCTCAGTGAGGCAGGACTAAAAGGAACCATCCATCTCCTCATCCTCATGCACACATGTGTCACCCATGCATGGAACAATTCACAAAATACGGACACACTACCCTGCTGTGTCTCCCTCTTCCATACCCCTTCACCGGTCCAACCAGTAATTAGATCCATCGTCCATTTCAGACTCCGTGAGCTGGGACACTTCTCTCTGAGACTCTCGTCTCTACGTCTGATAGACATCATAATCTAACTCAAAAACAAAGGAGGAGGAGGAGGAAGGAAGGAAGGAAGGAAGGAAGGAAGGAAGGAAGGCAGGCTAAGAAAATAAGTAAAAAAAGGGTTCTGACAATTTTATTGAACTACACTGTGCTTGCTCTGTCTGTCACAGCCATCTTTCCTCAGTTTGAGGCAAAGCTGAAAGGACACTGGACACATGGTTTAGTCCTTGGCAAATTAGTCTGAGTGGTTTTTGTTGTTTCTAGTTTTTGCAGACTTCATGAGCCCTGTACTTACATCACGGCAGCTCTACCACTCACACTTCCGACTTCTCCCATGTATTTCCAACTCCCTCTCATGACCTTTTCTTTAATTATTATTGTTGCACAGACACACACACATATACACAAGCTACAGAGATCACTTTGTGCTCCTCTGTGTTACACAGGATTGAGTACTCGGGATAACTTAGGTCTGAGTTGTTTGAAAGTTCTTTGTTTTTGTTTTACAAAAAACTCTTTTGATAAAATATTCTGTTCCAAGACTTTCTCTTTCTTGTGAAAAAATTCAGAAAATTAAAGTGACGGCGAATTACAATGTTGGACAGGTATTATTCTGACTGCGTTCTCCAGTGAAGACTGCTGCCATAAATGTTACATGTTGATGCTATGTGCCAACAGCTATCAACTTCAAAGGTATCCTTACTTCTATGCAAATAAATCTTCGGGTCTTTGCTTACCACTCTACCAGCTTCATGAATTTCTTAAGCCACTTTTAATGAGATCAATAAAGGGTTAAGAAAATCTCATGCAATAATCTCTCTAACCACAGCATGGAAGCTAAAAAGCTCACAATAGAAGACACAGCAATATTCTGTATTTCTACTGAGTAGTGGAACATTTTTCATTTTTCCAAGCACTTTGACATTTTCCTTGGAGTACAACATAATATAGAGACTTCCCTCTCAGACAAGGAACCATCTTTTAAATGCAGAATTGGGTGCCAGGCTTTCTCTTAAGTGTAGTTCGGGTTTATTGAAAATAAACAGAAAGCGATTTCTAGTTTCATCAAGAAAGACTGGCAGCGTAGAATGCTGCTGCAGGGGGGCCAGTGTGTGGGAACCAATGCTGCTTACGGTGACAAAATCATTTTATATGGTCAGAAAACATGAAAGAGTCTATTAATTATGTTGCAAACTGAGAGGAGAACAAACCACAAAGCAGTTTTAGAAATACAGGGAGAGCTGACTAGGAAGCCACAGAGAGTAGAATTATGGGTACAGGTAGGATTCAAAACATGTCCGTATCAGAACATGACCAGACCTAAGATAAGTGTGAAGGTTCTGGTAACTCCGGGCTCCTACATCTCAATATAAGGCCCATGGGTCACTGCCTGGAAACATGTATTGTTCAACAGTCTCAGAACATCAATATTCCCTCTGAGAGGGAGAAGCTAGTTCAACTTACAAAACTCAGGAAGTTCAAAAAGGTCACAAGATTCAAGAGGTCCTTACCCATGGGTATATTAGCAGCAGGAAAGTGTTGGATAGAGGAGCCTCTCATTAGTGGAATTGTCTGCAAAGGGCAGGGAGCCTCAGAGATGGAGTTTGCATGAGGATCACCTATGATGGGGTGGTATTTTTGGTGATGCAGTTGTTCAAGTTTTCTATCCAATGGGAATGATGCTTGTTCACGCATGGCAAGAAAACACCACTCAATGTTCAGGCTCACCCTGGAACTACCATTTAAGATGTACATATCACAGTATCACATGGTTTGCAATGTACAGTTTTGCTTTGCTTCCTGCATTAGCTCATCCCTGGAGCTGCCATGATAGTATTCCTGGCCTTCACACTTGGTCTACCCTCCCAAAGCCCTTCCTTTTGTTACCCTTGGCTCACTAGTGATACCCTTTTCCCTCTTGTATTCACAGACACATTAAAATTATCATTGAAAAGGTAAGAATAATATTCCCAATTTTTTAATCAATAAAATGCAAGGTTAAACTAACACAATAATATAATGAACAAAATCTGAAGCTAACAGATTAAGTAGAAAATTATTTTTTTAAACTCCAGTGAAACACTTTTATCTCAGATCACATATTAAAAATCACTTTCTAGGATACTGTTGGGTGAGACAATGATCGTGGCTGTTATCATTTCCAGAGGTGTTAAAATGAAGTACTGTAGATGACTTGGATTTACAGCACTATATGATTAGGCTGCAGGCCAAGGTCTCGGGAGTTGCTCCTTCTTCCAAATCCTTCAGTAATAGTTTGCCAATGGCCATTTTCTCCGAGTCCTCTCATAGTCTCTCACTGTCTGTGTCTAAACCTTCACTTCTATGTCACATGGGCTTAAATCCCACCCTTACAGACTAATTTTAAACTTAAAACTCTATTAAAACTAACTTTAAACTCTATAAAAAGCCCATCTCCAAATATAGTCACAGTCTGAGGTATTAGGAGTTAGTACTTTGAGATATGACTTAGGAAGGGCAGAGTTCACCCTACAGTAGTGATAATGTTGCAATATGAATCATTTTCTCATACCACAGAGCTTCAGTAAAGGATTCAGCATAGAACTAATATAGGAATAGAGTTAACATAGGAATATAGCTAATATGGAAGCAGAGTGGTGGGATTAGAGCAATAGCTTAGTAGTTAAGAGCACTGGCTGCTCTTTTAGAGAACTAGGTTCAGTTCCCAGCACCCACATGGAGGTTCACCACCGTCCAGAAATCCAGCTCCACAGGATCAAAATGTGCTTCTGACATCTATGGATACCAGGAACAGACCTGGTGCCCATACATGCACTTCGGTAAAATACTCATACAAATACAGTAAAAATAAATAAAAAATCTTTTTAAAAAAGAAGCCCTTGGGTGAAGAAATAACTTGGTTAATACGCACTTGCCTATTAATCACAAGGCCTTGAGTTTGGTCCTAGATGTGATAAGAAAAAAAAAACAGAAAGCAAAGAAAAACTCAGAATAACGGAAAAACATATTTCAAAATTCAAAGTCCAGAAATAGTTATTTGTACAATTTTTATTTGGCATCTAACTTACACAAAAGGATAAGGAAATGAATTATTGTATAATTATTATGGATAAAACATTTACCCACCTAGACATAAAATTAACCTAGCTTTCTATATTATAGAGTTTACAACGCAATTCCCAAGTAATTGAAAAGTTAACTGAGAACTGAGGCAGGCGGTGGTGGTGCACGCTTTAAATCCCAACACTCGGGTGGCAGAGGCAGGCAGAGGCAGAGGCAGGCAGATCTCCATGAGTTCTAGTACAGGTTCCAAAGCTACAGAGAAACCCTGTCTCCGAGAAAAAAAAAAGAAAAGAAAAGTTAACTGAAAATAACAAGCCGTAATATCTATTCAAGGCACAGTAACTTATTTCATGGAAAAAAAAACAGTCATTTCCACATAAAAACACAACTCCAAATATAAGGCACAAATGGAAAAAGCACAATGATTTTATGATGTTAAAAATAAAAACTAGAGACAACAACACATAAAAGAAAGAAAACGGAAAGGATAAAAGTGTTCTATATAAATGAAAGCTGAGGCTCCCAGTAATTGTAAGTTATTAAACAAAAATTGTAGTTCACAGAGGACTGAGCTGGGTCATAGGGAGGGGTTTCTTTAAGAAGGGCAGATCCTTGTTCCTGAAGTTGCCCCCCCCCCCCCCCCCGCCAGCCCCACAAGGAGATCTCAATTGTTTTTTTGGCTGCTAGATGATTAAATAAAGTCTCTGTGATGGAAAAACTCAGCCTGTTTCTTTGTCTCTCCCCGCCCCAGTTTTCTCTCCTGTCTTTTGTCTTTTCTTCCCCTTCCATTCTTTTCTTCTTTTTGCTTACTTCATGTCAAGTAGGTCAATAGTAACTGCTAAATGGTAAAAACAAGCAATTTGTTAGGCTTTCACCAACTGGTTTATGACTTCTTTTTAGCATAATACTGAGAATTGACATGTGGGCTCAAATGGAGCTCATCTGCATTCTTGGTTTGATCTCTAGAAACGCACACGCCTCTATTTCATTGCACTGGTGGGAATTAAAAATTACACCTCCGTCCATATGTTCAAATATCCAATATTATTTTTACTACTTCATTCTGACCCTCGGGCTATAGAGAAAAGTCACTCACTCTCCCTAAGGTGAAGCATCAAAGCCCAGTGTTGCATGGGAATGAAATGAAATTCTAAGTCTGTGGTTAGAAGCAAATGACTCGGTTCACGTGCTGGGCTTACAACAGAAGCCTTTCCCCACTAAACTTGACAAGGCACGAAACACATCAGACTCATACTCTCAATTGCATAGGATAACAATCTAATCCAAACCACTCAGCCCAGGTGTGTTCAGACGTGAATGCCCTGAAGCAGAGTGGCTTCCAGAGTATAGCTGGTGACATTTTGCATTGGACTAAGTCCTGGTTCCTACTTTTATTAGCAATGCCACCTTGACACATGCCTCAGTCTCCCTGGGTTCCATTTTCCCCAACTGTAAAATAAAAGACACACTCGTTCTCTATTTCAGGTTGCTGTTTGGAAGGAAAGGGGACATTGCAAATGCAGGGAGCTTGACACTGGTCCTGTGTACACTCTGCACGGAAAAATATCATTATCATTGAAGTTATTTTATTCCAAATGATGTGCAAGAAAATCTAACATTTTGATTGCTGGAAAAATATGAAATTACTTTTAATATTCAAAATCTCAGTCAGTTGATACAGTTTTCACTATTAGTGCCATAGCTTTCAATATAGTTTAATTTGCACATCCCCAATAGTCTACAAATTACACCATGATAAGGCATGTGCGTGGCACACATATCTATATTGCAGACCATAGTCAGAGGTTTCTGGATTTGCATATAGAGTATATTTCTGTCTGCAGGAGGTCAGTTAGACCACATCTGAATTTGCAAAACCACTTAGGAGAACTCTAACTCAGCTGAAATAAGAAATTATTCTTTCTGGGTTGATGAGATTATAGATTCTTTTTTTTTTAAAAAAATCTTCTTTAGACTTTTGTGCATTTTTCTGTTTTAATGAACACATAATATTTTTAAACGTGAATGAGTCTCATTTTAAAATAAAAGTACTGGCACATGAATTATAGATGTTGTAGGTTTTAGTGGCTCTTGATATGAACTGATAAATTAAATAAAAGATATAGCATGGTGTTATGAGACACCATTGACATTGGAAACGTGACCAGACTGACCTTCAAGTTCAGATTTTAGTTTCCCTGGAGCAGAAGAGAATGATAATTTAGATAGCTCATTTAGCATGAATTTTATAACATCTGTATTGTTCATTGAAAATATAATTTATCTTGACTTCTACCCAGTTCAGAGCAAGTGGCACAACTAACCTTCTTCAAAGTAGGGTAGTCTAAACTCAGAGTCATTTACCACTCACTAAGTCATTCCATAATTTAAAATGTTGACATTTTTAAACTTATTAATCTGTGGGTTTGCTGGAAGTTCTTTAGGTCTCAGCTGGATTTGGCCAACCTCAGCAGCACTGAAAGACACAGAAGTCAGAACAGCAAGT
Source organism: Microtus oregoni (assembly GCF_018167655.1). Lineage (NCBI taxonomy): Eukaryota > Metazoa > Chordata > Mammalia > Rodentia > Cricetidae > Microtus > Microtus oregoni. Next base: position 11,318,919 of record NW_024543087.1, on the reverse strand, counting down.
GGGTGAGGGGTCAAGGACAGGTCCTTTAAGTGTCTGGTCATTGAGTACCTATTAGTAAGGAGTCACTAGCCACTTCTCTCTGGCATGCTGGCATGGATGTGCTGGCATGGGCATTGCAAGAGTCCAACCTATGTCAAGAAAGGCTAAGCATGGAGCTGATACTTTATTAGTTGTGCTTCATTCCCTTGTTTCATGCAATCCACCAGAAGGGTCTGGTTTTCAGATGCAAAAAAAAAAAACCTTTGACTAAACATAGTGAAATAACAAGTCCACTTGCTCAGCTGCATAGGCCCTGGATGTAAAGCAGGGAAGAGTTGGAGTCATTGCCGGAATTGTTCAGTGATAAATATTGCTTGATCTCATGAAGGTGGAGTTCTGAATAAGAAATAACCCCATAGCCTCATTGATGTGAACACATGTTCCTAAGTCAGTGATTGAAAGGCCAGGGAACCTTTAAGAGGTGGAACTTCCCTGTAGGAAGTACATCACTGGGGATAGACTTATAGGTTGCATATTATAGCCCCACTTCCTGTCATCTCTCTGTACTTCCCTATGACTTCTCTGCTTCTCACCTGCCAGACTGACCTCACATTCCTTCTGCCATGACTTCCCCAACATGATGGGCTGTATTCCTCTTATGGAATTATGAACCCAAAATGAACCCTTTCTCCCTGGGTTGCCTTTGGTCAGAGCGTTTAATAACAACAGAAATAAATAATGCAAAACAACTCAAGCAAGCAATGTCTGATCTTATGGCAAGGGTAAACTCCCTCTCCATCTTAGGCATGCTTTCCAGAACTTCCTGCAATAGCTCACAGGGCCACTCAAGACCACAGTTCTTTTCATGGAAGAAACCAATAGCATACTAGTTTAAATGAACACAAATTAAGTGCTTGAATTTACCTGTGAAATGAGTAAGAATGTTTCAGAAGCAGTAAGCTTTGCTCGCTCAGCAAGGCAGCTATGTTATAGGGTGTATTTTCCCTGGGGAAAACCTAAGAGTGGCTAGTGGTTCTTATACTGAGCTCACCTACAGAGAGGAGGCTGCATGGCAGCTCATCCGCTCACCCACAGGGACAACAGACTGCAGGAGCCATAGCTTCCCTCTTGCCTGACAATCCTCATCTCTTTTCTCATCACTATGTGGTCCTCAGATGTTAATTTCTTATTTAGAAAGCAGGAAAAAAAGCATCTATTTGAGATTATACCTGTTATTCTGAGGCAGAAGGATGGTTAATTTGAGGCCAACTTAAACTACATAGTGAGTTTCTGGCTATCCAAGACTACATAGTGCCATCCGGTATCAGGAAAGAAAATCGTACACTTGAACTTCTGCTTCTGTAGCACCCTGAAGTACAATGTATTTACTAATGCTAGCAAGACACAGGACTCTGTAATAAAGCTGCATCAGCATCAGTAATTGACTCCAAATGACTCTGTCCTGTAGAAGAAGGAAAAGAAAACCAGAAACTGGAAATCAAATGTTTTTTTAATAAATGTAATTCACTCTCTCTTCTTCACTTAGGCTTAACACAACCAAGTATATAAACTTACAAGCGTACAATATTCACTTGGATTTATAATATATATAAATTTCATTAAAACCACAAAAATCAGGAAATTACATGGTATTTTCAGTGGTATTATTTCAAAATCTTATCATTAAGTTCAGCTAAATCTGAATTTTTCTGACCAAATGTATATAGTAAATGCTATTTCAAAAAGAGAAATTGAGCATCTAAGAAAATAAAATGTCATACTTCTTTCTAAAAGCATATAAAACATTGCTAAGGGTCAACAAGATAGCTGAGCAAGTAAAGGCACTTTCCCCCCAAGCCTGACAACCTGAGCCCAGTCCCTGGAGCCCACACGGTAGAAGGAAAGAACCAATTATCATATGCTGTCTTCTGACATTCACACATGTGACATAGCACACTTAATCACGTTTACACATATGAACAAACACATGCAAATAAATTTTTAAACTGTAAAAATTATTTTAGTTAAAACATTATTTTAACTGTGTATTGTGGTTGGAATGTTATTGTCTTCTAAAATTTCATAAACCAAAGGCTTGGTTGCCAGTTACCAAGTACGATACTAAAAGAAGGTGGAACCATTTAAGATGTGGGATCCAGTTGAAGAAACCATACTCTTAAAGGTGTGATGAGGGACTTCTCCACCATTCTTCTTCATGTCCCACTGATTCTTGGCCATACTGAAGTCATTGTCTAGGTTCCATCATATCCCCCTGTAGTTATTTATAATCTACACTGTTTATGGCCCCAGGTCCATAAACAATGGAGCAACGAGATCATATATTGAAACCTCTGAAACATGTCCTCCAAAATCAATCTCTTTCTTTTTTTCTGCTTTGAAGTTGATTATCTCAGTAATCTGTGATAGAAAACTGATAGACAGGGAGATGTTGGTCATCTTAAAAATTGGGTCTGATATTAATGGTTCAATGATACATCAAAAACCTGAAAGGGCTCTTGGAAGTATCATTCTAAGTGAAAGAAACATGTCACAGAGAACCTCATAATGAAGGTTCTAAACTTTTTCTAATTTTCTATAAGGTTATGTCTAAATTAGAAAAGGTTTATAGATACCATGTGGCTTACTGGACTAAAGCCAAAAGTACTGGAGAGGATAAAAGAGTGCCTGTCAAATGCTTGCTTTTTGTTTTGGTTGGGGTTTCCCTTTTGAAGTTTGAGTGGCATGAATGTTCTGGGGTGATTGTCATGATGGTAGTCTACCTTTGAACATGTGAACACCATTTTTTACTGTAAGAGGGTGAATGTATTTAAGTAAATTATAGAAATGGTGAATGAACAGTGGAGAAGGAATAAGAAAAATCCATGTTGGACCTTAGACAAATATTCATGGAAACGTTCAAAACCCAATAATGAGAAGAATACCTCCCATTGATGCTGGTAGATTGGTAAGTTTTTTTGTTGTTTTGAAACAACCAACTTAAGACAAAAGCATCTGGCTTGACATACAGTTTGAGGATGCATTCACCATGATGATAAAGTTTTCCATTCAGGAGTTTGAGGTAACTGGTCATATTGTATCCAGAGACAGGAAGCTGGGAGTCCTGGAATGTTTCTGTTCAATTCATTATTTCCTTGTCATTCAACCTAAGAGCCCAGGCCATGGATTAGTGTCACCCACAATAAAAATGGATCGTTCAACTCTAGATCAACCCACTCTAGATAGTCCTTCATAGGAAAGCCCAGAAGTTCATCTCCTTCTTGGTTCTATATCCTATCAAGTTGGCAATATTAACTATCACATTAACCTAAACTTCTGAAACAATGTAGCATTAGACAATTAACAGTGCAAGTGTGTAAACAGGACCGCCTGTGAGGATGGGTACTGGGTAGTACAGACACATTCTATCATGGGGAACATCCTTAATGCCTAAGAACTCAGCATTAAGCAAATCATAACACATGTAAGCAGAGGTATTTAGAGAAATGTATTAACCATGCCATAGTCATATTGTGATATTTCAAAATGCCTCTCTAAAAACGATATATTAAACAAGCAAAAAGTAGGAAAGGTTGCATCCTCTAGTCTCAATACTTAATCAGGTAGGGCCAGGAATATAAAGAGCTCAAGACTGGCCTCAGCTTTATAGAGAGCTCAAAGTCAATATGGACTCCATGAGACATTGTCTCAGAGCAACAGCAACAATACCAACATTCAAACACGACTACAGAATAAAACCTATTACTGGAGTGAGGATGCAGCTCAGCTGGTAGACTGAATTCCTAGCAAGCATGAGGGTTAATAGCTAGTATTGCATAAATGAGTTTTGAAGAGATACACTTACAATTCCAGCAATTGAGGAGGCAAGATGATCAAAAGTTCAAGGTAATTAATCCTTGACTGTGACATGAGTTCAAGGTCAGCTTGGGCTACGTGAGACAATGTCGCAAAAAAACTGAAATAACGAAATTGGGGATAATATACAAATTGCCCTAAGTCAATGCTATGCATCGCCTATCCTTCTCCACCCCGATGACATCATGATTTGTTGATACATAACTAAAATTTATAATTATTGACCTTATACTAAGTCCTGAAGTGATTTTTAAGGTTTGTTGACGAGTGGTGTATGTTGGACACAATTTTTAACTAGACTAAAATCAAAGAAGAATTATATAATCTACCAATAAATACAGAAAGAAAAAAGAAAGTGATATGTGAAGGTGTTTTTAAATATCCTGCCCAGATAAAATCTGGATTATACATGGGATCACAATGTAAGATTCCAGCTATTTATAATTTAAAAATGAGAGATAGGATAACATTTCCAACGTGCAGGTAAATAAAATAACTCAATGATTACACAGGCTAGGTTTTCAACACCTAATTAATTAGCTCAAAAAAAGAGATGTTGAAAGTAATTGACTTAAACTTTTAATTTATAATCCCCAAAAGGAGGTCTCTTCGGAGAGAAAGCAAGAGATTACTACAAAGGGAGTGTGGTGTGCTCGATCCAGGTAGCAGAGGAATATTCTAGAAGCTTCTCCCGACCTTAGCTTTGCATGACAGAGCATGAAAAGCCCACAATGTAGTAACTGATATGCACATGGGGTTGAGAAGTGGGTTCTGTGTAACTGTTTCATAAGGTCATGATGGCTTCTGGAGCACAGGCGTCTCTTCTGCTCATCACTCACTTACATCCTCAGACTGCTTTCCATTTCTTAATAAATCATTTCTAATTCTGAAAAAAAGAATAAAAATAAAGAACTCTGAAGATAATAAAGATAAAAAAATCAATGACTGAATATATATCTCTATATAAAAATCATGTGAAGAAAGATGCATGATGTTATAATAGCAAACACGAATAAAAGAAAAAATTTCCTGTTCACACAGGTAGAAAAATGTCATAAAATGAAAAAAAATCACACATATTAATTCCACTCAAAACTGTACAGGAGTTTTCATAAGAACCCAATATCTCAAGTTAGGATGCTCTTGTAGAAGAAAGGACCACACGTAATGGAGATATTGAGGGGGGTGCAGAAACATGCGACCACAACAGTAAAATGTTATTGCCAAATGATAACAAAATCCCAGAATAATAAAGGTACATAAACAAACTCTCAGTAGAAGAGACAAGAGAATCCACATTATTTTAGTGACTAGATATATGCAAACTGTGAATATAGAAATAAACTTCTGGTACATTGTGCTGACGTCATTCTAGAGCCCAGGGGAAAGAAGTAATGTAAAACACTGGGAGAAAGCAACATAGGGCATTATCTTCATGTACCTGACATCCTGTGGCATCTAACGAGAGCAAAAATAACCCCAGAGGAAAGTGGATCATCATTGATATCAGCTGAATAAGCAGCTTTTAGTTGGGCGTGTGCGTTACTAAAAACAAGAAATGGCCTTCTGGGCTGAAGAGATGGCTCAGAGGTGAGCAGGATATACTGCTCTTGGCAGAGGACCCAAGTTCCGTTCCCAGCACCTACGAAAGCAACTCACAACTGCTCCAGCTCCTAGAGGACCCAATGCCTCTGACCTCTGACTTCTGCTGGCGCCTGCGTCCACATGCACTCATCCCTAATAAATATACACTCATATGCATAATTAAAACTCAAAATGAGTGTTTTTAAATTAAATTACCTTAGAAATTTCTAATATACTAAAGAATAAACAAGACTACAGATCAGACTAGAGGCTCTTTAACTTCTTATCAAGGGAGAATATATATACGTGTGTGTGTGTGTGTGTGTGTGTGTGTGTGTGTGTGTGCGCGCGCCTTTGTATGGGTATATATGCATACATGTATATATGTATATATATTCACATAATAAAATTGTAAACTATGATATCAAAGAATTAAATAGGGTATAAATCACTTGGAAAACAGTTTGGCAATTGCTTGTAAATGTATTTTTACTCTTACTATACTGTACAGGACTGAATCAGGAAATGTGTCTATATAAAACCTAGCTGGTGAAAGCTTTGGACAACTTTCATTCAAAATGACCCGAAGTTGGAAGCAGTGGAGATGCCCTTTAGTTAAGTAAATGAATATAAAGCATGATCCATTGAAAACTGGACTAAGCACTAAAAAGAAATGAACTAGCAAGCTGTTAAATGACATGGGGAAACTACAAATGTATGTTGTTAAGTGAAAGAAGCCAATCCTAAATCATTCTAGGATGCCAACAATATGGCAATCTGGAAAGGCGGAGATGGAGAGGCAGTAAAAGGATCAGTGATTGACAGGGGCCCGGGGGAAGAAATAAAGGATGTCTTGTTAGGGGTGCTATTTCTGTGATGAAACATGACCAAAAGCAATCTGGAAAGTGTTTGTTTGGCTTACATATCCTGAATCACAGTCCACTGAGGGAAGCCAAGGTAGGAATTCAAACAGGGTAGGAACTTGGAGATAGAAGTTGATCCAGAAACCGTGGAGGGGAGCTGCTTACTGGATTGTTTAAACTGTTTTCGTAGAGTACCTGGGACCACCAGGACAGGGGTGGTCCATCCCACAATGGACTGGGCTGTTGGGGGAACATGTTCATTTGTTCCTGGCTGCTCTCATTCAAAATAATCACTCAGAAACTATATTATTTGCAATACTGTTTGGTCAATAGCTTAAGTGTATTTCTAGCTAGCTCTTATACCCTAAACTAACCCATCTTCATTAATCTGTGCATCACCACGAGGCCGTGGATTACAGGCAAAGTTTCAGCAGGCTCCAGGAGAGGCACCTGTCCCTGGCTACAGCTACATGGCTTCTCCCTGACTCTGCCCATGTAAAAACTGTGTCGGGCAAGATAATGTATGTCATTCCAATGCTACAGTAGGTGGAAACTGCAGGATTATTGGAGCTTGCTTACAAGTAAGCCTAGCCCCAGACATAAAGTTCCTGGCTCTGTGAGAGACCCTACGTGAAGGAAGTAAGACAAAGAGTGACAAGGTGGGACACAAAATTTCTCCTCTAACTTTCATGCACACATGTGAATTAGTGCACCAATACATGTGCATACATACTTGCAACACACAGACACACAGACACACACAGACACACACACACACACACACACACACACACACACACACATATATATATATATATATATATATATATATATATATATATATAGAGAGAGAGAGAGAGAGAGAGAGAGAGAGCAATGTAAAATACATCCAGGCAACTCTCCCCACTCTTACCATGAGGCAAACATTAATTTCTTCTAAATTTTGTCCTATAATATTGTGTATGATTTCCTATAACCTTTATCTCATTATTAATCACATTATAGTTGCCTCATCTCTCCATTTAGCAGAGAGACAAACTGAAGTTGAAGTGTTAGCACTTAGTTTTCCTACCCAGCATGCACTTCATAACATATTTAACCATGGCCTTTCTAGCATCCTGGTATCTTCTCACTATTTCCTACTTCATCATGTGTCAGTATATATTCTTACAAATATTTAATTGAACCCACCCTGAATCAATTTAAACAACATAATTGCAATAATATAAAAAGAGGGTGTTCTAATTTCATACCTATTGATGTGACAAAGTAGCCTGACAAAAAGCAACTTAAGGGGGAAAGGGTTCATTTTAGCTCACAATTCAGGCTACAGTCCATTACTGCGGGGAAGTTACAGGCCAGAAGTAGTGGCTCACAGCACCACCACAGTCAAGAGCAAAGTGAAAAGAAAACATGGGCTGATGTGGGAATGACTTCTTTCTAATCTGTTGCTTTCATTGGTTAACTAATAAAGAAACTGCCTTAGCCCTAATAGGACAGAAAATTAGGTAGGCAGAGTACACAGAACAGAATTCTGGGAGAAAGAAGCCAAATGAGTGAGTCGCCATGATTCTCCCACTCCAGACAGAAGCAGGTTAAGATCTTCCCTGGTAAGCCACCTCGTGGGCTACACAGATTATTAGAAATGGGTTAGATCAATATGTAAGAGCTAGCCAATAAGAGGCTGGAACTAATGGGCCAGGCAGTGTTTAAAAGAATACAGTTTCTGTGTAATTATTTCAGGGCATAAGCTAGCCATGTGAGCGGCCGGATGCCAGGGAAGCAGCCCCGCCGCTCCTATCTCAACAATGGGCTCTCCCATGCATGGCTGCTTGTGCTTAGCTGGATTTCTTCACTCTTGCAGTTCAGACCCCCCCCCAACCCAAGGAATGGTGCTGCCCACATTAGCTTGGGTCTTCCCATATCAATTTACTTTAGTAACCTCCCCACAAGTAAACTGAATATAGATAATCCCTCAATGAGACTCTTTTTCCTAGTAATTCTAAATTATATAAAATTGATAATTACAGCAACCATCACAGTTGCCACTGCACACATCCTTCCCTGTAACCAGATAAATACTTTTTAACAACTCCTTGGTCAGAATCCTCCCAATTCTACAAATGCTTCAGAAATCACTGTTTTGTCAAGGTTAATCTTCTGTCACTCTGTAAATGACCTTGACCCTAACTACACAGAGAATGGAGTCAGCCAACTGCAAGGAAATTTCTCAGCCCCATAATCACCTCTCCTTCCTCTTCTAGAATTTCTTCTTTCCTTTCCAAGTCACCTACAGTCTTTGAACAAGACTCTCCAATCTTTTCTAGAACATTATTCTATTTATTATCTAAGTTTTATACTGTGTCCATCAAAAGAAAACCTGGAGACCAAAGATGACTTAACTTCTCTCAAAATGAATCTATGAGACATGTTATAATACTCCAAAGTTGTGGGTTAATGAGAACAAATAAATCTTTCATTATTGAAAAGAAAAAATGCATACATTAACAAATAATGAAAATAAACCATAAATACAATGGGGTAACTCCTCTATCATATCTGAGTTACTGAAGATTACAATTGGATGATCCCTACAGGAAAGAGAGATTGGAGCTCAGAG